>NC_140444.1:2410474-2507974 GCF_963576455.1 Neolamprologus multifasciatus | reverse complement strand
CTCATTCATTCAGCTTTTCTTCCAGTTTGTCACCCATATGTACATCCTGAGTCAACATTTGCTTGTCTAACATGCTAACACGTAACAAGCCTTTCTTTGGGGTGGGAGATGTAGTTTTTCCTCTGAATGTTTGTGGTATATTTGAAGTTTAAAGTGTCCACATTTGACAAAATTAATAGCGAAATAGATCTGAATAAATTCATTGTTCACATAATGGTGTGATGAGTTGTGTATGTCAGTTAGTGTTAGCGAGCTTCTGCTCTGTTGTTGTGTAGTTGCACGTCATCTCACTCGCGCATTTAAAGAGCTTCTTGTCATTAATCATTATGTTGTAATTGTCACTTGTAGGCTCATTCATTGCTGTTTAAAATCATATATTGTCTGACCTCGTGATGTCTAACTGACACCTGGGCAGGTGAGATTGTCACGTAAAACGACTATAATGTGAAAGGCTTTGATTCCCCGCCTAATGTCAATTAAACTTTGCATTTAAATGCATCTTTTGTCCTGTTTCCTTCCCCAACCGGTCGCAGCAGATGACTGGTTCTGCCAGAGCTTACTTCCTGTTAAAAGGGAGTTTTTCTTCCCCACTGATGCCAAGTGCCTGCTAAAACGGAGTCATCTAAACGCACGATCTGATATCCTCGTGTTGGTGTTGTTCCCAGATCATCATACTAAAGGTTGCTCCAGGATCAACATTGCAAGTGACCAATCAGAATGTTGTGACGTCATACTGTTGCGACTTCGGGAAAAACCGGCGTAAAACAAAAAACTGTACTTAAGCTGCGAGAAACCGCCTTTGTCTGCCGATCAACGGACCCTAACCCTTTAATAAACGCTAAGCAGAATTGATATTGTCCTTGCAACATTGGAATTTCATAAATGCACGAATGGGTTGGTGCGCAAAAGAATAACGTCACAATAATGTGATTGGTCACTTGCAATGTTGAACCTGGAACAACATTTTCATGATGATCTGGGAACAACACCAACACGACGATATCAGATCATCCCATCTAAACATTGGGGTTTTCTCTGTATTGTTTAGCTGTATTTTTTCCATCCATATCTGAAGTACCAGCACTGCTTTGGTAAAGGAGGCCTCAGGTGTTTGGTGGGGACCAATAAACAAGGGAAAGGAGCTCAAATGCAGGACTTTAATTCATGAAGTTTTCAAAATAAAAGTCTCTTAGATGTCCAGACTGTTCCTAACACATATTTACAGTATTTAATGATCGATACTGTCGTTCATGTAATCGGCTAGCACTGAATAAGCACTGACACTTTGCTTTCTTTTCCCCACCAGGATGTATGAAACCTCATGTACATGTGAAATTTTCCACAGAACTCCCCACGTACATCGTCTAAACTCTGGACTGGATTACTGTTCCAGCTCTGTCATGGATATTTTTTACCATTTGGGACACAATGGTTTTGAGCTTTATACCTGTGCATGTTGGACCCTGCTGACACATACTGTGCTCCATTCAAACCAGAAGAAACTGTGTACAGGTTTTCAATTTATTTTAACTCACGTCTCCGATAAATTAAATATTTAGAAAAAAAAGTCCCGTTTATTTATACGAGTCGCATCCATAACGGAAGAAGGATCGGCGGCGTGAACCGAAGAGGAGAGAATGTGTGGCGAGCAGCGGTGTTTTGGTTACATGTCTGAGATTGGTTTGCTGTTCTATGAAGTTAACAGCAGTAGTGTATTATTTATTCATGAATATACATGAAGTATGTTATTGAAGTGAATTACACATTTATTTTGTAAATCATGAATGTCTATGTTAGAAATAATTTGTGTATTTTAATAACAAATGTCATACTAAAAAGAGATACTGTTATAAAATATGAATAGGGCACCTCAAAGCTTTTGGTCCATTGTCTCTCAGAAAGCTGATTTATGGCACAATACACATTTTCTACAAAAGTGTTCATTTTTTTTCCCAATTTTAATTTATTAACAACCGAACAACAACAGGGTGTGGATCTCTGGATTAATTTAAACCTTGCTGTTAATCTAATGCTTCTGGTACTATTTATGATACACGCCAGTTTGTAAAATGTTTTGTGCTTCAGAATATCACTTGATGGCTGAGGCGCCATCAATCTGCGGGTGACCTCCAAATATCACCGGAGCTTTTAGACCTTTACAAGATACAACGGATGATGACCTGGCAACGACCCCGCAAAGAAAGATCATTCCCGACCACAGTCTGGGAGGTACTACAAGATGCAGAGAACAACTTATCGCGGCTCAGATTTAAGGTGGCACTTAGGGATGCAGCTACTTTGTGGGAGAATCCGAAGAGCATGGCAGTGAGAACGAGAGAGACAGACAGAGACAGGTTGAGAGAGATTGAAGATGGCTTTTAGCGGACACGACGCATTAAGAGCGTTCTATTGGACAGAATAAGAAGAGGTTGACTTCTTGAATACCTAATGTGGCTTGTCAAGCTCAAGGCTGGCTAAGGTTGGTTACACATTTAGGGTAATATCCCAACCTGCTCTCAAGCAGCACCCATCTTCATCCCAGCTCATTATTTCATGCTGTAGGAGCAGGAGAAGTAGAGCGCAGATGCTAGCAGGCTACATGGATGGTTAGCCTCAGAGGACTGTCAAGCCCTCTGGTGCTCTGTGTGTGTGAAATCTGACAGATGTAAATGCCTGATTGATGCCTTTCATATCTTCCGAGGCAACTTTTTAAGATGTTCTTTTCTCTTTTTTATTTCGGCGGGATGGAGAAATACAGCACAGAGGAAGTTGCTTCTGTTCTGTTGCATCATCTTTCCTGCAAATGTGCCGAAATTCACAGAGTTATGAGATGTAAACTGTGCAGCATCGTTTCATTTGACTGTAAATTGAGCGACTGGAGAAACTGCTGAACAGCTAACAATTGGACGATTCCAATTTTGGTCCAAATCTCCACGCTGTTGACTGAGGCACTAATATTTTCCAAAAACAATTATTTGCAGGTCGCCAATGGCTCCCCAGAGGTTCTTGTTCGGCCTCTGGGCAAAGATGGTCATCGCAGCGACTTTCCAAAAGTGGAATCAGCAGGAAAGCACTGGTTTTTCTTAGTCGCAGGGAGGGTGCCATCCTATTTTTACTCGAGTGTAAGTGAACCATTATCTTAGTCGGGATAATTTGCCCTCGTTGAAATGAAAAGGTCTGACTGTTCAATACTCTGGGGTTCTTCGTGTGATGAGGTGTTAAGGTTACACATGCAAACAGATATGAATCAAGGGTTTTGTCACCAACCTGTGCAAATTGTAAAAGCAGCAGGTAGTTTTGCAGCACAGCTTGTTGATGTGCTCCAATACTGGAGCAAAATTGGTTAGTGGTGTTCGAGTGCTGATAGTTTTTTAGCAGAGAAAACTTGAAGGTAATTGGCTGTAATCATGAGCTTTCTCTATAGCTGTTGAATGGACGAGTTACAGGCAGTGCTGTAATTCAAGCACACGGGGTTATGGTCAGGTTGTTGATATCACATGTCTGAAGATCTGAATATTCCTCCCTTCTCTGCATTGCTGGGTGCCTCTGGATTTGCACATCACACTTATTGGCACCATATCGCACTTGAAGTGTTTGAGTCCACATACTTAACAGGGAAATGATGCATGCAGACATCGGGCCATGACTGTGTTGGTATGCAGCCAGTGCGTCCTGCCCTTAAAACTGAAAAGTGCACAGACAAACACCAGTGATATTTTCAGTTGTCATAGGTCTGTTCAAGAGGAAGTGTTCATATTTCAGAGCTGCATGCAAACATGATTTGGGAAACAAATCAGCTTGCATCTTCATCTGTCTTGTGGCTCGGTGTGTTCTGTCTGCTGGTGCAGGACACAATTTGTACTCAGCCATGAGCTCGGTTTATGGAGTTGTGCACAGAGTGCGTGGGTAATTTTACAAACTGGTGATTGGGGTTTTGTAAATGCAGTGTTGCAATATACTAAGACATTTTAAGAGGCCTTTTTTTGTTTGGTTTTTGCTTATTTCAGACATGGCCAAGGTTTCAAAGAAGGAGGTCAGGGCGTGTATAAGTAATCTTTGTTAGCTAAAAGCTCAGACTGCTCGGTTTCATACGATTTCTAATCTTGGCTCAGTGCAGATATCCCCATTATGTAAGTGCAGAAGACCCATCTCCCAGCCATTCAACTCTTTAGAATCAGAAGTTGTCTTAAAGACATGGTGCCAAATCAGCTTGTTTCAGATGGAAGGTAAACCCAGGGTCCAGTAAAAAAGTATTATTTAACACCAACTCATGCAAAGCTACTCTAGTAGAGTCCAAGATTAAAGCTATGGAGCTGAAAATGAGCATCATCGCCCCCCTGAAAGAGTATCTTACTAGTGTTTCAATGTAAAGAATGTACTGTAGGTGTGCTGGGATTACTTACGAATTACTTAGCTCGTATTTGAGAGCATTAATATCCATCTCTCTGTCTGTCTCTGGTTTTGCATAGCTTGAGGGAGATACTGTACAGCAGCCTGGACCCACAGGCCTGTGATCAGAAACAGCAGGGCTCTAATCTGAACCTTAACTCCAGGGAACAGGAAATGACTCTGACCAGACAAGATCAGCAAGGCCATCATAATAACAGCACCTCCTGCCTGAGAGTTTCACAGACAGGTCGAACAGCCATGTTAACAAGGTGGATCTCTGGCCTGCTGGTTAGGGTGAGCTGTGATGTGACAGGACCCAAGGGTGCGCAAAGTCAAGTTGTAGCCTAACTCCGAGCTACTCTCTCTCCTTCTCCCCATCTCCTCCGCCCTGCAGGATTAGCAAGATTATTATTTTTGTAGAGAAATAATAATAACAATTACAAAAAAAGAGTTTTACTACTGTACAGCTTTTGTATAAGAACAGACGGTAAGGTGTTCCAGTGTTTTTGTTCGACCTCAACTGTGCTGTGTGTAATTGTTTTATGCATTTACAATCATATTTATTAAATGGAAAGACGTCTGTTAACTGTGTTCTCATTTTCTTACAATATTTGTAAAGAAATACTATGTATTTGCAAAAGTAATAATCAACCTATAAAGAAAACAAGACAAGCACGTGTTGGTTCTTTCTTCTGCACACATACTCGCCGCGTCCACGAGTCGGAGACATTTTGGATTTAATGGATTTAAATCATTCATTCTAAATGAAATTATCAGCATGCGTGGATGCCACAAGCTTTTTCATAATTGATTGCCCAAGTTATCCCAGCATGGGACGATAGGACAACGTTCCAAAAAGTGTTGAGCTCATTACCCGACTCCAGTATGAAGCCTCCTCCATGAAGATAAAGAAGTGCTGCTTCTACTTCGTTAGGCTGGATTTGATCCAAGTGAGATTTCCAACTCCAGTGCAGCACACTTTAATATTTCCGATGTGTCTCACTGTCTCCTTACATTCAGATTCATATTCATAACAGATCCACTTTGAAGTGTTTATATAGTTCAGTCCATAAGTATGTGGACTAGGGATGGGTACCAGTATCGGTTCTGACATAAACGGTAGTAACCAGACCGAAGAGCAGCGCACATTTCGGTGCTTTATTTCAGTGCTTTTTTTTCCTGAGCTGTGACACACTTTAGATTCTAGCCAATCATTTTACGTTTCCGAGGATAGTAGGCGGGTCCAGGTACGTACGTTCTTTTAGAGCAGAGCTACAGATTAAAAATGCCCAAGGCGAAGCAGTCAAAGTCTGGCTGTACTTCACAGCAAAAGATGCAAACTCAGCAGCTGCAACAAGTGCTTTAAGCTGATACTGTGATACTGTCAAAGGAGGTAACACCTCAAATCTGATGAAACACCTGGCGACGCATAGCGTTTTTTTTAAAGCCGAGAAATGCGCCGTATTTGATAGCTTGCTGCGAGACCTCACACCGAGCACATCTACTGCAGGTGTGGTGCCTGTTATCGGACCCGGAGTTAGCAACATCCCCCAAAAACCCGAAGAGGAGAGTCCTGGCCCCTAGCCCTGCCAGTGTAGCAGAAATGATGAGGATGATGATGCAGCAGCAGCCGTTCTTCTCTGCGTGAGTAGCTTAATGTTGTTCGTGTGTAATTTACGTTGAGTAAGCTAACCACGTTATTACATTAATGCATGTAAGGTGAACTAGCAAACATCATCATAGCTACATGCGGCTGTCTTCTTGTTTGATGGCAGATACTCCCTTCACCCTGGACAAAAAGGCTAAAATGACCAAAGAAAAAGTGGAAAACAGTTAAACATGAGAGGTTTTTGGACAAAGTTTGTGTTTTTTCCATTGTTTAAGCACTGCTTCCAGCCAAGAGTGATACCATATATGCCCCATAGCTGCAGAAAAGGCTAACATTGTTATCTTTTTACAAAAAAACAGCTGAACATGAGAGGTTTTTGGACCAATTTTGTGTTCTCCATTCTTTAAGCACCGGTTTGAGGACCGTTTAAGCACCGGCACCGTTTCAAAAGTACCGGTTTGGCACCGGTATCGGATAAAACCTAAACGATACCCATCCCTAATGTGGACAGTGAATTTCTTCTCTGCACCACCGCGCTGGATTTTGAATCCAATCTGCAGACTTTCAGCTTTAATTAAAGAGGTTTAACAAAAACATTGCATTCAACATTCCCCATATTCAGAGGCTCAAACATAATTGGAAAATTGACTGGAAAGTAGTTTCATGGCCAGGTGTGGCCTGTTCCTTCCTGTTCCTTATTCCATGACCAACTAAGAGGATAAAGACCTGGAGTTGATTCTGAGTAATGAAACAAACATCATCTTTAATTACTCATCTGCTTGCTTTTCTTCGTTACACCACTTTCAACACTGACATCGTTGTGATAGTCCGATAATTTTCTTCCCCGCCTTCGGTGAGCCAGTCAGCCTACATCCTGTGAGCTTTACATCTCAATGTACCTCTGTCATTCTGACTGTCAGTCTGTCTCTGGGATTTTGTTCTTCCATGATGACTTATTGGAGTCTAATCATGAGAAAGATCCCTCTGCATGTGGGATTGTTAAAGAGAAGGATGCACTGATCAGATCAGCAACATCAAAACATCACAGAAGACGACTCAAGTGGATGATTGCTGCATTGTTTCCGTGCTTAAGAAAAACAACTTCACAACATCTAAATGACTGAAGAATACACTTGACTTGGAGGTAAGAGGTGTATCAATGTATGTCAAAGTCTACAATAAAGAGACACCTTCATGAAAGGAAGCATGATTAAATAAAAGTTTAGAACAAGGTGCAAACCACTGATTACATTCAAGAACAAGGGCAGATTAGCCTTCATCAGAAAACCTTTAAAAGAGCTGCACACTTCTGATTGATATTTATTTATATAGTTTTTGTCAGATGAATTTAAGATTAATGTGTACAAGAATGATGGCAAGAAAAAAGCATTGAGAAGGAGATAAAGAGGTCATGATGTTTTTTACTTTTGGTAAATTCTGCAAAACTAAGAATGGATAAAGACCCAAAGCAAACTGCAAAAGCAACCCAACAGTTTCTCAATGCAAAGAAGTGGGATGTTGCACCAGGCAAGGCCAGTTTATTTATATAGCACAATTCAACTGCAAGGTGATTCAAAGTGCTGCAGAGACATTAAAACTACTCACTACTCAGCTTCTTTATGGGCTTTTGAAATACTTTGTAATCATTTCCAATGTAACATGACAGCAATGGTGGCATTTTAGAAAAAAAGGCTTTAAAATGTAAAAAAAAAAAATGCAACATGATGATATAATGAATTTTATACGGAGCCCCGCAGGGGACATGGGAGAAAAAAAAATTAAGACGGACTTTTGCGAGATCTCGCAAAACTAACTCGGGATCTCGCAAAAGTTTTGCGAGATCTCGCAAACGTTTTAGCCGCATTCTTCGGACACTGGCTCGAAGCCGACCGGGAGGTCGAGGCACGATGTGCCGGGAAAGCGGTGTTCCTCCCGGCTGTAGTAGGTCTCGACCTCCCGTTAGCGGTGTTCCTCCCGGCTGTAGTAGGTCTCGACCTCCCGTTAGCGGTGTTCCCGTTAGCGGTGTTCCTCCCGGCTGTAGTAGGTCTCGACCTCCCGTTAGCGGTGTTCCCGTTAGCGGTGTTCCTCCCGGCTGTAGTAGGTCTCGACCTCCCGTTAGCGGTGTTCCCGTTAGCGGTGTTCCTCCCGGCTGTAGTAGGTCGAGACCTCTAGGTCGAGACCTACTACAGCCGGGAGGAACACCGCTTTTCTGGCGGCCTCCGAAGAATGCGGCTAAAACTTTTCCGAGATCCCGAGTTTGTTTTGCGAGATCTCGCAAAAGTCAGTCTTAATTTTTTTTCTCCCATGTCCCCTGCGGGGCTCCGTAGAATTTTTAAAAATGACAGTAGGATTATTTTACCCTGTGATAGGCTGGCGACCTGATCAGGGCGTACCCCACCCATCACCCTACGACTGCTATGAGCTCCAGCACCTACAGCCCTGAACTGAAATAGTTAAAAATTAATAACTGTCAGTAATAACATTCAGAAAACATAAAAATGTGAAAAAAGAAAAATAATAATTTGTTCTTATTAGCAACAAAACCCAGCGTAAGGAAATCTAAATAAGTCTGAATGTTCACAGCCATCTTTAATAAGATGATTAGTATTTTCCATATTTATATACACAACTTACTTGAGAGAAACTTGACAGTAATTTGACTCTAAAAAAGTCGGGCGCTCCTCCTTCACTCCTCTGCTGAGGGTAATTTAGACCAGTTTGTCAAGCGCAGGATACTCTCATAAATGAGGAAGAGAGTCATTAAAGATGAGGATGTTAATTTCAGCATGGATGTAACCTTAATGTTCCAGTGCAGAATATAATGATGCTGAAGTGAGCGATTGTGCATAAAGGATGGGAGTAATTATTACTGGCTCTCTTACGCTTATGTATGCCCTTCCCAAAATAGCTGTGGTTGGAGTGGTGCTGGCGATAATGATGGTGCAACAGCAAAAAGCTAAACTTACAAAGGACTGTTTGGCTGTACCACAGCATTGCTGCCAGTACACAGTACTTATCAGAGCTGCAGGAGTCGAGGAGCATCTATCATCTGAATAACAACGATGATGAGTGCGTTACTCATAGTTCACATGATGCACATATCCAAAGGCTTCCTTAACAAAAGAGAGACAGGCCACAGGAAAGTGTCATCACGCACGAGTCGAGGGGGGAGGTCCGGACAAAGTGGCTGGGAACGGAGGAGGAGGGAAGATGGTCGAGGCACTCTTTAATCGTTCTTTGCCAGAAGAGGATGGGGTGCCCAGGGGAGAGAGAAGATTACCAAGAGATCAATTCCAGCACACGGCTGGCTCTGCTGACATCTCAAGGTAGTGCGCTGCAGTGCCCCCCTGGGACACAGCTGCCAATACAGGCTGGCATTACTGCAGATTTACTGTGAAGGGGACTTCGAGAAAGGCCAGGGGAGGCTTTTGCTGAGAGTTAATAGCTAGAGGATTACATAAAATGTTAAAGTGTAACGAGGGTGGAACTGCCTGACTACGCTAATTTAAAGCTGCAAAGAGAAAAAAAAAAAAAGTTTCTCAAACCAAAATAATCTTCAAGTCCACTTTAACAGCATTTCCTGGGTTTTTATCCTCATGTCTCACCGTTCATCAGTGAAGAAACGTGTTGGTTCAGGTCTGGCAGAGCCTTTGGCTTTTGTAAACACATGAATTATGGAAAGAGAAGTCAACAACTGTGTGTGAGCCAGGACTACAAATTATTAATTGTTGCTATTCTCACCTGCAGTAATATACTGCAAAATTGGCTCCATGTTCTTTGTGCATCCACTGGAAGCAGGAAGGCCATGACATCAGGACATAACAGCAGGTATCAATGAAAACAGATAAGTGATTACGTCAGGCACAGGCTCATATTACAGTAAAATCAACAATTAATGTAAAAATATAATCTTTATGATGTTGCATAAATATGTCTTTACTATAAAGTAAATGTTGAAGCCAATTTTCATGTAATAACATCACATGAAAGCACAGGGTTGCTCAGCCAGCGTGTCCCACACTTAGTTTCTACACATTCTTCAGCTCTGATCAAATGTTCTGATTTTATGTGGATCAACTGCTTTGTTCTTAGTCCCCCTTTGAACCGTCCTTATTTAAAAGAATCCAGGAAATGCCTCTGATGTGTTGTTGTAAATGTGACAACCTCTCAGCGTGTGTGCAGTCTGCTCATGCTCCAAACCTATAATAAAGAGTGAACAGCCTCTGTTTAAGCAATGGAGCGTGCGCTGTGCAGGGTCACATGACTCTCCAGAGGTAGACGTCTTTCCTTGTAAAGCCATCAGCAGATTGCATCTACACCAGCAGTCTCCCTGTTATTATCGTACACCAAAACATTTTAGTGGATCAGCGTTTAGTTTTAATGTAAAAATATCATCTTTATGATGTTGCATAAATAGTTTTAGTGACCTCCTGACCCAGTATGAACCTTCCAGATCCCTCAGGTCATCTGGATCCGGTCTTTTATCAGTTCCCAGAGTCAGAACCAGACACGGAGAAGCTGCATTCAGCTTTTATGCTCCTTATATCTGGAACAAACTCCCAGAAAGCCTCAGATCAGCTGAAACACTCAGTTTATTTAAATCCAGGTTGAAGACTCACCTGTTCTCAGCTGCATTTGAATAAAACACCAAATCCACACTTAAGCTTAAATTTCAAAACTTACATTTTAACTACTGATTTTATCTGTTTTGATTTTTGATTTTATATACTGTTTTGTTAGTTAGTTAGTTAGTTTGCTTGCTTAGTTGCTTGTTTTAATCAATTTTAAATCATTGTTTTTGTTTCTAATATATCTGTAAAGCACTTTGAATCACCTTGTTGTTGAATTGTGCTATACAAATAAACTTGCTTTGCCTTAAATCCACATTTATGATCATCACAAGAAGTAAATCTTGTAACATATGAGCCAAAACTAGTTGTTTAAAATAAATCCATAAACACTTTGATATCTTCTGCTCATATTCTCATATGTAAATCATCATTTCAAAACTGTTAGTAATGTTGCACAAAGAGTTATCACTGCTAAATAAACACACTCAGTTTGATAGAGTTTGATTTAATTTTTCATTTATATAGCACCAGTGCCCAACAACAGACCCCTTAAAGCTGTTTGCAATATGTTACAATGTTTGCAATATGTTACAATGTTTGCAATATGTTACAGTGTTTGCAATATGTTACAATATGTTACAAAGTTTGCAATATGTTACAATGTTTGCAATATGTTACAGTGTTTGCAATATGTTACAATGTTTGCAATATGTTACAGTGTTTGCAATATGTTACAATGTTTGCAATATGTTACAGTGTTTGCAATATGTTACAGTGTTTGCAATATGTTACAACATTAGAGGCAAAACTCCAACAATCAGATGACCCCCCCCCCCCCCCCCCCCCCCCCCCCCCCCCGTGGCCATCACTTGGCAACAGTGGGAAGGAAAAACTCTCCTTTAGGATGTCTCCAGCAGAACTATAGTCATGGAGGAGCACCCATCTACCTGGAGCTGTTGGAGGCTGAGGGGAAAGAGAAGAAGATGATCACATGCAATAGTGTTAAACACACCATAAAGGCCATAAAGTCTCCCAAATCCAAACTTGAAGCTGGTTCCATGGGAGAAGACAATGATAGATGAAAGTTTCCATACTACCTTTAGAAACTCTAGAAACCCCAAGAATGAGAGCAAAATGTTCTATTGGAGGAATATGGTACTATGAGCTCCTTGAGGGTGTGTTCATTCAAGACTGTAAGGAGAAGGATCCTGGATTCAGCAGAATTACTGAAAGGTTGTTTTTAAGGGTTTACATTAAAGAATCACATTAAAAGTCTGTAGTATATCATCTATTAATAGAGATAAATGAATGCGATTTCAAAGGAGAATACATCTTTGAACAGTCTTCTAAGAACGGGGTCGAACAGACACATTGAAGCTCACGAGTGTTAGGAGGTGGTGGGTAGGTGTATTGTTGTTCTTGGGTTTTGTTTCCCTTCTTGGCACAGGTAGGCGGGGCGGGGCTTGATGGCATTCCGGCACACCTGCGGCGCATCGGACGTCATCAGTGAGCGCTTTCATGGAGCTGAGTCTCGGACGTCTGGTGTCGGAGTATTGTCGTTTTCACAAGTGGTAACGTGTTGGTGCAACCTGAATCTGTTGACTCCACGCGATTGAGCTGCATGTTTTTAGGATCCATCACCTGCCTGCTTCTCCTTTGTTCTAGCCTGTCCCGCTGCCTGCTCGCCTGCCTAGTTTTCTGTGTGTTGGCTTCTTTGGATCCGTGACGGAGAATTACTTCGTACCAGTCTGTGACCACCGCTACAGCTGTGTTTCTGTGTTTCAAGTAAGCTCTCCAACTCTCCCCGTCCACTTTAGTTTAACTCTCGGCTATCGACGTACTCCGTAACTTTGTTTGTCCCTCGTTTTCAGGTAGTTCCGGTGCGTCATCTGTCCGCCCGCATACCTCGGCTCCGTCTCATCCCTTCAGCTCTGCTCTCCTTGCACATTTTACCTGTCACTGTATATAGCCCCTTCCCTTGTAAATATTCCCCCATCATTGTATATAAATCTGCATCACTACTATCCTGTGCCCGTGTGTGTTTCTGCCACTAAATCCATCCGGGTAAAGTCCCCTAACAACGAGTTCATATTACTCATCATTACTGCATCAGCAATATTTTTCACAATGACGGCATGTTGACCAAATGTTGCAACACACATTTACATCATCGTACATTCATAAATTCAATATAAAGCGAGTCTGCAGGGCTGTAACCAGAGTATCCACGTAACCATCCACACACACCTGAGCTGCCTGCCTCATAAAAGTGAACATTTGAATTTGAAACTAAGTATAAGGGATTTGAACTTTTTTAAAGCTACTTCATGAATAATGTGTCCCACCTTTATTATGTTGATGAGTGTTGCACCAGGGTCATCTAATAAGGCCTGCATCGATTGGGTAGAGTTGGTGTTTCCTGATGAAATCCTCGCTGAATGCTGAGCGGTGCGTTTCTATGTTCTCTACATTTAAACTCAAATGTCTGAATGTTTTAGCGCTGATATTCAAATCAACAGTGTGAACAGCTGTAACCAGGATGTTTCGCTGATCGACTGCTTCTGCTTACAATGAACACAGACTCAGTTTAATGTCCTGAAATATTTCTCTGGACACACCTCATAGTGTCCGAGTCAAAGGCCCGTGACATCATACTCAATTAAAGACTGGACTTAATGACGAGGACCCGAGCACCGCAGGAAACGGACATAATGCTCCAAGAAGGAGAGTCTGAGAGGGAAGGGCAGGCAGAGGACAGCCTGTTACTTTAGCTCAGGGTTACATGAGCGCATGCATTGTGTGTGTTTGTGTGTGTGTGTGTGTATATCCAAGTGTACACTGACAGCCTGTTACTTCAGCTTAGGAAAATATTTGTCTGTTCTTCTGTATCACCGACAAACTTTACTTTTCAAAAGTAAGTTTAAGTTGACTAAAGAATAGCAGGAACAACTAGGCTTGTCCTTAGAGTGGCTGGACTGCAAGTGGCTGTTGTCTGATGCTTTGGTTACTTGAGCAACGATCAGTGTTTTGTGGCACAAAGCGAATATGCTGTAAAGTTGTAACTTTGGCCTGCTGAATGAAATTCAAGTTCATTAAGAAGAGTGAAACATTCATTAATGAATGTGGTTATAACTACTAACAACAGACAGATGAGGCCACCTACGGGTTATATGTGTGGGATAGATGAGGACCATTAAATGGGCTGATAAACAATCACCCAAGTGAAGCATTGCTTACGGTGACAAACCCACAGGAATCTGTCACAGGAGCCTGCAGTTCCCCTTTAACCAACATGTTAGTGGATGCATGAAGAAGCTGAGCATCCATTTTTACTGGAGAAATGCTGTGCAGTCATATACAGGAGTTTGCAGAGTTTCATAAGGTTATCTGTATCCTACCATCTATGCATGTTACCTTGATAGTTTAGCTCCCACTGAGGTTCTGCTGCTGTTCTTTACGTCCTGTCAGTACATTGGAATATGTGCATTTCCATCCAGGCATCTTAAACAGTAAATGAAATGAAAATACTGTGAGTATAGTGACATTATTTTTCTCTATGTTACTTCAATAAATGTCAGTTCTATGGAGCCCCGCAGGGGACATGGGAGAAAAAAAAATTAAGATGGACTTTGCGAGATCTCGCAAAAGTTGAATTCCAACAAATAAGAGAATACGTAGTTTATTCCAAGAAGATATCGTCTCTCTCCCATATATAATATCTTATTGGAACCGATATGTTCCAGATATCAAGTGGAAGACAGTCTGGATGATCCCCCATAAATATTTGACTGTAAATAAGGTGAAAGAAGTCTCATTTAAAATTCTACATAAATGTTATCCAGCCAGTCACTACATGGTAAAATTTAAAAGGGACATAAATACTAATTGCACTTTCTGTGGGGATCATCCAGAAACTGTGACACATCTTTTTTGGTACTGTTCTTCTACACAGAGATTCTGGAAGGAATTTAGCAGGTTTGTTATTGTCCATATTTTAAGGGAGTTTTCTTTACGATGGGAAAATGTTTTATTCTGTTTCTTTAAGTTCCTCAAGAAGTATGATAAATGTTTTTTTATGATAAATTTGTTAATACTTTTAGCTAAATTTTTTATCCATAAATGTAAGTTTACTAACAAAACACCATATTTCTGTCATTTTTTTAAGGATGTGGAAATGTACATACAATCAATATCAGACTCCACCAACAAAAAGGCTCTAAAACAATATATGTATGTGAATTTTTGCGTGTATTCTTATAATTGTTACCTTTTTCTTTTACTCCTGGCTTTTTGTGTTCATGTTCTGTTGTTTTGTATACTTCATCTGTTCGTATGTTGTATACTCATTGTTTGTTAAATAAAGTTAAAAAAAAAAAAAGTTGAATTCCAACAATGGCGGCAACTACTTAGTTGTAATATTACTCTTTCTGGGTCACAAAATACACTTTTAAGATATTTTGAGGCGTGAATGTAGTTGTGTAAACGTCAGATACCTGCTTGGTTTACAAGACATCACATATTTGCAAAAGTGCTCCGACGTTTTCGGAGATCTGACACCCACTAGCTCGAAGCTAACGGGAGGTCGAGACCTACTACAGCCGGGAGGAACACCGCTTTCCCGGCACATCGTGCCTCGACCTCCCGGTCGGCTTCGAGCTGGTGGCCTCCGAAGAATGCGGCTAAAACTTTTGCAAGATCCCGAGTTCGTACAGTTCAGTACAACAGGCAGTACATTTTGTCAATTACATCAGTTCCAAAAAAATCAAAATCAAATGAATTCTACTAATAATAAAATGATATGCACTTATTTGTAATATTAGCTCAGGTGGCAGAGCAGGTCAGCCACTAATCAGAAGGTCGGTAGTTCGATCCCAGGCTGCCTCTTCGCTGCATGCCAAATATCCTTGGGCAAGATACTAACCCCATGTTTGCCTACTGGTGGTGGTCAGAGGGCCCGGTGGCGCCAGTGTCCAGCAGCCTCGCCTCTGTCAGTGCGCCCCAGGGTGGCTGTGGCTACAACATAGCTTGCCATCGCCAGTGTGTGAATGGGTGGATGACTGAATGTGGTGTAAAGCGCTTTGGGGTCCTTAGGGACTGAGTAAAGCGCTTTACAAATGCACCATTTACCATTTTTACCATTTTATTGTTATTGTTCCTCATTTTGTCTTTGTTTTACTTTGTGTTTTATTGTATTGTAAAGTGTCTTTGAAAGGCACTTTTAAATAAAAATGTATTATTATTATACTTATGCAAAATAATGCAGAGAAAATGTGATAAATTGGTGCAGCAGCTTTTTTTCTAAAGTCTGAAATGAAAGTCAATGAAAATGATTTTTCTTACCTCTTAACAGACCTGCAGCTAACAGCTAATATTGTTAGTAGGCCTCATATTTGTCAGTGTGGTGCATTTAATAAAAAAGCTCACAACCATGATTTAACTTGATCTAGAATTTCTGTGCTCATTTTAGACACAGCTGGGATGTACTTACACACACTGCTTACACACAGCCTTACAGTTCTGCCTTTGTGCTTTTCACTAATATGAAGTATGAACTCAACAGAGCTGGTGAGGAAACACTGTAAAGGGACTATTAATGTTAAAAAAAAGTATATAGAGGTGAATATAATGGTAACTGGATATTGGATGCACAGTTTTTTAATGGCCTGAATTTAAGGTCCAGTTAGTGCCAGGTCTTGTTGCATGAGTCCCATGAAGGTTTCAGCAGTCGTTTTAGCAGTGAAGGGCGGCGTGGACAGCAGGGACCGTGCAGCTTCTATTTATGGTGAAAGCAAAGCTACAAAGAAGGCCACAGCTAACAAGACAGCCTTCCACTCCCACTGTCCCCTGAGGACAGGGGGCACAGAGAGGACAGATAGAGCTGAAGCCTGGGAGTCCATCGAGGGAACGCCGTTCTCCTGGGCAATTTGCGTGCTCTAATATTAATTGCTATTGGAAATGCTTGATTTGATTAAAGAGGGGGGAGTCCCAGCGGGAAAGCACGGCTCACTGCTGCTGAAGAGGAGGGAGTGGCATCTTTGTGCCTAACCTTGTTATGTTGAAAGGCGGCAGTCAATACTGCTCACGCACGCACACTCGCTCACACTCTCTGGAGTTTGTTTGCACATTTTTACACGTGTTTTTTCCCACAGATCAGTGACACAATAGCTGCTGCACATGAAAGATTTATAGCAAAAGCGTTGTAAACGTATTCAGGAATACGCACGTAACTGCGCACAAACTGTGAACCGTACACGTGTTTAATAAATGATTCGCTTCCACTGAGCTCCCTTCAAATTTTCATCAGATTGAACTATCGCAGATACGCACACAACAAATGTAGCATTCAGACAAGGTTAAAGAATTGATCGTGTTGTTTGATATGGAAATGCAGCCTAAGCACAGCGTATCAGCCGGACATTTGCATTCTGCTGATCACTCCTTAATTCATAGCTGAGGTTTTCTCTGCATCTTTTGTTTTGGCTCTGAAGGATCTTTTGTTTTGACTGCAAAGGGCATATTTGTCCCCTGGCCTTAGCACAAATAGGAGCTGACAATAAAATATAGCTTGCAGGAGAATTTGCAATTGGCTACGACTGCAAAGCAGCGCCGCTATTGTGTCACCACGGGCTGATTTGCATAAACGTGTGTGTGAGCACAAGTGCACGTATGCTGCACATGCATGAAGCGTCTTGTGTCACGGACACGCAGCACTCAGTGTGTACTCACATGTATGTGCAGGTTATACAGACCACGCTTAGCCTGTCTTAGGTTTTGACCTCCACCCAAGAACATTAGCTTACAGTACCGAGGCTCGAAGCAGCCTTATCTTAATGGTCTTCAAATGAAACTCGGCGAGTTAAATCTGGAGCTCAACAGACTTACTCGGTAGATTAGTGGACTGCACAGAACACCGACTGATGAACTTGGAATTCCTCAGAGGCTTCCGCCATTAATTCCTGTCACTGTTCCAGGACACACACACACACACACTCACGCGTCTTTCATTTGAAGCACTTTATTCAGCCTGCTTTTGTTTCCCGTCGGGACGTGACTGGTGGTGTAAACAATGCAAACAGACAATGTTTCATTAAAACCCCCATCAGAGGTGCAGGCGGTCTGATTTGGGTTCGTGAATAGGCTGTAAATTTATACTTGTGCTGCCGAATCCACTGTTGCATTTAATAACAGCCACAAAATGTGATTGTTTTGTCACAATTTATATTTTTCTTGCATTGTATAATTGCGTTACACTATTTGTTTGGGTTTTTTTGCCTTGTCTCAATTTAAATGTGACACTCAGCTCCGTGTCAGCTGACCAGAACCTACTTGCACAGGTTGAATGAGTTATTTCATGTGTCAAAACTGACAGGCCAAATCCCACTTTCCAACTTGTCACATCATGACACACGGTTGGCTTCACTTTTCCACGCACCAGGCTCCCCTTTAGTGTAATTTTTAAATTTGCATTGAAGTCCAAAAGAATTCAAAGTGAGTCCCTGGATGGCAGAAACAGACACAATGAGACAGCAGGAAGTGTTTTTGATATGTCCACGAGATGCTTATTGCATATGAGAAAAATCTGCAGGGCTAATTCTACTCCAACAATGACCGCCTCAAACTCTTCTGCTCAAAGGTCACTTCATCTGATGCAAATGTAGAATTTCAAGCTGTCATTGTTCTTTACGTGAGAAATAGATCCTAAAGGATTAACCAAATCCTATGGAAAATGAGCTATGGAGATACCCACTGTGTTCTTGGCAGGAACCTGTTGTTGGCTTAATGTGCTGCATATCTGATTTGCAGCACATTGAGTCTGTGGAAGTGAGTGGAACTGGACCCTAGTGTCACCTTCAGTCATGTGCAGTGGTGCTTTGTATGTTAGCAGACTGATCTCAATTTAAAATAGCTGAATACGCCGTTTCTATTCTAGTCTATCCATTAACGAGTAGACAACTCACCTGAGTGAATGAGTGTTTACTTAGGTAGCCCATATGAGAATATACACATGCGTTATTACATTATTGTAAATATCCTTGTCTAAACCACTTTTTTAAACAAGTAAATGCATTTCCATGAACTCGATTTATACCCAATAAACATATGAGAGGAAAGCAAAATACCACAAATACTATTTCTTGTAATTCAGTGCAGTATTTTACCATCCCCACCTACTACAACCTCACTAATCAACAAAGTAAAAGCTCCTCTTTCAGTAAGTGTAAATGAAACTTTATTTAACCCTTTAAAGCCGGTCGGAGCAGCACGCTCTGTTTTGCATAATTATTTTTAAATCCCGGTAGCTCTGCAACCACGTGAGCTAGCACAATAATTTTTTTTGCATATGAAACCGGAGGAGTTGTACTTACATCTTATGCCATCAGCTTGTCCTCGATCACAGTTTCCTTCCACATAAAGCTTTGCAAAAACTGCATAAAAAGCACTTGCAGCAACAAAAACATAATATTCCAGAAACACGCTTTGCCGATCTGATCAGCTGTTTGTAACACTTCCTACGTCCATCAGCGTGAACTATCGCATGTCCTCCATGACCTGCCCGAAACCGGAAGTGACGCCATTTTCACGGAAATGTAGTTTTTTACCATCAAGGCCTCATGAGCCTGTACTGGTGTTTTTAAAAGTTATCTTTGACTTTATGACTTTCTGTGTGGTTTCTGGGATGCTTAGGACTCATATTGCACTGCTGGAAATAGTTTATTTTGATGCATATGCTGCTTTTTTACAAATTTGCATTATAATATTTATTTTCGTTTTTCCTGCAGTGTATAAAAATTAGTGTATTTCAAAAATAAAACTATGAAGACACTCAAAATAAATTTCCTGTGGTGGGAAACTATTTTGTGCAACTTTTTTGTATTTACAGTTTTGAGGCATAAGCCTCTTAAATTTCTCTAACTAGAAATATATGTTAAAAAAAACAAAAACGATTTTAAATTATTTTGTAGTTTATTGCATTTTTTGCAATTTATGTAATTACTATGCACTTAATGCAGACATATTATTAGAATTTAGGCTGTAATGGTTGTATTGATGTATAGCAACTTGAAATGCTCCCAAAAATGGCTCCACAGCATGTAAAAATATAATATAAGCTCTGGCGGACTTGGTTCTATGGTAGGTCTTAAAGGGTTAAAGCAAGATTGACGGCTGACATGTTGTATTTGATTGCATTCACCTAACTACGACGTCAGTACGTGCGTGACTTATCTCACTGGGTTTGTTTCCGTGACCCAAACACAACAACCATCCAGCTCCACCTGCATCAGCCAAAGTGTGTGGCATCGCACGCAGAGTTTTGACAAGCAGTATACTTTTCCCTCAACAGGGGGAGATGTGGTTCTGTCATGTTCGCCTCAGCCCCGCGTCGGTGAAACGCGCACCTTGTCGAGACACCTCGGCTCCCAGACAGTGATGAGTGCAGCCGTCCTGCCACACCACCCGCAGGCTGCTGATCTGGTTTGAACTTGCTGTTTTTATGTTATTTAATAGGCTTTTCGTAGCAATGTGTCACTCCCCGCAGTCTGTCACTTCCACTGACTGAGTGCTTACGGACCGGGAGTTCATCATGGTTGTCTAAACAGGGAAAAACTGAGAATGCGTGCCTTCAGCTTATGCTGCAGTTATAGGAAACTTAGAACATATATGTCTCGGGTAGGCAGCGTTAGCTCCTAGGGTCCACTGGATATTATGAAACTGAGCGTGCACATCTGGTGACATGCTGGGTCACATGTCAAAAGAGAGCAGCGAGGTTAATTGCTTCAGCTAAAGCCGTGGCGTGTTAGCCGTTTGCAGTGCTCGCACAGAACACATGCTCCAATGAGCCCAGCATGGCAAATAACTGAAATGGACCATGACCTGAGGAAAATCTATGTCAACATCTCAGAGGGATATTTATATCTAAAAGCCTCTGTGGTCAAAGACGCAGTCATCAGTGAGCATTTGAGCTCCCGTCACTCCCTCTACAATTCAGCAAAGTCACTTATTTCATGTGATTTTACCTCAGTGGCCGTCTTCTCTCCCACCTGCCACGCACATTGCTTTTTTTCTCATGTTCTCAGCACCACGGCTATGCTCAGATTTACCAACGACTGTGATTATTAGTCTTTTATGTCTCATTTTACAAGCGCCACAGACAACACGACCTGTTCCAAACCAGTCTGATGCATGTGTTTTGACTTTCGTGGAAGAGTACTTCATCTCAAATCTTTTTTAGAGTCAAACACTAACCTCCTGCTGGCTTTAAAGGCTTCTGAAAAGCTTGTAGCGTGCTTCTTCCCAGCAGCAAAAGCTTGAAAATCTTCTAAGAAACTTGGAAAGCAGCTTAATACCAAGCTGAAGTTTTCTGTTGAAGTCTTGGGTTTGAAAGTCTGATGGGTGACGGAGTGTTCATACTGCAGACATTAGCAGACAGAGATGTATCACAGAAGATTTCCACGATCCAAAATGGTCCCAGTAAGAAAACTATTTCATGACATTTGATTAACGATTAATTGAACGGTCAGTTTTGTTTTCTTCTGATAACAGGATAATATACAAAACGTCTTGTAAATATACTTTCCTTCGAATCCAAGAAGGACATATGGGTAGGGATGCCATGATGACACCGGATACACATTTCGGTGCTTTTTTTTTCCTGAGCTGTGATACACTTTAGATTCTAGCCAATCATTTTACGTTTCCGAGGATAGTAGGCGGGTCCAGGTACGTACGTTCTTTTAGAGCAGAGCTACAGATTAAAAATGTCCAAGACGAAGCGGTCAAAAGTCTGGCTGTACTTCACAGCAAAAGATGCAAACTCAGCAGCTGCAACAAGTGCTTTAAGCTGATACTGTGATACTGTCAAAGGAGGTAACACCTCAAATCTGATGAAACACCTGGCGACGCATAGCGTTTTTTTTTAAGCAGAGAAATGCACCGTATTTGATAGCTTGCTGCGAGACCTCACACCGAGCACATCTACTGCAGGTGTGGTGCCTGTTATCGGACCCGGAGTTAGCAACATCCCCCAAAAACCTGAAGAGGAGAGTCCTGGCCCCTAGCCCTGCCAGTGTAGCAGAAATGATGAGGATGATGATGCAGCAGCAGCCGTTCTTCTCTGCGTGAGTAGCTTAATGTTGTTCGTGTGTAATTTACGTTGAGTAGGCTAACCACGTTATTACATTAATGCATGTAAGGTGAACTAGCAAACATCATCATAGCTACATGCGGCTGTCTTCTTGTTTGATGGCAGATACTCCCTTCACCCTGGACAAGAAGGCTAAAATGACCAAAGAAAAAGTGGAAAACAGTTAAACATGAGAGGTTTTTGGACAAAGTTTGTGTTTTTTCCATTGTTTAAGCTGCTTCCAGCCAAGAGTGATAGCATATATGCCCCATAGCTGCAGAAAAGGCTAACATTGTTATCTTTTTACAAAAAAACAGCTGAACATGAGAGGTTTTTGGACCAATTTTGTGTTCTCCATTCTTTGAGCACCGTTTAAGCACCGGCACCATATCAAAAGTACCGGTTTGGCACCGGTATCGGATAAAACCTAAACGATACCCATCCCTACATATGGGCAGTGTTTACCCAGCAGACGGGGGAGGTTATATCTCTGATAGCAGTACAACTTTCACTGTGGAAATGTTTTTTCCAAACAAGACTAGATATCAAGTAAAGACAGTTGCTGGTTATTAAATATTGAAAGGTTTTCTATCTGTAAATTGATGTTAGCGCTGTCAGCTACCAAGTACAAAGACTGTCTGACGTCCGAGTGAAAACAGAGATACTATTTGGAAAATTCATCGCAAACAAGAGTGTGTTACACGCCTCATCCACACGCTGCATAAATCAAGAGGTATAGTTCCACTCCTGAGACTCGTCTGACGTCTCACTCACTGTGAGATGCTACACATGAGAAAAGCCCTGACCTCATTCTCCAAAGGCTGATGTGTCACAAGGAAAATACATTTCTACATTCCTGTAAAAGCAAACAGGCTTTTCAGACTACAAGGTAATAGTTTTTATTTATTTATTGCCACATTTAACATTTAATGTCCAACGATCCAGTTAGGCGTCAACAGTGGCCTCAAAATTTACTTGGTGGGTCAAACTATAAATAAAATAAATGCCCCAAAAATTACTCTAACAAAGAGTAGGTGTAGTTTCTATCTCAACTTCAAAGTGATTTACTTTGATGAACTACTTTGAAGCTGGTTTAGCTAAAAGCAAGTAGAAAAGTGGCCAAGATGAGTGAAGCAAGCTCAAAGAAGAGGTCAAGCGCTGTTGTCTGTACAAAGTCGGCCGGTCATTTAAATCAAAATACCTCAAAGCTTTTATCTGCTCAAAAATGGAGGACTTGTGACAGATAACAGACGGCACACTGGCAGCCTGAGAAAGATCAGCAGCAGGAGCTGGAACCACATCATAGTCGGTTAAAAGGAAACAGAAACAGCTGACTGGATACAACTCACTTCACACAATTACAGTAACACGATCGACAAGTATGCGTAAAAAGAGGCAGACTGAAACGGCAGAAACGTGACTTTTATAGTGGCACAATAACTCGTTTTGTTATCTCCAGGCTGCGATCAGCTGACCTGCGGTGGTATTCACAGCTCTTTGAGGATTTAGCCAACTGAATGTAAGCAGACGTTTAACAAGCTGTCACGGCTGATTTCCATCTCTAGACGCTATAAAGATGGTGTAAAAGGTTCAGTGAGTGAATCTAATCAGCAGCATGATTTTAAATGTAAACTGACATGTGCTGCCTGTGATGTAGCCTTACAGCCTGCTCTGCACCAATCCAAGATCACTGTGATCACTGGTTAGTTTATAATACCTCAGCACAGTAATATAAACTAACCAGTTTAGCCCAGTGTTGCCAACTTAGCGACTTTGTCGCTATATTTAGCGAGTTTTCAGACCCCCCCCCCCCTAAAAAAAGACGTGAAAGCGCATATCGCTTTTACTCTCAACAAGCAGCGGGTGCTGTAACGCAGTCAGTTCTTCTTTTACTCTTTTACTCTTATGCTGTTTTGTGGATCACAAGGTTTAAAACTACTTATAAACACACACACACAAAGTAACTCCACCAGAGTGCCTATTTCGGGTCACTTTTGCCGGTCCAAGCCCGGGTAAAGGAGCAGGGTTGGAATTGTGACATTAAAAAAACAATAATTGCTAAAATAAATTTAATTTGTAGGTCTAAATAAACTCTAAATGCATTTAGGACGTTTTTTACTCACTTTATGTCTCGTCCACGATATTATTTTTCTCTCCAACAGCGTAGGTTACAATTATATTAACATGACCAATTATGCAAATTAGGCGATGACGTCATTTAGCGACTTCTAGCGACTTTTAGTTCAGCCAATAGCGATTTTCCTTACTGAGGAGTTGGCAACACTGGTTTAGCCTGCATCACACTGCCACGCAATGAATGTACTCAGTAGCACAGTTAGCATGCTGTCCTCGCCCTGAGTCCCTTAGTTTCACCAGCTAGACAGCGAGATAACGATGCTCCAATAATCAGACTTATTTTCCTTTTTGCGCTGATTTATTGAAGAATGGCCTCTGACCATTGCCTTCTCTTTGACCATCGTAAAACTGAAAGTACAAAATACTGTATTAGCTAACTAACATTGTAAACTAGCTTGTTACACTCTTACTGCAAGCTAACAAGATAAAACTTTCAAATGTACAAATTATCGTACCATTTTCACACAAAACAAAAGATAATAATTATTTTATCGACACTCATACTTACAGACATATCTTGTCCAAGGCAACAACATTTTAAGGTCTGTATCAGCTTAGAACGATAACATTACGGTATCACTTTCCGCCATCTTTTATTTCTTCTTCACGTTCTCATTTTTTCCATTCCCAAAGTAACCGAACCCATATTACAAAGCAGCCACTAGAGGGAGCTCTAGGGCAGTTTACAACTATAATATCCTATTTAAGTTATAAAAGGCAGAACAGTTAGCATACTTGGCATTGTCAGGGTTAGCTTATTTCATGTATAACTCCAATACCTGATTTAGAAACTCAAACATGAAGTAAGCCAATACAAGCTTTAAGTTTTTATTTGATACGTTGTGAACAGTCCTCACCTTTCCTTCGTCTTTCTTCATTGCTGTATGTTATGCATTAACATTTTTTTCTCTCCTTGGGAAATTTGGCTATTATACATTAGCTAGGAAACACACTTTTGAAATACTGCACGGGTATCTTGGCCTGGTCTCTCTTGAAAAATAAGTTTTTAATCTTAATTGTATCTTCCTGATGACAGTAAAATAAAATAATAATAAAAATTAGAAATTACCGACCTCTTTAAAAAACAAACAAATAAATATTCGCAGACTCTCCCATTGGTTGATCTTTATCTATAAATCTCTCCTTGGGCTGGTTCCATCTTATTTATGTGTTTATGTGGAAAAACACAACCAATACAGCCTTCGTTCGAACAAAATCATACAATTGATTGTCCCAGAAATCAGAACAGAATTGGGGAAAAAGGCTTTTAAATACGCTGCCCCTGCTTCCTGGAATAATCTGCAGAAGGAACTGAAATGATCAGAATTGCGAGGGTTTAAGTCTGCCTTAAAGGAACGAGAGAACAGCTCTTTTACTCAGTGTGATTGTTTTTAATGTACTCTTAATTTGATCTGTTATTGTATATTTTACACATGTTTTTATGGGATATTGTATTAGTTTTAAATGTTATATACCTATGTGGTATGTGACTTTTGTTGCCATGATGCCAGGTCTCTCTTGGAAATGAGATTTTTAATCTCAATGAGATTTTTTACCTGGATAAATAAAGGATTAATAAAAAAAAAATACTCTTATTATAGATCACAGTGTTTTCTGCAAACATCACAGTCCACAGGGACTGTGGTCCTGCACTCCTGATGTCCCCGTTCAGGACCACACTTCCTCTCCTCGCACCCTGTCATGGGCTTCTAATGAGCCTTGCGCAACCAGCAGATAATGGTACATGAATCCCATGTAATACACCACATAACATACAAATTAGGGATGCAACGATACCAATTTTTTCAAACCGATACGATACCGATACTTGGATCTGAGTACTTGCCGATACAGAGTACAAAAACCGATACTTCTACCACACACACACACACACACAAATACAATGAATTGGAAGACAGGTTTTATTTTATTCTCTGCCGATAAAAAATAAAATCTTAATAAAAATGACCACAAAAAAATTTCAAGTGAAAAATAAGCACTTCTGTTAAATTATTGCAGAGTCTCCACATTGAAATTTTACAAAATATCACTGAACTATTGGCACTGTCTCGAGCTTTCAGAATAATAAATAAACACTTCTGTTTGGAATAAAATAAATACAAATTAGGTTTGAGAATAAAATAAACTTTTAAATTATTGCAGAGTGTCCATATTGTAAACAAACAAACAAAATAACGAAAGTATTTGGCATTGACGAACTCCTCATCTGCCCGTGGATCATCAGTCCACTGTGCCGTTAAACCGAGGACTGACATCGCGCACACACTGCTCGTCTTTACCTCTTTAGAAAGTTTTGGCACCATTATCTCCCTGATGTGTGGGCGGCTGGGAATTTCATATCGCAGCTCGAGTATGCTGAGAAGACGGTGCAATCCTATGTTTTCCATGACCGGCATTGGCTGGTCATCCAGAGCGATAAAATGAGTCAGAGCCTCTGTTATTTTAACTGCCCGTGGATTTTCTCTTGACATTTTTTATTGCTTTTCCAAAACCTGAGTTAAAGTTGGCTGTTCCACACTGCTGACATTTTGTTTAGCCTAGCTACAGCAGCCTCCAGTTTCTCTTTTTTATCTGGAGCTGCCAGTCTCACTCGCCTAACCCTGTGCCTGTTTAGCGCGGGATGGCCCCCTAGTGGCCAATCTAAAAAACTACAACAGAAATGACAATCCACCCTCTGATTAATGAAATAAGTTAGTATCGGTTCATGGTATCGGTTAACTTTTACGAGTATGAGTACACACACATTTTACAGTATCGGCCCCGATACCCGATACCAGTATCGGTATCGGTGCATCCCTAATACAAATGATGAAATTCCTTTACACCTATGTCTCTACAGACCCATATGTAGTAAATTACAGTTAACACACCTGTGCTCTCAAGCTCTTATTTTTAGTTTGTCTTTTATTTGGTTTTCAGAAAACTCACCAGTTAAACCATTGAGCTGTCTCTTCTTGTTGCTGTCTTCACCTCCATGATAATAGTCCTGCTAAATCAAAGTTTGTTAACTACATCCATCCAATTAGAATTAAGGATTTTTGTAGGCAGGTCTATTAAAGCCTGCAGAGATGTGTTAGTCTTCAGAAATTGGACTACCAAAAGCAGTTATGTCCATTTCACCTCAGTGACATTGTCTTAAGCGACTAGTGTAGAGAAAAATGCATATTTGTATTAATATCGCTGCAGCAGTGGCTTTAATAGTTACTGTTTCAGGTTCCATCAGCTGTTTTATTCCATAATACGCTCTCGCCCCCGTGGCTATCACTCCTGCATGAGTTGTGCCGTTTTGAAATCCAGCTACCACCACTGTGCACCCACGCAACAAGCAGTACTGCCTGCGTGTCTACAGACTCACAAACAACATAACCGATTTAAAGATGTAGACGACAAACAGAAAAATACAACGACGCAATTTTGTCCTTGTGTGCAGTTTGCATTGCTCCATGACAACGTGCTTCAGACAAGCACTGCAGCTCCCTGTGGATGCCAAAAAAAGAGGAGAGGATGAGAAGAATATCGCTGTGCCGATGTTCATAGCTTTCATCTGCTGTGAGCAGAAACAAGCCAGATGAAACGACCAGCGGGTCAGACAGGCGGCGCGGCCTCCGTGACTCATCCTTCTGCCACTTTTCCTTTTTGAATTGGGTTAAAATTACCACTGCAAAGTGACGCGCTGAGACTATGAGCTGCTTCTCAGCGATGCAGAACAAAAAGTGGGGGATACGACTCGCAGGTCAGACATTAATTATTTGGTGCCCCAAAAATCAAACTGAGCGATGAAGCTCGACGTGATTGGCTCTTATGGCAGCGCGTGTGTTTTTATCTGTTTTGATGTTGCCCTGAAGGTTTAGCTGAGATATGATTAGGACTAAATTTAGATTCAGTATGAGTTTCAAGTTGGATCCTAAAAAGCAGCAGAAATATAATTAAAGAAAAGTAAAAACTGATTTGTATCTTTTACCTGCTCCCTGACCATTTCCAACACAAAGTGACGCTATCCATTTGTGTCTTTGACAAGTTGGGCCACATGTTTCTTTCTGCATGTGTATTCATCCATCACACATTTCACTTTCCGGCACTAGATGGCACTGTGCACATGCCTGTGAAAGACTCTTAAACACAGCGGCTCGATCAAAGCACGCAAACATCCAATATGATCACTTATTGACACAGTGCTTTGTATTTAGACTTCACCCCATCAGGCAGTCTTTGCTGCTCTCGGAGCAGGTCTAAAATGGACTGCACAAATCCACACAGAGTAATTTGCTCCCCATCCAGCATCTTAGTGCGAGTCAGTGTAATACATACAGAAGCTCGGTTGAGTCAGCAAAGGTCACAGAAGATGACACTACACTCTGAGAGTGAATTAGCCAGGGGTCCCTGCCAGAACCAGGTGCTGAGCCCTCGTTGGCTTACAGCCAGGCGATAAAGTCAAGTCTTGGAAACCAATGTCCTGTAAAAGCCAAGTCCAACTTGAACACAGTGCTGGCCAGCTAATCCAGGAGTTGAATAAAATGTCAGCCTGGCTCAGCGCACCTGTTTGGCACCACAGCAAAGCTGCTTTGTCCAATGCGATGCAGTGCAGCTGGGCCACCAGCCCAGGGTCCATCCAGACTGAGTTATGGCCAAGTTTATGGCTTCAAAGGGTCAGTCCACCCAAATGACAAAAAACAAAACCATATTTCCTCAGTGACCTTTTATGTTATCTAGCTAAGGCAGAAAAGTCCCAGCATGCATAACTAGAAGCTGGCCAGTATGTTTCTGCGTGTATTATGACGTTTGGACATCTGTTTTGTATCCACAGTTTCATGGAGTCCATATGGCAGGTAAAATCGTCACAAATATTAAAATGCTGTTTGTTTCATGCATGATACACCAGTTAGCAACAATATTAAAACTGTAGCAGGTGAGTAACACTGATCATCTCGTAGCAGCACCGGTGCACTACTTAGGATTCACCTGGATGTACTGCAGCTCTAAACATGCTGCTAAAAATATGCAACAGCTCCATTGTAAATGGAAGCCATGTCAAGATGTACAGGAAGCAGAAGAAGAAGCCTTCCTCCTCATCTGTGAGTTTGTTTGCAGTGTATGCAGTATAATCGTCCCAAAACTGATCACAAAAGCAAAGTCTGGATATTAATAGTAGGTTATTTTCTCAAAAATAGTACCAATAAAAGACCCAACTAAAGGCAATGATTATTCTGATTTTAATCTTGAAATATCCCGTTGCTATGATAAGCGAGTTAGCGTGGCTCTCTTGGGTGTGAACCATAAGATCATTAATAGCTCGGTTATTTGCTCGGGATAGTGCACTTTGGCTAACCCGGGAAGTTGCATCTTTTTAATCAGCTAATAGAAACTCCTCAGAGTCCTTGCATCTCATTTTTGGATTTGATATGAACAGAGACAACCTCTCCTGTTGGCAACAAATCAAATAGGTCACACTTGAGACCAGTTAGTGCAGGCTCTCTTTCTGACACTGCATCCAACTGTGCTGATAGCTCAGCTTAGTGGACACGTATTCAGAGGCGGGTGGATCAAAGCCTGAAGTATCGACGATCAATACTAGCCCCAAAATTAGCAACATTATTTACTGTGCCTAAACAATGCTGAAGAAGTTAAAGTGATCATCCTAAAGCAGGGGCAGTAAGCAACTTCTTATAATAGAAATGACATACTGGTGCCAACTGGTGACTCACAGCCTGATTGTGTCACATTTTACGATATGTTTACACTTAATATTCACTATATTGCCAAAAGTATTTACTCACCCATCCAAAAAAATTATTTTAGGTGTTCAAACCACTTCCTGGCCACGAGTGTATAAAGTTCACCACCTATGTGGAGACTGCAGACTGCAGCTCAGTGTATTCCAGTGTGGTACCATGGTAGGGTGCCACCTGTGCAACAAGTCCAGTCGTGAAATTTCCTCAGTACTAAATATTCCGCGGCCAAATGTTAGAGGGATTATGACAAAGTGGAAGCAATTGGGAATCACATCAACTCAGCCACAAAGTGCTAGGCCCTGTAAGATCACAGAGCAGGATCAGTGGACGCTGAGCATAGTGCAGAGGTCAAAACTTTCCTACAGACCTCCAAACATCACGTGGCCTTCAGATGAGCTTAAGAACAGGCCACAGAGAGCTTCATGGATTAGGTTTCCAAGCAATGGCCTCCACGCCTTACATTACCAAGTGCAATGCAAACACAATGGTGTAAAATACGAGTGGACTTAAGAGCAATGGAGATGTGTTCTGAGTCTGAATTTGGCAGCTGCCAGTACTTTTGATGTGGGGCTGTTTTTCAGACCCTCAGTTCCAGTGAAAGGAAGTCCTAATGCTTCAGAAATAACTCGACTGGCCTGCACACAGTCCTGACCTCAGCCCGACATAACATCTTTTTGAATTAGAGCAGAGACTGTGAGCTAGGCCTTCTCCTCCAACATCAGTGTCTGACTCCACAAATGTGTTTCCGAAGAATGGCCAGAAATTCCCATAAACACATTCCTTGTGGAAAGCCTTCCCAGAAGAGTAGAAGCTCTTATAGCTACAAAGTTGTGCCAACTTCCCATTAAACCCTATGACTGAGATATCCAGAGGTGGGACCAAGTCATTGTTTTGCAAGTCTCAAGTAAGTCTCAAGTCTTTATCCTCAAGTCAGAGTCAAGTCTCAAGTCACTGGTTTAAAAGTCCGAGTAAAGTCACAAGTCTGAAACTTTGAATTTCAAGTCCTTTCGAGTCTTTAAAAAAAACAAAAAAGCATGTCGCAGTTATATGCTAAATGTTTATTAGACCATGTGATTTTAAAATCTCTGTTTTTCTCAACACATGACGAAATAGTGAACTTAGAAAATATACACAAATTGTGAAATTGCACCTCTATAAAAATGCAGCTCAATTAAACTTAGCTCCAAGAATAATTTTCACCGACAGTTCTGAGATAAGCTGCATGTTATTCTTGGATGCGCTTGTAGGTCCGGCTTTAAAATAGCATGTCAGAAATATCATACACATTAAAGTTAGTTGACATCACAAAGTTAGATGAAGTCAGCTATCTCATCGTAGCAAAAGAGAAGCACCACCTACCGTTCTTTATGCAACTTCAACTGTCGGACAAAGTTGGAAGTTGTTCTATCTTGCATGTTTTGCATATTGCATTTCATTTGTTTGTTGACTACTTCATCGTTTATGTACCTGAAAAAAATAACTCCTTGCAGCATTTTTGAGGTTTTTTTTTCTTCTTAAAAAAAATCTGGTTAATTTGATTGGCTGTGCTACAGCTCATGCACGCATACGTACGGAGTTTGGTTGGAATAAATGAATGAATGAATTGAATTAATGGTGTTAGGTTTGTAGCGTAAACCTATTCGCTGGAACGTTAAGGACAATTTACTACACAGCCAAACAAGACACGAGTAGGCAAAGTTCTTCATGTTTCTCGTGCACGGGAGAGAACCGGACAAACGCCGTTCCTTCGCTTGACCCCAGTTGCTCTCGTCCGCTCCCCCGTAACACTGCTCTTTTATTGAGGTTACATGAATATGCTTAGGTTCATTAACATATGACGTCTACATACAAACAAAGAGTACCTTGCCTGTGTGTGTGCGTGTGTGTGGTCAGAGTGTGACCCCATAAATGACTTCCCTAAACCTACTGGTCTGGAAAGTCCAGCAGTTCACCTAAACAAAAGGCACTTAGCCTAAAACAGATATAGCTACGTTTATCCTACCATAAAACAATAAAACAAGGTACGACCTCTTCCCATGCTCCCAGGATGTAGGTGTGGATTCCAGAGTGTTCAAGCCTTTGCAGCCTGCTAAAGATCACACATCCTATCACTACACAATTAATTAAACACCTCTACCAATCTAAAACTAATTATAAAACTCTAAGCATATATAAGTAGATATTTCTAAGCATAAATGACAATCAACATTACAAAACCTAACAAATGGTGCACACTTTCTATATAATATGTGTGTTAAATTTTAGATTTGGGGTGAAATATCAAGTCTTTTCAAGTAAACCGGTTCAAGTCCAATTCAAGTCCCAGGTCATTGGTGTAAAAGTCCAAGTCAACTCACAAGTCTTAGAACATTTTTTCAAGTCAAGTCTGTGACTCGAGTCCACACCTCTGGAGATATCACTGGCAATAGAGTGTATGTCCAGAGAAGTTCTTATCTTTTTCTATCATTTGAACCCTTCTTGAGCTAATCTGAAGGCCACACGAAGTTTGGGCTTCGGATTGTCACTGATCCTCAGGTTTTAAAAGAAACCACCTTAAGAGATGAAACCTGAACGCTGCCCTTTATGAGGACTCTGTACTTCATGACGTAACACGGGTGAACTGATCCTTTCAGTCTCTACATTGTGCATTTCTTCCAAACTGACACATGAAATCGTGTTTGATTGGTGGAGATAGTTTCGTTCATTTTCTCCGACTAAAAACATCCAGATGAACAGAGTGATTTTCGGGGGATTTGATGGACAAGCTGAATACATATTTATATACATACATTTCACACATATAGAGTACTCATGACTCCGTCTGCCTTCTGCAAATATACATGACTGAAATTCACACTTGTAATAAAAAAAATAATGAAAATTACTTTTGTGTTATGCTTGGTCTCGATTATGCTTTATAAACGAGGTCTGTCAAGTAAGCGGCGCCTGTGGTTGCGCACTCATGAATAAAGATGGAGAAATCGAGTCGCTGCTTTCAGCATTCGGTGGGAAAAAAAAGACGTGTACATTTCAAAGGACTGAAAACAGGTGGTGCGAGTTCAGAGATTCCACGGAATACTTGTCTTGGGAATAATAAAGCTGTGGCTTCCTGTTCAATACATCTGTGGTACTGCCCCAGACTTCATATGCTCAAAATAAGAGTTCATGCGCATATCATTGGTTCCATCTGTTTGTGCAGCCGCTTCGCACAAACACACAACATCGGTGGAGTGGGCAGCTTAACAAAGCCTATCCACACTAGCTTGTGGAGCAGCTGAATTTTGTTGACAATGTTTTTTATTATTATTATTTTTAGATTTTAGATATTAAAGAATGATGGAAGTTGCAAACAAATGGTCCAGACATCAGAAATGCATAATTCGCTCATATCAGACAGATATTTAATTCAGCAGAGGCTTTGTGTCTTTTATCACAGAGATATTGTTATAAAAGTCTTAATATAACCACGGCTGGCTTGTCAGAAATCATATAAAGGATCTTATTATCATACCGAAAATGTAATGTCTCACATATCTGGTTATTGTTCACTGGGTAAAAATGAATAAGGCCAGCAGAGCACAACAGTGAAATTAAGACATCAAAAACAGAGCTTCTTCTGTAGTTCAGCATCTTATTTAAAATTCATCGACAAAATAATGCAACCAAATGTTGATTCAGCTCCTTCTTACTGCTCCCCGTCAGCTTCTGAAGACTGGATTAGTATGGGGAGGCTTTCATATGCTCTGCGTTTGGCGTCTTTAAAAGAAAAAGCAAAGACAGAAAGAAATAAAAACATTTACATTACAACATCATAAAAACAAAGGATTAATTACTCGACTTGCTGGTTGAATCGATTACATTTTCCTTGTAAATTTGCTGGCCGTGAGCCATCACCTCTCAGCATCTCCCATAGGAGAGTGCCGCACTTTCTGTCATAAAATTTTCCACACACTATATGTGCATGCAAATATAAACAGTTGTATTTAGATGTGTCAGCTCAGGTGCTTAATTTGCATCCATGCTGCAAAATGAAGAAAAACAGCAGTTGGGATGCATTAAAATGCACACAGACATCCCGCCTCTCTCATCTTTTCCATCAAAGCACTGATGGCACACAAGAAGCAGGACCTTTTGCTTTTAGTCTGAAGACAAGTGGGTAACATCTTTGTATTTATTTTGCACTTTCGAGGTGATGAAGCCTGGCTGCTTTCACAGTAGGCAGAATAAAAAGACATCGAGCCGGAGTGATTGGCCTACACTATGGGACTTAAACCAGTTGTACATCATTGAGGTTTCACCATGAATCAGAGCTGAGTATGAAAACCTCCACTGAGGTATAAACATTGGTAAATAATTACTTCTTCAACTACTAAACACTTCTCTATGTTCAGCTTTCACATTGTCATGATGATTGTCCTAAAAACTCCCTGAAAAGCCTTCAGTTGATCCCAAATGCTGCAGCAAGAGTCCTGACAGGGACTAGAAAGAGAGAGCAGATTTCTCCTGTTTTGGCTTCCTGTTAAATCCAGAATTCAAAATCCTGCTCCTCACATACAAGGTCTTAAATAATCAGGCCCCATCTTATCTTAATGACCTTGTAGTACCATATCACCCTATCAGAGCACTTCGCTCTCGCTCTGCAGGCCTACTTGTTGTTCCTAGAGTATTTAAAAGTAGAATGGGAGGCAGAGCTTCAAACTTTCCTTTTTGATGAAGCATATAGTTAGGGCTGGACCAGGTGACTCTCAGGCAACCAGGTGTAGGCTGCTTAGTTATTATTAATCTGTGGATCTCTTCCACAGCATGTTTTTGTCCCATCTCCTTTTTGTCCATTCAGAGTGCTTGTTTATAGGGTTCGGGCATCAACTGTAGCGTTTATACTTGGGAGTTAGAGTGGGTGGGCAGGTGTTCGCAAGTTCTGGTTGTGGTACTTAATAATCTAGCTAGCCCTACTGAAGAGGAGCGATGGAGAAAGATAAGAAAGAAGGACAGGAGAGGAAGAAGAGAGGTTAGATTCAAAGGGAAGGATGCTCATTTAAAGCTCACATGTAAGCCCTCATGTTTTTAAATCACATATTGGGTCTGTATATGTGACATTATGTTTTTTCCATTTTGTGAAACCTGCTGCTAATCAAACTGAGCCAAGCTAACTGTGTTATTTAAAATATGCATGAAAATCCTCTGCAGGTTACTGCAGGATAAACAGGTTAGTTTGCTGCACTGTGATGGTTTAAAGTAAAGAACAGTGACTGACTGGTGCACAGTGGCTGTGGTTTCATGGTCACGGCTAGCTTACATCAAGTGTAGCGGAGATTCATTCCTCAATTCCACCTTCATACCAACTTTATAGCATGTAGAAAACAGCCAGTATATACAGTGTAGTGTCAGTGCAGAGGATGAAATCAGCCAGGACAACTCAAGAAACATCTGCTCACATCTGGTTGAATTCAGCTATGTACATCCACAAAGAGCAGCAAGTCAGCTGATCACAGCCGGTACACTAAGAAAATCTACTGGAGCTAGTGTAACTTTAGTCTAACTTCTTTTTAATCAATTAATTGCACTCATTTCTTCACTTAATTAATGTTAGACTAAAGATTGTATTCCCATCTACTGATATTATTGTATCATTAAGGTTCAGTTGACTTTGTAGAAAAATAGAAACCTCCTCCAAACAGCTGCTTTTTACCTTCTCACACATTTCAGAGCCTTTACTTTTTACTTGTACTTGCAAAGCTGTTGATCTAGTAGCCCATCTATGTACCTACTGTCACCTATGATTGAACAGGGGAAGCTCTAAATATTGTTTGAGATGAGATGAGATTGAGGATGAGATGAGATGAGATGAGATGAGGATGAGATGAGATGAGATTGAGGATGAGATTAGATGAGATGAGATTGAGGATGAGATGAGATTGAGGATGAGATGAGATTGAGGATGGAGATGGAGATGGAGATGAGATTGAGGATGAGATGAGATGAGAATGAGGATGAGATGAGATTGAGGATGAGATGAGATTGAGGATGGAGATGAGAATGAGGATGGAGATGGAGATGAGATTGAGGATGAGATGAGATGAGATTGAGGATGAGATGAGATTGAGGATGGAGATGAGATTGAGGATGGAGATGAGAATGAGGATGGAGATGGAGATGAGATGAGATTGAGGATGAGATGAGATGAGAATGAGGATGGAGATGGAGATGAGATGAGATTGAGGATGAGATGAGATGAGAATGAGGATGGAGATTAGATGAGATGAGATGAGATGAGATTGAGGATGAGATGAGATTGAGGATGAGATGAGATTGAGGATGGAGATGAGAATGAGGATGGAGATGGAGATGAGATGAGATTGAGGATGAGATGAGATGAGAATGAGGATGGAGATGAGATGAGATGAGATGAATTAGTCCCACACGTGGGAAATTTGTTTTGTCACAGCAGGAAGTGGACAGTGCAAAAGTTATGAAGCAAAAAATTAGAATACAATAAGAATAAATACAGTACACAACTGTACAGAATAGAATAAATAAAGAAAATACTATATACAGTAGAATAAAATAGAATAAAATTTACAATAAGATAAAAATAGAATGCAAATGCTATATACAACTGAGTAAAAATACAACGATGCCAGAAAAGATTATTGCACTAAACAACTCCAAAGGATCATGAAGCAATGGATTGCAACACTATGGAGTCACGTCCACTATGATGTCATAAGAAAGGTAAAAACAATCCTTATGGAGCAGTGATGACACAAGACAAATTCTGGATCATCATCCAGGAGACTGGATGAAATTCCAGGGGTGGGATTTTTGAGAACCTTTGAATTGTCAGACTTTTCCATTTGCGTTTGTATCAGCATCGGGAAAACCGTGGTTTGGTTGAAACTGACCTTACTACAAAAGTAAGACCATAAATTGTGGAGATAAGTTAATTTGAAACCCAATTATAATACATCAAGCAACTAAAGGGAAATTGAAAACAGGGCTGCTGTACATCCTTTTAAGCTCGTTAACCAGTTTGATGAGAAGCACTGGACTGGTGCTGCAACCACACGGTTATGTGAATACTGGGAGCCATATTCTATTTCATTCTATTAAAAAGCAGCCACAGGTGATGAGAGATGGGATTGGAGATATGTAAATGAGCTTAGAAGGTAGCAGGTTGCGAGTCTGCATCTAATTGAAGTTGCTGAGGTCTCCTTGCGTCTTCCCCCGGGCCTGACACCGCCATCAGGACAACATAAGGAGAGTTCTTTATCAGTTAATCACTTCCATCAGACCTGGGTCAGTTAGCATTTCTATGCAGTTTTCTGACAGGCAGATTTACGGACTTTATGTTCATACAAGTGCATTTAATATCAATTTACAGTTACAAACCATTAGCCAAAGCACTTTAACAGAGGAAGCTCAGGCAAGGAGCAATGTTTCATTCTTTTTTCCCCTTAAAAACAGTTGAAGTACATCTCTAAGTAAACACGTTCACAATAACGGACACGTTTGTGTCCTCTGTCTGACTAACAGAACAGCTGGTTAATGCTTATTGTAGTTAGTTATTGAACCATGAAGGAAGTTTCGGTATTAGGCACCACGATTCTGAAATATCCCTGCATGAGCTTTAGTCTATTCGCTGCTTGTGACAAACACAGCATCGACACCCACTGCTGCTGTAATATATACGCTTTGTGTTTGCATAAAAACTAAAAATTACTAAGAAAAAGCATCTTTCTGGATCTCCATACTATAACTTCCTAATCCACACTTTTAGGGATGGGTATTGATAAGATTTTCACGATTCCGATTCCATTTTTGATTCTGTTTAACGATTCGATTCTTTATCAATTCTTTTTAAAAAAGGAGAACACTAAGGTCGATTAGCTTAGAACTTTGTTTTATATCTTCTCTTTGAACAAGATAGAAATTTAGGAGTAACATGGCCTTACAAACCCAACAGTGAGATCTTAAGAGATCCACAGCCTGCGGCTCTTCAATGGGGTGTCACAGGGTCCCCAGGAAAACAAATTGTAAATGTAAAATAATAAAATAAATATTCTTCTGTAGCAATAACAAAGTATAACATAAATTATTCTGTAGCAATTACACAAGAATATCCAGTAATGTCCCTGCCTACAAAATCATCTGCTGTGGCAAATGGGTGCAAGCCTTTGACCACAAACTGAGTCACTGCTCGGTGACATTCGTCTATCCTGCCTGAAAGGAGACGCTACCGGTAGACTGCAGCGAGAACTGCCAGCATCTGAGCCAGACTCTGTCTGTCTCTCATCATGGTCACCTAAACGCACAGTAATGGCAGGTTTTGTAATAAGGCAGATCGCGCTAACATAATCTGCACTGTTAGTTGATTATTTACCTGCCGCATTAATGGTAGAGGACGTGCAAACGTTACCGCTGCTGCTGGGTTGAGATTCACGAGTCCGGAATTAAAAACACGACATTCATTTAAGGTCGTCGTGTGTTTTGTGAGCAAATGCTTTTGCATATTCATAGTGTTTCCTCCCTTAAATGAAATATCTACTTTGCAAGTATTGCAAGTTGCCCTGTTGTCATCCATTCTCGTAAAGCAAAACCAAACTTTTTAGTGTTTTAGCCGCTTAGGCGCCGTGTTTTCTGCCAGGTAAATGACGCTCCGCAACGTGGTGACGTCATTCGGGGCGACTGGAATCGATAAGGGAATCGTTTGCAAAAATGGCAAACAATTCCAAGGAATTGAAACAGTGGGAACCGGTTCTCAACAAGACCCGGTTTTCGATACCCATCCCTACACACTTTTATCAACAGCAGACAGCCCTGTCCTGTTTACAGCCACCTCAAGTTCTGAACTACATGTGAGTCAATATCTGATCCAGTGTCTCTGATTCCAACTTAAATTAGTGGATATTTTGCACATGCACATAACTTTGCCGTGTATTTTTGTATAACAATATTTTCTGCAAACATTAAATGCTGTCACATGCTGTTCAACTGGAGCTTCTTATTGGAAGTACAACTTTTTTGCATAATGGTAACTGATTGTTTTTCCTGATAACAGCTTTAACTTTGCGACAATTGTTCCCGAATGAACTAATCAAGAGTGACTTTTACTCCTTGGGAGTTTCTAATTATCTGTGCAGCGCACCATATTACCTGAATCTAGACTGCAATGCTTTGGTTTAGTAATTACTGACAATTAATTTATGACAAATCAGCATACATCACTGAGCAGGGGGATTCTGGTTTGGGTCTTTTACTCCACTAGAAGGGGATACCTGTAGGCACAGCCTCAATGATGATTACAGATGAGTTTTCGATTCATGTCAAGGACCATAAACCTAAAATGAGAACAGGTTGCAAAAGCTGCAAAATGGCAATAAAGACAATCAGTGTTAAAACTAATGATTTAAATTTTGCGTATTCTTTTTGTTTTGTCTCTTTCATTGTATTTAATGTGGCTGCTAATCTGAGTCTGAGTGCAATATACGTTTAGGGATCGAACTGGATTTTGGGTTCCTCTTGCTCGAACCTTTAACCCTTTAAGACCTACCATAGAACCAAGTCCGCCAGAGCTTATATTATATTTTTACATGCTGTGGAGCCATTTTTGGGAGCATTTCAAGTTGCTATACATCAATACAACCATTATAGCCTAGATTTTAATAATATGTCTGCATTAAGTGCATAGTAATTACATAAATTGCAAAAAAGTGCAACAAACTACAAAAAAATTGAAAATAGTTTTTGTTTTTTTAACATATATTTCTAGTTAGAGAAATTTAAGAGGCTTATCCCTCAAAACTGTAAATACAAAAAAGTTGCACAAAATAGTTTCCCACCACAGGAAATTTATTTTGAGTGTCTTCATAGTTTTATTTTTGAAATACACCAATTTTTATACACTGCAGGAAAAACGAAAATAAATATTATAATGCAAATTTGCAAAAAGGCAGCATATGCATCAAAATAAACTATTTCCAGCAGTGCAATATGAGTCCTAAGCATCCCAGAAACCACACAGAAAGTCAGAAAGTCAAAGATAACTTTTAAAAACACCAGTATAGGCTCATGAGGCGCTGATGGTAAAAAACTACATTTCCGCGAAAATGACGTCACTTCCGGTTTCGGGCAGGTCATGGCGGACATGCGATAGTTCGCGCTGATGGATGTAGGAAGTGTTACAAACAGCTGATCGGATCGGCAAAGCGTGTTTCTGGAATATTATGTTTTTGTTGCTGCAAGTGCTTTTTATGCAGTTTTTGCAAAGTTATATGTGGAAGGAAACTGTGACCGAGGACAAGCTGATGGCAGAAGATGTAAGTACAACTCCTCCGGTTTCATATGCAAAAAAAATTATTGCGCTAGCTCACGTGGTTGCAGAGCTACCGGGATTTAAAAATAGTTACGCAAAACGGAGCGTGCTGCTCTGACCGGTTTTAAAGGGTTAAGAGGCAGAACAGCTCATACTTTTGAAGAAGACTTGTACGATCGGTCAGGTGGACCATGTTCCCTGAAACTGGCTTACACACATGTACTTCTAGAACTACATGTCCACAAAAGAACTGGGAATGAACATTTGAACTGAAAAAATATATATGCATCACCGCCGCCGTCATAAACCTCCACTGGCTCCTAGTCAAGTCACATATTACTTACAAATCCTTCAGTGCTCTGGGCCCTCAGCCTGACCTGCTGCACAGTTACACACAGTCTTGAATGCTACGGTCCTCAGCCACGGACCTGCTTTCTTTCCCCTGCTCCAACCTTCATACCTTTGGGGACAGAGCCTTCAGTGTAGCCCCCCCTCTGGAACTCTCTCCCATCTAAGCTTTGCAGCGCCCTATCAACGGACCTTTTTCAGAAACTTCTCAAAACTCACCTCTTCCCCCTTGTTTGTTTATACTCTTTTGAAAGCATTCATGACTTCCTTGAACTGCGCTAGACAAATCAAAATTATATTATTATTACAAAAAATGAAGGGAAAAAGAAGGAGACGGGGTGCATACCCCATTTACCAAAACTATTTGGATTCCTTGAAGGATTTCAAGCCAGTCTTAAACATTAAAAGACCATTTGCAAGCTGAATGAAAATGTTCCTTCCCCAGGCACTCAAATGCATATTAGATGCAAAGTGCGCATCTCATTTCCTTGTTTCTCCTTCCTTGTTCTCAAACAATTACTGTGACAATAACATTCCCCGTGTTCATTCATCCAATATTCTCTTTATTGGTCATGCAGTCAGCTGGTGCTATACTCTCCTGCTCCACATCCCAGCAAAGTTTTATACACAAAGTAGTCAAGAGTCAGATTTGTCTTGAACTGATCTGGTTTAGAGGGAAACCAGATCAGTTTTTATGGAGGAGGATTAAACAATGATGCTCCGTCCTGCCTCGGCCCACTCACCTCCAGAACCGGCGCGGCACCTTATCATCGCTTCATCGAGCGAACGCGTCCATAATCTGAACCTAGTGCAACTGTAATTACTCTTCCTTAGCAAAAATGGATTTTTACCTCGATTGCTGGCTGCTCCAGGTGAAGTTATGGTTTTCTCCTTCACATAATTTAACACATTACTCTTTAGGATTGTGTTTTCATTCCTGGTCATTGCTTTCAGTCACGAGGTAATCCCTCGTATATATATATATATATAAATTTTAATTAATTAATTAATTTAAATTTATATATATATATATATATATATATATATATATATATATATATATAAATTTTAATTAATTAATTAATTTAATTTAAATAAAACAAACTATATTTACTGCTGTGCTGGTCGTCTGCCATGTTATTTCCTTTTAGTTCACTCTTCGTTAGTTTCATGGTTTTGCTACATATTTCGTGCACTTATTGTTTTTAATAAACAGTTTTGCATGTCAGTTTTCATTTTATATTTTTCTGATTCCACCTAAAAAATTTTCCCCTTAAAGCCGATAAAAAAAAGAAAACACTGCAAAGAGCATCAGAAAAATCTATGGTTCATGTGTAGTATGTGTAGTATATATTGTAAGCAGACATGGGCAGCAAAGCGGTAATCCAATTACTTTTTTCAAGTAATGAGTAATGTAAGGGATTACCTTTGCAACATGTAAATGCAAACATTTACTGTGAAGTTGCGTTTGTTTGCACAAGTGTGTACATGTAGTGTTACCAGAGATGGGCAGTAACATGTAATCCGATTACTTTTTTTAAAGTAATGAGTAAAGTAAGGGATTACAATTGCAAAAAAGTAATTAGATTACTGTTGCTTTCCTGTAAGCACGCTGCGTTACTGCGTTACTAAACTGTGATTTTGTTTGTGAGAGTGTCTCGTGACAATGACGTAATCGTGTGCGGTGTCCGTGGTAACAGACGTGTGCAGATCAACAATGGATAATACGGAGAGAGTGCGACCATGCAGCGTTTAAAGCGTGGAAGTACTGACTCCGTAAAAAGAGACAAAAACATTAGCGTCAGCTGTTCAAATGTTGTTCACTTCAAATCTGAGCGAGCTGCCACGGGAATGTGACATTCCCAGAGAAACCCCTGGATCTCCCACTGACATGACCTCTGTGGGCAAACCTCCACCCGCCCCACTCGACAGGACTCAGAGCTGCTGAATCTTTGATTTTACTCATTTTCTGCTGTTTTACTTGCATCTATTTGAAAGAGTGCGTGTAAACACAAAACATTATTTTATTTTACCTGCTTGATTTTGCAGGAAATTGGAGTTTCTTCAGGATTTCTTCAAGTCAGAGACTGTTGCATATAATTTAAATTTGGCTGGCAGGTGTATTTCACATTTACAGCGTTTTAAGTTTTAGTTTATTTGGATGTTTATGTTTAAGTTCTTCAGGTGTGCTAAATTCATTTGTTTATTAGATTCCCTTTGTGTTTTCAACCCCTGTGTTAAATGTCTTTGTCTTTTATGTGTTTCATGTCTGCATGTCTTTTGTTGTCAAGTTTGTCGTCATGTTTGCGTTTCATTATGTTTCCTGTTTTATTTTGAAGAGGCCCTGTGTTCCTGTGTTCAGTTTTACACTTCCCCTGTGACATCGTTATGTTCATTTGTTTCAGCTGTTTCCTCATGTGTTCCCACTTCCCTCATTAGCCTCCTGTGTGTATTTAGGCTACGTTCACACTGCAGGTCTTGATGCTCAATTCCGATTTTTTTGATCAAATCCGATTTTTTTGTCTGCTCGTTCACACTACAAATAAAATGCGACAGCAAACGCGCTCTAATGTGAACGCTCAAAGCGGCCGCATGCGCAAAAGAAGACGTCACACACAACACGCTCTGTTTAGACCCAGAGCAACAGTATTGTTTGACTGATGACCTTAATATAAAGACTTCGGACTTCACGTTTCCCAATTTTTGCTTTAAGTTATTTTGTTATTTACATAATAATGTAAATAACCTAATAATGATCCTTATTGCTGTTTTAGAGGAGCGCTGCTTCAAAGGATAGTTGCAGATTTCTGTCAGAATCTGCAGATTATACAGTACAAATAAAATGTTCACGTTTCTCCAACGTTGTCTTCCCAGCAGTTTCACCGGATGGACAGGAAGCGTTCGTGATGTCTTACCGGGCGCTTCTCCGGCTGATAATTGGCGTCTGTCTTGTGTCAGTGACGTAAAAGACGGATTTAATGTGACATGACCATCAAACAGCAGTCGCTTTCTAAAACATCAGATATGTATCGGATTCAGGACCACATACGAAAGTGACCCAGATTGGATTTAAAAATATCGGATATGTGCCGTTCACACTGTCATACCATGATCGGATATGGGTCGCATAGGGTCAAAAAAATCGGATTTGATGTGCTTTCGCCTGCAGTGTTAACGTAGCCTTAGTCTGTTTTCTCATTCAGTCTGTGTCAGGTTGTCTGTTGTTTTCCGTGCCAATGCTCCGAGGTTTCTGTGTTCATGTCCAAGATTACTGTGTTTATGTTCGGGTCTTTACTGTTCTGCTTTACTTCACCCAGTTTAGGTTTCAGTTTTGCTCTTGCTCTCTTTGTTTGTAGTTTTGTTGCCAGCCCTCAATAAAAAGCTCACTTTTTGCTCGTGTCTGCATTTTGGGTCCACTCCTCACTCCATACAGCCCGCCTCAGCCAGACTGTGACAGTCTATTGCTTTATTTATTCATGTTTTTAAAAAGTAACTAATTACTTTTGAAAATATCTAATCAGTAAAGTAATAGGATTACTTTTCTTGGAGAAGTAATCAGTAATTAGATACTTTTTTTCAAGTAACTTGACCAACACTGATTGTAACTATGTTTAGTTTTCCTACACATGATTGTTGAAAAAACAGGATACAGTTGAAATTAAGATGAACTTCCTGTTGGTGTCATATTCACAACATGGACAAACGTATTAGGCCACACCTCCTAATCTCTGAACTCAGGTGTCCCGTTTCCAGGGGTGTATGACATGAAGTCTAACTGTGCCGTGAGAAAATCAGGTTTTCGCGTTGATGAAATGGGACAACTCTGCTGATAGGATAGACAACACTATGCAACATCTGTGCTGACTTGCCAGAATAAATGAACCTGAGCAGCCAGCCACGCGGTGTTAATGTTTCAACTATGAGCACTGACACACTGATGCTGTGCAGAGAAAATGTTAAAAAGCATTCAAAACACACAGATGGGTTTGTCTTTTTGTTACTTTATGGGAAATTGCAATAAAAGTAAATATAGCTACTTCTACTTTCTCCCAATCAAAGCTGAGAGTTTAGCAGATATCCCAGCTCTAAAGTGTCAAGAACACAAAGTAAAGAATATTTAAGAATGTTTTTTGACTGAGAATTATATTAATCTAAACTTGTTGGTATGTAAATTCTCTGTCCTCATACTCTGTGAGGAGCATTAGGTTGTGGTGGTAAAGATGTTTCCTTCTTTTCTCACTTTGTCTCTCCTGCGCAAACTGCAGACATAGTTAGCTTATAAGAGAACATCACTTCAGCTCATGATTCCACTCACATCTGAGCTGTTAAGCAGCTTGCTTTACTAAATTACCCAAACATTATTGAACTCATTTAACTGAGGGGCCGCCAACGATATTAGATGTAGAGTGCCAGCTGAGTCAAGCAGTTCATGGACTTTTCCAAATAGTGAGTTACTGGGATTATTTTTATTAATTCACACTAAAACATCACAAAAAGTTTCAGATAAAAGCCGTAGAAACTGACCTGGAGGTAACCTTAGTAACAGAAGACTCTATAGGGGCCAGTTTCTTGAACATCAGAGAAGAGTGAAGAAGGAAGAAGAACAGCAGGATGATATGAACATAGTGCCTGAGGTGTTCATCATATCAGTTGGTGGGGTTGGTAGTTTCTTCTTCTAGTTCACTTTCACTACAACTATGAATGTACCGGGAGCTACATGTTTAACATCATTTTCCAGTAAATATTTAGTTAAAAGACTAATTGATAACCAATTAAATGAATCCAGGTGCGTTTCTCCTAAAGTGGGGAAAAAAGCACCAATCAGAACTCACCCTCACAGAAAGCTACCACCCCCCTTTCTCCCTCTAGTTTACCTTATGCCTTCTCACCAGCACTTACATGGACCCTACCTGCCCAGGTAAGGCGGGGATGACAAAAACACCGGCAAAAAATATATACATAAAAAACTTCATGCTGCCTGATTAGCAGCAAGTTTCTAGGTAACAACAGCAGACAGTGAAACTATGAAATGAATACAATTAATAAATTAGGGCCCAGCTTTCTCTATATGGATTAAACAATAAAGATCTCAGATTTATGTATTTATTTTAGTATAGTCTAAATCCACGTGTTGAACATTATGCCATTTCCCAGTGATATCAATGGATTTAGCTTATTAAAAAAAATGTAACATGTTTTCTGCAGGAATTTAGGCTTTGGCTCTTGAGGCATAATCACTATTCTCAAGCAGGAAACTGGGAGTAAATGCTTTTACAGACCAGTAAAACCCTTGATACCTTTTTTTTAATTGTTCTATAATCTATCCCTGCTTTTTGTTTTGCCACATTTCCCACATCTATCCACAAAAGCTTTCTCTTACAAAAACATTTTGGCAAAATTGCGTCCCATCTTCACTCCCCATTTGCTCACGTAGCCCCTCGTAAAAATGATTTTGTGAATTCATGTTTAAATTGCACTTCAAAGAAGTAATTTTTTATTTCAAAAACTAACTTTCAGATTCACCGAGCATCTGGAAAGCCAAGCCCGTCTCCAACTTTCCAAATATCCTTCGTGTGGACGACAGTTTTTACCATACCATACCACCTTTATTTATAAAGCACTTTAACATAAAACCAGAGTTCACAAAGTGCTGTACATGCTAATAGCATAAGTAAATAAAAATTAAAATGAGATAAGATAAGATCAAATAAAAAACTAAAATAAATTGAAACATGTTAAAACAAATTGAGTCAACCCCTCTAATCAATGCCAAAGGCTTCAGCGAATAAATATGTTTTAAGAAGACTTTTAAATTCAGAAAGAGAAGAGGCCTGCCTAACATGCAAAGGTAGATCATTCCACAACTTTGGAGCAACTACAGCAAAAGCACGATCACCTTTAAATTTATACTTAGTTTTTGGTACCTTAAGGAGCTGCTGATTGGCGGACCTAAGTTCCTTATATTTTAGTCAAATATAAGGAACTACTTCTCTCATTAGCTTGAAATGTCTTCTTCTTACAACTACAAAAATACAGATAATTAATTTGGGTTTCACTACATCATTAATTTTTATTTATTACAGCTAACTAGCAATCATCAGTGTATTATCTTGTCCAGAAGTGATTTCTTCGGGTGTTTTTGTGCTGTTGTATCAATCGAACTCCTTTTCTCAAAAACTTTAATGATAAAAAAACAAATACAATCACATAAGAACATAAAATAAAACCTGGGACTGTGGTTTGCTGTAAAGTAAAGGCAACAATAATAATATAATTAGAATAATAAACTATTTCATTCATCTTCAAGAGCCCTTCATGTGGTTAAAGTGGTTTTTGGTGGTTAAAGTTGGAGCATAGTGGGAATTGTTGGTAAAAGGATTCAGAATGCATCACATGCTCACTACAGGCTTGAACTCTGAAACTGTGATTGTGTTGTAGAAATTATTATGAATAAATTATTTTAATGTGAATACTTGACAAACTGGTATGATCAGTATGACGTGATCACACGCATCCTGCAGGCTAAATGAACATTGGTGCAGTCGGCACATGGAGTCGATGACGTGCCGGGAAAGGTTCATTCACAATAATCGTATTTCCATCCATCCATTCGCTTCCGCTTATCCTTTTCAGGGGCGCTGGAGCCTATCCCAGCTGTCATAGGGCGAGAGGTGGGGTACACCCTGGACAGGTCGCCAGTCTGTCGCAGGGCCAACACACAGGGACAGACAACCATTCACACCTAGTGGCAATTTGGATTAATCAATTAACCTATCCCAACAAGCTGCATGTCTTTGGACGGTGGGAGGAAGCCGGAGTACCCGGAGGGAACCCACGCAAATCGTTTTTCCATCGGGTGGATTTGCAAGATTTATTATACTGCGTTTATAATTTTTCATTTCAGTGACCAAAATCATGCAGTTACTGGTGGTAACATGCGATCATATCCCTCCTCTCCCTATTGATGCAATTTCTCTTTTCATAGCGTCTTGACAGCATCCACTGGGAGCTGCACTGCTGCTGTCCTGGTATCTCGGACTTCCTAGACCGCATCAAGCTCAACGAGGTTCCAGTGGGTCGAATATGTTCGATAGAAAAACAGAAAATCATTTCATGGTACAAGAGTCACTTTTTCTCAAAGTGGTGAGCGGGGTCAAAATGTGACATAACAGGATCCATGCTGCCTGAAGTAACTGTTTACAGAACAAACTGAATCTTGGGCTTTCTGCACAGCATGCAGCTGTTATGTGCAGGCTGTGTGCAGGCAGGAGTGGTAGTAGGAGGACCCAATGTGCAGACGCTCGGAGGCAAAAGGTGAACTCAAAACAGCTTTAATGCTGAACTCAGAAACGGTAACAAAACGAGACTCCAAATAAACTCAGACAAGCAGAAAGAACACAGCATAGACAACGATAGATCATGACACGGACACAGAGACACACGGGGCTTAAATACACCGAGGGAGCAATCAGGGAACGGGCAACAGGAGGGAAACACAGCTGGGGCAAATCAGGCCTAACGAGACAAAGGAAGCAAAACCAGACGCATTTACATGAGACACGGACTTTCAAAGTAAAACAGGAAACATAACACAGACTGAACTTACAGACACAGGCTGTATCCCAATTCAGGGTCTGCAGCCTCAACGGTCCTCAAGGGCCGCGTACTCAAAGACCGCAAAGACCGGAAGTGCGAGGCTTGTGAAATGGGACGGTCTAGCCTCCGTTGCGCTGCCCAGGTTGCCTGGCAACCATGATACTAACAGGTGGAAACGTTTCATACAGCTTTGTTTGACAGAAATGAAGGAGAAAATCTTTTGTTCATTTGTTTGTTTGTTTCTACATGAGCTTTGATCATTCTCTGATTAAGGTCAGCTATTGAACGGCGTATATTTTAAAGTAAAGGCTTTAAAACCAAGTTAGTACAAACGTCACTAATGTCACATGACTTTGCCGACATGTGGCCAACAGGAATGTTTTAATGCTCTTCGTTATTAAACATTTGCACATAAATAAGTGACATAATATTCAGTACTTACTTAAAGTTTACTCTTCGGGCGCCCCTCATCCGCTCTTTTTTTCCGGCAAAATTATCCACACCCACCGCCGCGCTATGCATTCTGGGATATGTTGGGCCACGAAGTCTACACCGCCACGTCCTTAAAATTCAGGGAAATGAAGGACGCATTTGAGGGCCGCATTTCGAGCAGCCTTCGAATTGGGACAGCCTTCGTCGCGTCGCTGTGACGTAATCGGCCTTAAAATGCGGCCTTTAAGGCTGCAGACCCTGAATTGGGATACAGCCTCTGACTCACAGGCAGGCACTGCAACAGAGGGAACAGAGACGTGGGAAGACACAGACACTGACTGGACACGGGGATATAGCAGACAGGGGAGACAGCAACTAAGGATGCACAGAGACATAAACCATAAAACAGAACTCTAACAAAGAAACCAAAGACTGGAAATGATAAATAATATAATAATCTCAAAACCCTCGGTCAACGACTCAGGCATCCTAACAGCAGCACAGACAGCTGCACTCTTTGCAGTCTGGTACTGGCCGCTCAGTCGTCTGTGTATTATGTCACTGACTTGAAAGTCTTTGTTATTAAGAAAAACAAAAAAACAGAGAAAAACAGAGCACTCAGCGAGCGGCGCTCCCTCTGAAGGTGAGAGAGATATTAATGATTTATTATGATGTTTTTATTGCAACGTGCTGACATCAGCATCAGTGTGACATCGTTGGCTGTTGTATTGAAAACATTAAAAATGTGCCCTTTCATATGATATGTATGAGATGGTTTCTTGATATGTGTTGAACCTGTTGAACCCCACTGCCCCTGTGAGCATGCTTGTTTACTCACAGATGCATCAATTTTTGGTTTTGGAAAAATGATCTCTGACAAGAAAGCCTATGTTCAGCTTCCACAGATGGAGCCCAATTGCAAACCACTTAGCTATATGTCTCTAATAAAACCTCTGTAACTTTGCTCTGTTTCAATTTTCAAAAGAAATGAATGAAAAAAAAATAGGAAGAAAAATCTCTTTGCAGTGCACACAGGGCCGGTGCAATGAACACATTTTTCTAAGGTTCTTTTAAGTAATTCACTGCCATAAACTAAGGAGCTTGGAAAGAACGTGACTGGATGCTTCACCTCTCATCCAAGAGGGTTGTTTAGTTCAAAAACAGTCAAGATTACCAAGTATGGATAGTTCCTTAAGTTTTTGAAACATTATTAATCATGTGCCTCATCACAAAAAAAGGCCTTTATCATCAGATGATTCAGCTGAAACCACTGTGAGACATTCATCCTATCAGGTGACTAATAATTCTATTCAATTCAGTTTTATTTACACAGCGCCAAATCACAACAACAGTCACCTCAAGGTTCTTTATATTGTAAGGTCGACCCTACAATAATAGATACAGAGAAACCCAACAATCAAATGACCCCGATGAGCAGCACTTTGGCGACAGTGGGAAGGAAAAACTCCCTTTTAACAGGAAGGAACCTCCAGCAGAACCAGGCTCAGGGAGGGGCGGGGCCATCTACTGTGATTGGTTGGGGTGAGAGAAGGAAGACAGGATAAAGACATGCTGTGGAAGAGAGACAGAGGTTAATAACAAGTTGATTCAGTGCAGAGAGGTCTATTGACACATAGGCGGTGTCCGAATTCATGGGCTGCATCCTCCTGAGGCCGCATTTGTAGACCAATTACGTCACAGCGACGCGACGAAGGCTGTACAAATTCGTAGACTCCTCTGAATGCAGCCGACAAATGCGTCCTCCTTTTCCCCGAATTTGAAGGAATATCCCAGAATTCATAGCGCGGCCCAGCCAATTCCAATTTTCAACAATGGTGGCCGCTAAGTTTTTAATATTACTCTTATTACGCTTTCTGTGTCACAAAGTTTTAACATATTTTCAGGCGAGAATGTAGCTGTGTAAACTTCAAATATCTGCTCGGTTTATCAAGACACCACATATTTGCAAAAGTGCTCCGACATTTTCGGAGACGTCTGTTACCCACTAGCTCGATAGCTAGCTGGGAGCTCGAGGGTCACTAGAGCCGCCGAGAATGGCACAACTCCCGGCACATCATGTTCAGATCACCGCGGACTTTCTCTACTCAGGTTAAACGTAATATATAAAACACTTAAAATGTTATTGTTTGGCTTTTTTCAGTGTTTTATTTGTTCCTGAGTAAATCGGTTTGGCTGAGATTAAAGTTATTAGATTAGATTAGATAAAATAAAACTTTATTAATCCCCTGAGTGGTTTCCACACAGCTGAATAAACATCAAACAGAAAACTGATTAAACAGAAGTGTGAGAATTGACTCCAGTGTCCTGTTATATTTTAGATAGCAAGGAGCAGACGGCCGAGTTTATTAAAATCCACCGAGACAGCGGTGACGCGAATCTGAAGGCTGGACCGTCCAATTCCACAGCAGTTTACTTCCAGCCTACCCGACCTTCTGAGGACCCGGCCCACGTAGACTGAGAAGGCCGGGTCCTCAGGAGGATGCAGCCCATGAATTTGGACACGACTATAGTGAGTGAAGAAGAAACACCCAGTGCATCACGGGAATCCCTGGCAGCCTACGTCTACTGCAGCATAACTAAGGGAGGATTCAGGGTCACCTGGTCCAGCCCTAACTATATGCTTTAGCAAAAAGGAAAGTTTGAAGCCTAATCTTAAAAGTAGAGATAGTGTCTGTCTCCTGAATCCAAACTGGAAGCTGGTTCCACAGAAGAGGGGCCTGAAAACTGAAGGCTCTGCCTCCTATTCTACTTTTAAATACTCTAGGAAGCCTTATAGAGATCACCTGACACAAGAGTGGTGGCTGAGGCACTTGGGAAGGGATCCCAAAATGGGATTGTAGGGGACAGTTGTTGTCATAAGCCACACCCCCTATGGAATGACGGTCCAAGTATTCATGAATGGCATCTTTTTCTCCTTTTACACCATCTATGCAGTGTTTGCTTTGTCACTTCTAAAAAATACTCTCTCTTCTTTAACCCCAGACAACGCTGTCGTAAACTCCTCACCTGTTTGCATCCATCCTTTACATTACTGCCTTTGTGGCCATTATCTTTAAGTAAATTGTCTTTACTTGCCTTTCTGTAAAAGTCACGTATGTAAAAGTATTTGTTTACCATAAAGATCTGCACCACGATGAGTGTTTGTCTCATGCTGATACTACTTTTCTCAGCCCTTCACCACAAGCAGTGCAGGCCGAGCACATCTGAGAACTGTTACACACAAACACCCATCAAATCGAAAGCTCATTTCCACAGTGGGGCTTCAGTCTCACTCTTGGGGACACCATCCACAGCTTGTAGCCAAGTAGGAATCAACATTTCACTTTCACCTCACCTCACTCTTCATCAGACTGACCCATAATGTGGCAATAATGTTTTCAATCTAAATTTAGGGTTCAGGTTGAGATTGTGGCACAGGGCTTCCAGGGAGTAAGTAAATGCAGCAGCAACACGGGAGGAGCTGATGCTGAAATTTCCAGATTCACCTTTCAGTCGTCATTATATGAAAATATTCTGCTTTGAAGGATCATTCTGGTTGATTTTAACTTGGTGTAAAGTTGGTGAATGCCAATCTCTGGAGTTGATCAAACAGCAAGTAAGTAAGTAACATATCAGGTACTTTTTTTACTTTCATTAACACTTGAACTGAAACACTTAATAATTCAAATACACACTGCGGGAAGCAGTTTGGGTTTATTTTTGGCTATTCTGTACTCTACTGTAACACAGAGGTGTAGCACAACAGGGTCAAGATCAGTGTTGGTCAAGTTACTTGAAAAAAGTAATCAGTAACTAATTACTGATTACTTCCCCCAAAAAGTAATCCCGTTACTTTACTGATTACTTATTTTCAAAAGTAATTAATTACTTAGTTACTTAGTTACTTTTTAAAAACATGATTTACAACCTGAATAGGTAATAAAGTGATAGATCTTTCAGCCCAATTCTACTTTTTCTGCATAATCATCATACAAAATGTAATCAAATGGAAAAATCAGTGGAAGAATCCGCGAGTTTCTCTGTGAGTTTCCCATTACGTCGTAGCTACTCGGTGCTTGTTTGGAAGTTTAGGGTTTTTTCGCTGTAAAAAGAAGTTTTCTTCCCACGCACAACGGACACTAATGTTTTTGTCACTTTTTATGGAATCAAACTCAAAGTAAGGTCAGTACTTCCACGCTTTAAACGCTGCACGCTCATACTCTCTCTGCACTCGATATATGATCCATTGTTGATCTGCACACAGCTGTTGTCACGAACGTCGCACTCGCTTACGTCACTGTCATGAGACATTCTCGCAAAAAAATCACGGTTTTAGTAACGCAGTAACGCAGCGTTCCTACGGGAAAGTAACGGTAATCTAATTACCGTTTTTGCAATAGTAATCCCTTACTTTACTCGTTACTTGAAAAAAGTAATTGGATTACAGTAACGCTTTACGCGTTACTGCCCATCTCTGGTCAAGGTGAACTTCACCAACATATCCATCATAACAACTTTTTATGATAAAATGTAAATACTCGTATTTTGAATGCTGCATTTTTCTATTGGATCTGTACAGAGAGGTAGTGGCAGTTTTATTTTTAAGTAGGGATCCTTTCATAAGTGCATCATTTGGAATTTGACATTTTTTAGTGTATAACAACTAATATGAGGAAAGAACATCCTGAACACCTTTTTGCATGGATGCTTTAAATAATTCAGCGTTCCTAAGGCCCTACTGGGCTCTCACCACTTCTAAATAAATCTGCTCTACCTCAGAAGCTGGATGCAGATTGCATACATCCACCCTTTGGCTTCTTGGAGCAACATATGCCAACGTAACTTGAAACACAAATTCCAGAATGATACACCTTAAGCATCTCTGGAGCCAGCTTAATCTATCTCACACTGGCAGAAGTAACAGGTAATCATCAGAGGTGTCATCCAAGCGTTATGATTAAAAGAACCATCTTCATTTTCCTGGGGGTCAGCCGTCATTGAACCATGGCAGCAGCCCAGCACTCCTTTAGCCCCAACTAATTTATTTTTATGACATTATTAGTGGTATTAAAATTAACGATGCCTTCTATAAATGTGTTGTTCATGCCATACGCAGCGGCAATTGTCTCACAAAGACAAAGTTAGTAAAATTGTTTCAAGTTAGAAATTGAAAAGGTAATAAAGCTGAACAAAATGAGTGACATTGTAAAATTATATAGAACCAATAAAACGAATAAAAACGGAATACACTAGACATTTTATTTTCCCTATCTTTAAATTAGTTGGTGTGCAGTGAATGAAAGAGTATCATTTTTTGATATATTCATTTGACAGTCTCAAGCTTGTCAGTACCTAACGGTTTCCACTTACATAATTACTTCCACTGCTTAGCAACTAAATATGGAAACAGTAGCAAAAACTTACATGATGAAATTTAGCAAATTCATTCTAAATGTATTAAAATGTAAATGTTGGTGCAGTTTGCTTTGCATTCTTAATTTAGTCAAGAATATATCTAAAGTTATATCCACAATGTGAATGTCTTCACTGCTGAGTCATCATGACCCCACAGCACGTTTATGTGAATGTCTACAAGCCTGCACTGTCTGCCTAATTTTTCATTTCTGATTTGCAGCAATTACAGAGAATCAGAGAAAAGGGAAATGTTCTCAACAATGAAATAAGAAAATGAATATAGCTGTACAGCAACCCCATAAATCCTGATTGTTTGACAGCTTAGTAATCAAGCAGTCATTACGAAGGACGTGAATAAATATTTAAATTGTCGCGACGTCGTCATTTTTCACAACGAAACAAACATAACGTCTTTAGAATGAATGCTTTGCAGCTTAGTGCAGTCCAGTACACGCAGCTGTTCACTACCACTTTAATAATAAACAGTTATTGTGATGAAGGTGATTTAGCCGATTTTAGTAAGTAATATGTTATTTCAAGCATGATGAATTAAACACATATTCTCAAGTTGATCTACAATAAAAACATGCAAACTGAAGTGAGAGCACTTTTTCATGGACGCTATCTGTAAGTCTGCATCATGAGAACCATTTAAAAACACACCTCCTGCAGAGCTTCTCTGAAAGTCGGTGCCAGGATGTCAGTCAGGGACCGAAGTAACTGACATGTCGCTCAGCGTGGTGTCTGTGCTGCCGAATCCAAGGCGCATGCAATTTCACCGTGTCGTGCTTATTTTCAGAGAACGCCGCAGATGGTGTTTGAAACTTTACAGGTTAAAAATGACACACAGTCGGTTGGTTATGGAGTGTCTGAGAGTAGTCTGCTTACCCACTCATGGATCTGGAACTTGTGCACAATCTGTCCTCACTGAAGTGTGAACAATGTAGGCAGGAGAGGGATGCACGTTTTGTAATGTAACGATTTAATGCTGTCTCTTATATGTACTCGGTTTAATTTGTTGTTTGAGGAATACCTTTAAGGCATTAAATTAAAAACAAAACTCACTGGCGGCTCACTCGTGTGCTTATCAAAGAGAAATCTGGTGTCATATCTGGAATGATATGCTTTCTATATAGAAGTGTTACAACCGCTGTTGTAGTGTTGTCTAATATGCAAACCTCAGTGTGCAGGTGCCTCTCCGTGATTGGTGGATCCAGAGAACAGATCATGCGGACTGGCTAGCTAGCTGTAGCTATTGCGACACCGCCATGTGTTCATCCTCGGCTCGTTCCAACCAGCAGACCTTTGCAAACATGCCTATTGCTGTTAGTCATAAAGTCCACCCCGAAGTTATAACAGCTCCTTTTTTAGTATCAAATAACTGAATGAATTAACATATTGTAAATAAATCATTGTGGATTGTGTGATGTGGCTGCTTGAGGTCTGACGAGGATGGATCACCCTTATGTTCTGGTCTGGTCTTATCAGCCGACCTCTCTGACCTGTCTTCCCAATGTCTTGTTTGTGCAATGGTCGGAAGGGTCCTCTGTTCGCGCGCATGTGACAACCGGGCGGGGACAGTTTGGGCATTTTGTAGAAAGTGCATGAGCTGTATTGAAAACTCAGTCAAGCAGATGAAAAGTGAGAACAACATGAAAGGTCAACAGATCAAGCAGACAGATAGAGAAGCAACTTTATCATAGATACAATATTTGCAAATAACTTGTGCAAAACTTCAGTTTGCAAATGCACTGAAGTTTTATACATTGTATACAATGTATACAATGTATACATTGTATACATTGTATACAATGTATACATTGTATACAATGTATACATTGTATACAATGTATACATTGTATACAATGTATACATTTTATACAGTGTATACATTGCTTTAATTATTCGGATAATTTTTGTAAGAATTCAGTTTTCAGTTCTTTTTCTCTCTGCTGTGAGCGAGCAGCGAGGCTTCAGAGGGCAGCAGCACTCAAAAAAGTAAAAGACCTTCTCTGCTTCTAACTTTCTCACTTAGTGGTCATTTTACATGTAAATTTAACTAAAATCCCAGCTAAGTGATGTTCTTTAATTCATGTTAGGTGGCTCTACTGTGGTTATAAACGTCCGACATGAGTCGTGACCCGGATAAAAGTTGATTTACATACAGATTTATTGCAATAATGATTAATTAAACATCAATAAAGTGATTACTTACACTGTTTAAAAAGGGGGAGACTTACCCAAAGCGTTCCCACAGTTGTGTTTTTATAAAAATAATAATTTCATGTTACATTATTCTTCATGCCAGACTTGTCAGAGATAATTCTTCAACAGTGAACAAAAAAACAAGTTTTAAAAGTATGAACTTCACAGCATTTATTACTGAAGAAGAAGATTTATAGCTGGTAATAGATCAAATGTCTCATGATACACCCCATAAATGTTAAGCAGCTACCTTGTTTGTTGAAATTCTGACAGAGGATCATCTTTACGTTGTGATTACGAGAGGGGGGGGCACAGTGTGACTTTGCTTGTGTTGTGGGAACAAAGCAAAGAGTGAAATAAAAGATTCAGAGTCCCATCCTCCTACGTGTTGTGATGAATGGGAGCTAGGTAGCTAAAGCTGAGGTCATCCATCATGAGTGGTAGTGTTAATTAATGTTGTAGGAGGCAAGCCAACGAGGCCCGTTCCACATCAGCAAAAAGAAAAGCTACCGCTACTTTCCTTCAGCCCCTTAAGAGCAACTGCAGCTCAAAACGGAGCTTTTTTGCACCGAGAATCGGTCGGATCAAGAAACATGAGATACACAGGAGATATAGATAAAACACACACAGAACAAAAACAGCTGAGCCTGACTCCCACACACCTCCCTGGGAACAGCATCCCCTGCCACGTAATGGCTCACCTGTAGTCCTCACTCTTATCAGCCTGAGATGTGACTGGTTATAGTAATGAGGTTGCATTTCACTAATATGATTTATGTGAGCAGCTATTTCGAACACTGCCACTGTAAATCATCCCAGAGGAAAACCCGACAAATAAACAAGCATGTCATAATCATCAGCACAGAGTGATTGTAATTCATTATCAGCGTTGGGAGCATGTCCCCTCACAGGAAGGCTGATAGATACAAACTGCTCATAACAAATAAGAAACGTCAAACTCGTCTATGTGTAAAGAAACTGGAGAAGCTCAGTTCTCTTCGTTTCCTCAGTGGGTCTGGGACATTTAACTGGTGCTCGTGAAAGAAGTGAAATGTTAAAATCTCGGCTACTTATGTAGCTGCTGTGATTGCAGTTAGTGACCGGTGTCGTTGCAGGTGTTTAGCTTATCGAGAAACTGAATTTGTGTAACAGCAGGTTATCTGCAAACAGGAGTTTCTGTCTTCCTGCTATGAGATGCTATACGAGGCATTTCTGCATATAAACAGACGAATATTACAGAGGAATAATGGGGATAAAATACTCACACATTTAATTAAGCTGGTTTATACTGATTGGTGTTACTTGCATGTGAAGCAAGTTGGCAAATAGTCATGTGATATGATTCAGCTGTTTCTTTAAAGACAAAAAGTTTCTTTATTGTGAAAGTCGACATGACCCTGAAACTAATAGTTCTGCTCGAGCCACTTTCCTAACTTGGGGGTCACCTCACCTCCAATTACCGCTGACTGGGACCATTGTTACCACATCTTCTCAAGCTTGTGTTCCTTCTTGCTGATGACACTGTCATTCAGTATCGCTACATCTTTCACTACGGCCGTCTTCTGCTTGTCCGTCTGTACTTGGAAGACGGGAGTCGTAGGTTCAATTCCTGTATCCAGTAAGAGTCCTAGGCTAGACCCCCCATTCTAACCTACTTCAGACATGAGTAAGAGACATGGATATGAAGCCATATCTGCCTCGGGTGTTGAGGAACCCAGACACCCTGGTGAGAAGTGGGCTACTGGAACAAGACGGCATCGGTGGGCAAGTCTACTACGCAAGTAACCCCAGCGGAAAGGGTTACATGAATGGGAGGAACACTTGGTCCTGTGACCCCAAGCCAGGCGAGTGGCTCCAGCAAATCCCAGGATCAACATCCGAGATCTCTGCCCAGAAGAGCGCAGACCTAGGAACAGCTAAGATACTGCACAGGACCCTCAAGCTCCCAGGCCTCTGGTAGAGAACCTGAGCTTGAAGGATAGCATCTGCGGGGGCAAGAGGGGAATATATATATCCATCCATCCATCCATCTTCATCCGCTTTATCCGAGGCCGGGTCGCGGGGGCAGCAGCCTAAGCAAAGAGGCCCAGACCTCCCTCTCCCCAGCCACCTCCTCCAGCTTATCCGGGGGAACACCAAGGCGTTCCCAGGCCAGCCGAGAGATATAATCTCTCCAGCGTGTCCTGGGTCTGCCCCGGGGCTTCCTCCCGGTGGGACATGCCCGGAACACCTCACCCAGGAGGCGCCCAGGAGGCATCCTTGTCAGATGCCCGAACCACCTCAGCTGGCTCCTTTCGATGTGGAGCAGCAGCGGCTCTACTTTGAGCCCCTCCCGGATGGCCGAACTTCTCACCCTATCTCTAAGGGAGATGCCAGCCACCCTTCGGAGGAAGCTCATTTCTGCCGCTTGTATCCGCGATCTCGTTCTTTCGGTCACTACCCACAGCTCGTGGCCATAGGTGAGGGTAGGGACGTAGATCGACCGGTAAATTGAGAGCTTCGCTTTTACACTCAGCTCCCTCTTCACCACGACGGACCGGTACAGCGTCCGCATTACTGCAGCTGCAGCCCCAATCCGTCTGTCGATCTCCGGCTCCCTTCTCCCATCACTCGCGAACAAGACCGCGAGATACTTGAACTCCTCCACTTGGGGCAGGAACTCATCCCCGACCCGGAGTGGGCACTCCACCCTTTTCCTGCTGAGAACCATGGCCTCAGATTTGGAGGTGCTTATATATATATATATATATGGTCAGAGTGAAGAGGGCAGAAAAAGATTGTGGTCAGTCAGTGTGATAGGTTAAATGTCAGATTATAAAGAAAAAAAGAGCTAAGCCAGGCTTTGAGTCGACACTCTGTCATTAGCCATGAGCGGACACAAAAGGGCATCTGACCAGAGCACTGTCAAAAACAAACAGGTCAGTGAGTCTCACTTTGGCATTTCTGAAAGAATCAAAGCCATTAGGTTCCATCTAAAGGTTGTGAAATTTTCACATAGCAGCAAAGCTCTGCTGGAAGGAAAACAACACCCTCATCTGAAAATAGATGCCCCTGCCACTTTAATGAATTAAATTTAGCACAACACAATATAACGCAAGTTCTTACTTCTCAGCAAACTTCAGCTTTATTACAGTTCATTAGTCACCACAAATTCAACTCTCGTGCCCTTTAGGTGAACAAGAAGTCCACGTCTGCGAGACAGCGGTGACAAATGAAAGCACAAATGACTTAATAAATGTCTCATTGCTTTCTTTGGATTTTTCTTTCTTTCTTTTTTTTGGAGTCACTAAATGCATCTCGCCTGCTTTGTTCAGATCCTAAACAATATATCCTCCTGTTAGTGTGGAATTTCACCCCCATTATTCATTTACAATCAGCCATGCTCCGCTGGTAGACTTTCACCCCTTTTTTAAAATACATCTATCTCCGAGCAAACCGTAGTCAAAGTCAGCGTATAGGGGCAGATATCAAGAAGGCAAATTATCAGCTGCCATCATCTCTCCTACGGCATTATAAATATGGCATTTATCTCAGAAACGATCCACAAACCTCACTTTAATATATTCTCATCCGACAGCAGGCAAAGTGACAAATCTCTCCTTGGACCGTTTTAGACGAGGTAGCTACAACATGAAGCAACAACCAAAAATGAATAATTCATACGATGACAAAATGGTGCACCAATTACCCGGCACATTTATAGCACAGTTGTGTTTGCGGTTACAGCACTGACGAGATGGGAGCGACATCTAAGCTGACTTTCATTAGATTGAGAAAACGCGTCATTGAGGATTTTTAGACAGTCATTATACTGTTTGTTCGACTCTGTAGTAATACAGCGATCTCTTTGAGGCGAACACTGGGATTTTCCACTTTGTTTACTTGAGTTTTACCTATTAAAGCTTCTGCACCAGGAGTAACATTTTCACATTTGGAACCCCGCTAACTGACAACTGACAGATTGCAGCAGCTAATGGAGACCTGTTCAAAATCAATCAATCAAAATGTATTTATATAGCACATTTAAAAACAACAGTTTTGATCAAAGTGCTTCACAAATTAAAAATAAAATAAGACAAATACAACGCAAGACGAGACAAACATAGAAACCAACCAAATGATAATCAAACGATCTTACATCAAAGCCGGAGTAAAAAGATGGGTCTTTAAACGAGATTTAAAAGACTGAACAGTCTCAGAAGAGCGAATGGCAATAGGGAGGTTGTTCCACAGTCTAGGAGCTACAATAGACTATGTGCACGTTAGCATATGCTACTTCCGGTGTGGAAACTCCTGTGGGGAGCTTTGTTTCTGTTGTCCTATTCGCGCCTTGTTTACGGTCCAAAACAAGTTAAGCAAATGAATGAATCAAGCGGCGATTTACATTTCTATAGATGTCTCGGGCATTTACCCAATATATCTGTAAATGATGTTCATCGACTTGTCGATATTTTCCTCCCGCGCCTCAGAGCAAAAGAGAAAATGGATTCAAATGTTATATTTCTCAGCTGTCCCTCGTTTATCGCGGGTGTTTTGTTCTAAAAAACAACCAGCGATAGGTGAAATCAAGTAGCCAATTTTATTTTTTGACGGTGCAAATGTTTCGTGGACATACAGCACTGCACTTCAGAGTCACACTGCTGCATCGATGCAGCGATTCTGTGCTGTACAGGAGAGACGTCATGGAGGAGATCGTCTGCAGCGATCAGGACGCAGGACACAATGTGTGAAAAACAAAAGCATGCAAACTTGCACTAAAAAATCTGCGAAACAGCGAGGTGAAAGGTGAACCGCGTTATAGCGAGGGACCGCTGTAAGTTTGAAGGTAAGTCACAACATACCCTTCGTAAATACTAATGTATAGAAACCGTTACCAGCAATCTTTCATTTTTGTGTGGCTTTTTTCACGGTTTGTTAACATGCTGTGTAGGTGTGTACTTGACTAGCTGATATCAACATAATGGGGAAACATCTGGTTTGACTATTCTTCACCTGTAGTTTGAATGCTGAACATTTGCCTGTTTAAATCATAAGACCAGTCACTATACAGAGATGTGCTTCTGAATGTGGACGATGTGTCTTCTGCTGCAGTTCTGCTTGTGTTGAGTGATGTAAACAACTGATCGATCTAAACGCTTTAAACGTCAAAACTGATCATTCGATTTTTTATGACACAACAGTGGTGAGTGTTCCCACCTTCTGCTCTTTGTAACTTAACGCCATCTTTCCGTTTTCGAGTTTTGGACATGATTGTGGAGTATATCTTCGCAGTAGTGATTGACCGCAAAGTAAAGCTACCGGAAATGTACAACCCCACATCCGGTTTCAAACCAGGAAGTTAGCATTTTCTCGTGCACAGGGTCTCGTGCACATTTTTCTGCATTTTTCTGCAAAGGCACGGTCGCCTCTGGTTTTCAGCCTAGACTTAGGTTGCATTAAAAGCATCTGGTTAGAAGATCTTAGTGCTTTTATAGGATTATACAAATGAAGAAGATCTGTTAAATAGCTAGGGGCAGTGTTATTTAAGATTTTATAAGTGAATAAAAGAATTTTAAAATCAATGCGAAATTTCACAGGGAGCCAGTGTAACTTGGTTAAAACTGGAGTCATATGGTCATGCATTCTGGCACCCGATAAAAGACGTGCAGCAGCGTTCTGTACTAATTGCAACCGGTGAAGAGAGGAGTGGCCTAAATAGAGGGAGTTACAATAGTCCAGTCTAGAGGTAATGAATGCATGAATAAGCTTTTCAAGGTCCTTGGGGGAGAGGAAAGGCTTAACTTTAGAAATTTGACGTAGCTGATAGAAACTGGATTTAACCACAGTAGATACTTGTTTCTCTAATTTGAAAGAGCTATCCAGGAGTACCCCCAAGGTCTCTTACAACGTTGGAGAGGTAGCTAGCAAGTGGGCCAAGGGTAACAGTTAGTTGGTTCAATGGAATATGGCTGTCAAAGACAATAACTTCAGTTTTACTGTCATTCAAGATTAGAGAGTTTTGAGATAGCCAGGTTCTCACATCATGAAGACAATTAAACAATGAATGCAATGGATCTGTGACATTCAAACTCAAAGGGAAATAAATTTGAATGTCATCGGCATAACAATGGAAAGAAATATTATATCTTTGGAAAATAGATCCCAAGGGCAACATGTACAAACCCAAGCCCAAAACAGACCCCTGGGGCACACCACAAAGAAAAGGAGCAGAGGAGGAGGAATATTGCCCCAACACAGTTTTATCTTTGATCTCTACTAGATAAGTTTTGAATGATCCACAGTTGAAAACACTCTGTGTTTCTGAAGTTTTGTCTCGGTGCAGCCTCTTGGTTCGTCTTGTTGATTGGATATGGCAGCCGCGTTCCTTCTGGACAAGCAAGGCAAGCAGTGCCAAAGTAAAGCGTTTTCTCTCGTTCATCTCAGACAGCACGGTCACATGTGCATGCATCCTTTACATTACTGCCATCTTACGGTTGCAGTCAACTATTGTGTAAGCTGCGTTCATTTCAATCTCATAGTGTTTCCGTCTCCCATCAACTCTGACTGGAGCTGAGCAGCAGCGTGTTTCTCTGTGTTTGCACATTCACATTGTGGATAAACTGCTGGTCGGCCGCAGAGTGCAAGCTGCCCCAGGCTCACCTTGTGTAGTCCTGAGATCAGTTACAACCTGCGCTTCGTATGGAAAGGCAGCTAGCATTAGCAAGGGAATGAGCCTCGGCAATTTAGCATCATAATAGATGAGTTTCCTCATGGTTAACATGTGTGATGCAGAGAAGACGAAGCATGATAAAGTAGTTAATAACCCCTTCAGTACACTGGCAAGGAACACTTTGATGACCTTGGAGAGGGGACTGCAGCTCTGACGCGTCTGCTCTATAATAAAACAGACAAGCTGAGCAGGTGCAGGCTCAGCAGTACTTTCAGCCACTGCAAACATATGATTTATAGAATGTGGACATTAAAAATGAGCTTAACTTTAAACATATGCAGCAGTGATATTAATCAATTTAACACTGTAACATTTTTCTGCAGAGTCATTATTTTTACTTTTCATAATATAGTTTTATGTGAAGCCTTTTATTATTCATTTTCCTAAATGAAATCAGCCAGGGAGGAGTGCAGAAAGGTGAAGATGTCCATGTAGAGTGCAGACAGGCAGCACAAGTATGTTTTAGATGTTATAATCTCATCCAATTTATCTCGCTGAACTGATAAATAGTGGAGGACGATGTTTTTGTTTATTGTGTCATATTGTTGGAAACAAAGGTTAGTTAATCATTGGTCAGACAAATAATTTTTGTGAGGAGGACAATTTAGACACTTCAATTTGAAGAAGAACCAACACACACAAAAACAGAAACTTTAGATAAGATTATATTTAAAGATAAGATTGTGTTAAAAGAAAGCATGAGGTCAGATTTCGGTTTTGTTCCAGTGAAGAACGTAAAAGAATCCTCACCGTGCCAGATGTTTGGAAAGTATGCCGGGCACTGGGCAGGTGTAACTGTTATTCTCTGCCATCCAGATGGTGTGATCAGCAAGAAACACAAGTGAACATAAACCACTGAGAACATGAATGGTGCTTCTGTCTCTACAATCTGCGCCGACGGTGCATTTCTATTTATTTTATAACTTGTTACTTCTTATCACCCTGACAGTTACCTGTCGTCACTCCCCAGCGGCAGGTCTGGACCTGTGTTCAATTATGAGGCAAATCTTTTCACCTGCAGCCCCCACCCAAACATCAACATATCAACACCGCCTTGTATATTATGTGGCATTTCTCTTGATTAATCCGCCATCATAATCTGTCCTTAATTAAATGCACTAGTATAATTTATAGTGGAGAAAAGCGATTCTGTTACGTCTTTGGAAATGTAGTCGCAGTCCACCACTGTAACTGCAAGTGTTTACACTCCAGTCAACAGATAAGATTGGGACACTGGAGCTTTTCTATTGTACACGTAATCGGTGTATTTTATTTAAACGTTTTTAAACCGCAATCAGCTTGGCAGTTCTTTTGTAATGCAGATATAGGGCAGCGCAGTATGGGGCATCGTTGTATTTGTGTGCATGTGTTCAGCAGCCAGAATATGTGCCAGAAAAAGATATCATCACAACAACACGATGCACAATTTACTCTGCAGTAGGTATGCAGTGATCTTCTTTTTTAAACAACTCCGAATTTCCTCCATCCATTCTCTTCTGCTTTTCCTTATCAGGGTCACAGGTGGGGGGATGGAGCCTATCCCAGCAACAACTTTCCTCCAATGTGTATGAAATGTAGTGGTATACAGATAAATTCACTTTGCCTTTGCCTGATTGTTTTGTAGCTTATACATTTAAATCACTATTAACGCAGGATGCAAGCTCGGGTCGGTTTGCTCAGAGAGTGTATTTGAAAAATGCAGCTTCTTTCTCCACACCATAGCCTGATCCCTGCATCAGGCTATGTTGTGGACTGTCTGCACACATTGAAATGGAAAATAATAATTTACAAACATTCAGTTATTTTTCTCTTTTCAAGAACAGTAAGGTAAGTTATCCAACTTGTAATATGTGTTTGTTCTCAGTCTCAACATTATTTGACATCAAGTTAGTTTGCTAATGCTATCTCTGCTGCCCTCAGGTGAATGTATGGCTATTCACCCTGTGCAGCGAGCTTAACATAAGAGGAGATGGTTCCAGGAACGACAGGACACATCGCTTTGTCTTTGTGTCTTTAACTGAAGACTGTGAACATACAGTAAAATAATACGTAAGCATCAGTATCAACATATTTTGTAAACAAAACAGAAGTTAGCAACATAGCTTTACATTCACTATAAACATCTTTCCTTATACGTTCAAATAACCTTTTAAGTAACACGAACAAATCTTACAGAAAATGAAGCTAGACATTGATTACTTACAGATTATGGCTCAACAAACTCCCCAACGATGTACACTGGGCTTGCAGCGTGTTTTCTGCTCCATGCATTTTCTCCCACTGCCTGCGTGAACTTTGCCTGCTGCTTACAACACATCACCAAAGGGGGCAGTGTAGTGCCCACCAAATAACCAAAGAAGAAGCCACAAACTGAAGGGGTAATACTGCCCACTATTGGGAAACCTGAGAAATGCGCCAGCCAAAGAAACCCAACAAAGCAACAACCGAGGGGCAGAATGCTATCTTAGCTAATCAGTGTATAAACAGACTCACTGTAGCATCCAGTTGAACTGAGAAGGCCAGAACTGATGGTTGTTGAATGACCTTTATTATTCCTTGCCGTGTATCAGACAACGAACCAACGTAAGAGCTAGACAAACAAATAAAACAATTACCATGTTATTTATGTAACACCATTTTAACCGCTTTCTATTAAACTATATAATACATATTATGCATTTCAGATTGCTCACCTTAAATCATGTACATTACAAACCTTGTTCCCCTATCGACTGTAGCTAGAACCATTCGTTTTTGTACAATTTAACCATGTTTTTCTCTCCCTTTTCTCCGGTAGCATTAGTTTACCGTTTTCTTCCGTCTTTTTTGTACATCAAGTTGGTTACCGTTACATCATTCACTTCCGGTCACACAGGAAGTCACCAAAATAAAAGCACAAACGTTATATTACGTGAATATGAGCTAGCTTTACATATCCGCCGTTACACTCACTTTAGGTTGAGATTAAACGTGTTGGGGTTGGTTTTGGTGGGAAAGACTAGCTCTCCTTACCGCTGGTCACCGAGTGTCCGACAACTTAAAACTGTCATTGACATGTAGCCTGTTTGAAACCACACTGGATGGTTACAAAAGGTTACATTTTACATTCATGTCTGAATCTGGATTTTTAATAGCATTTGTAAAAAAGGAAAACCAAAAGGAATTTCTATGAAGAATTTTAACATATAATTAAATTAAAATAACTGTCTTCCATCCATCAGTTCTCTTCCGTTTATCCTTATCGTCGTGGGATGACGGGGTACACCCTAGACCCCTGGGCCGCACCGGTCCACGAGTCGTTTGGTAGCGTGCCGCGACAGGCTCGGGTGTGAAGTTGATGGTTTTCAGGGTTTTTTATCGTTAACTCGTTTTCACTGGGTCATTGTAGTTGTGTGTCTTATTTTAAAAGACATATTTACTCGTTACCATAGCGACCAGAGAGCGTTAAGGAGCAGAGATGTGGATGTTACTCTCAATGTTGTTGGCGCATTTCAGGAGGACCCTGCTAATAAAGTTACACAGCAAATTCACGTTTATTATTATATTTACAAAATACAGCAGTTTTTGTCTCGGTCGTATCATTTTATTTTGTTGTATTTATCCATGACGCCTTAAAGGCCGGTCTGTGAAAATATTGTCGGACATTAAACCGGTGTGGCACTAAAAAGGTTGGCGACCGCTGGGCTGGACAGATCTTTATTGGAATTTTGTCTATAGGGTTATTTCTTCTCCAGGGTGTACCCCGCCTCTCGCCCTATGACAGCTGGGATAGGCTCCAGCGCCCCCCGCGACCCTGAAAAGGAGAAGCGAATGGATGGATGGTTATTTCTTATTATTATACTTAAAGTAGTCTATCTACCTAACTATCTATCTCTGTTTGGCGGGGCGTGGTCTGCGGTGTCGCACCTGCACGGCATCCGCAATCCTGCCTCACGGGTTTACAACCACAACAGCTGACTGACTGTTGTGGTTGCTGTTGGTGTGTGTGGCTGGGAGCTGTTGAAACAGCAACCAAGTGAATAAAGTATGTGCTGAAAAGCATGAACGAGTGGTCGGGTTTCACACTCTCTTTTTCTGTTTTTTATCAGAATCAGAATCGCGTTTATTGGCCGTGTATATGCACAGACACATAAGAGGAATTTGGTTCCGGTAGATGGTGACTCTTGGCTCAACAATGTAAGCAACACAATTCCCCCCTCACACACACAGCTACACATGCATATGCATACATACACAAGCTGTGTAAACCAACCATAAATAACCAATCTAAATCGTATATACATAAAATACAGGATAACAGAAATGAAATAAGGTGCAGTTGCAGTCTGGCAGTGGGAGCAGTGTGACAGGTCAACTGTTTAGGAGCGAGATGGCGAGGGAAAGGAAACTGTTCCTATGTCGGCTGCCAGACGGCAGCAGGTCAAAAAGTCTGTGTCCAGGCTGTGAGGGGTCTGTGATGATTTTCTCTGCCTGTTTCCTGGTTCTTGAGAGGTGCAGATCCTGGATGGAGGGCAAGGGGGCGCCGATGATCCTTTCTGCTGCCCGTACAGTCCACTGCAGTCTGTTCCTGTCCAGTTTAGTGGCTGCACCATACCAGACTGTGATGGAGGAGCACAGGACAGACTCAATGACTACAGTGTAGAACTGGATCAGCAGCTCCTGTGGAAGACTGTACTTCCCCTGTTGTCTCAGGAAGTACATCCTCTGCTGGGTCTTTTTGAGGATGGAGTTGATGTTGGTCTCCCACTTCAGGTCCTGGGAGATGGTGGTACCCAGGAACTTGAAGGTCTCCACAGTCGACACCAGGCTGTCTGATATGGTGAGGGGGGGCAGAGTTGAGGGGTGTCTCCTGAAGTCCACTGTCATCTCTACAGTTTTAAGCGTGTTCAGCTCCAGATTGTGCTGACTGCACCAGAGTACCAGCCGCTCAACTTCCTGCCGGTATGCAGACTCATCACCATCCTCGATGGGTCCAATGACGGTGGTGTCATCTGCAAACTTCAGGAGTTTAACAGCCGAGTTCTTGGAGGTGCAGTCGTTAGTGTAGATGGAAAACAATAGTGGTGAGAGGACACACTTGCTGCTTCCTGTCTGTCAGGAAGCTGGTGATCCACTTACAGGTAGCTGGTGACATGCTGAGCTGGGAGAGTTTGGAGGAGAGAAGTTCAGGCACGATGGTGTTAAAAGCCCAACTAAAGTCCACAAACGGGACCCTTGCATAAGTTCCTGGGTGGTCGAGGTGTTGCAGGATGTAATGCAGCCCCATGTTCACTGCATCATTCACTGACCTGTTTGCCCAGTAGGCAAACTGCAGGGGGTCCAACTGGTGGCCTGTAATGCCCTTCAGATGGGCTAACAACAGTCTTTCAAAGGATGTCATGACCACAGACGTCAAGGTGACAGGTCTGTAATCATTTAGTCCTGTAATGGTGGGTTTCTTGGGGACTGGGATGATGGTGGAGATATTTTTATACATCAGAATATTAGTTTAGTAAGTTTTATTCTGGTGATAATTGGTAAGCAGAAAATCTGAAAACTGTAAAAAACAAAAAACAAAAACACTGATCTTTGGCCCTTTGGTGAAAATTTAAATGTGGCCACAGCTCCGATATTTTTGGATCCGTCCTGATCACTTTGTTCTCGATGATTTCACTGAAGAAATTATAGCAGCTCAGAGCTTTACTGTGCAGTGAAGAGAGTTCCTTAATAAAGCTGCCCACGATCACAATGACACATCAGAGGACGTAAATAATTATTGAAGATACGGCTGCTGTGCCACCTGTGTAAATTGTGCACAGCTTCGCTCTAAGTTTGGAGGCCGTCTCATCCTGTTGCAGGTGTTTAATAAATTCAAAGAACACAAGACATTCTACATTTGTTTATTCGGCATGAGTCTGAAAGCAGAAAACAAGAGTTGCGAGTGAGTTGGTAATGATGTGATAATGATAGAGATGAACTCCGACAGAGCAGCATTTGAATATCAGGGAGTAGAGCGCCTCTCTGCTGAAATCCAGCTCAAATTAACCCCAGTGTTATGTGTAAGCCCCCATCCTATAATCAGTCCTGTTTTTCCAAATGTGTGATTTGTCTGTCGCATATTTGACAACCAACACACAACAGTTTGTGTTCTCTGTGGTTTGTGCACTGCAATGCCTGCTAAACTTTTTGCTATTAGAGTTAAACAAATTACTGATTAGTCCAAAAACGCTCATTTGTTTTGCAATTATTTTTAAATCGGAACAAATGTAAATATAGCAGAAGAGTAGAAACTAACCATCATTACAGTTCATTCTGGCTTAACTGTCTAAACCTTTTTTACAATCTATCAGGGCCGTGGGAAGCAGAGGCACCAAGGGTGCTGCAGCATCCTCTGGCAGTTAGTAGATGACCTGCATGTGCTGTTAAGTGCTTAACCCTTTAAAACCGGTCGGAGCAGCACGCTCTGCTTTGCGTAACTATTTTTAAATCCCGGTAGCTCTGCAACCACGTAAGCTAGCGCAATAATTTTTTTTGCATATGAAACCGGAGGAGTTGTACTTCCATCTTATGCCATCAGCTTGTCCTCGGTCACAGTTTCCTTCCACATATAGCTTTGCAAAAACTGCATAAAAAGCACTTGCAGCAACAAAAACATAATATTCCAGAAACACGCTTTGCCGATCCGATCAGCTGTTTGTAACACTTCCTACGTCCATCAGCGTGAACTATCGCATGTCCGCCATGACCTGCCCGAAACCGGAAGTGACGTCATTTTTACGGAAATGTAGTTTTTTACCATCAGGGCCTCATGAGCCTATACTAGTGTTTTTAAAAGTTATCTTTGACTTTATGACTTTCTGTGTGGTTTCTGGGATGCTTAGGACTCATATTGCACTGCTGGAAATAGTTTATTTGATGCATATGCTGCTTTTTTGCAAATTTGCACTATAATATTTATTTTCGTTTTTCCTGCAGTATATAAAAATTGGTGTATTTCAAAAATAAAACTATGAAGACACTCAAAATAAATTTCCTGTGGTGGGAAACTATTTTGTGCAACTTTTTTGTATTTACAGTTTTGAGGGATAAGCCTCTTAAATTTCTCTAACTAGAAATATATGTTAAAAAAACAAAAACGATTTTCAATTTTTTTGTAGTTTATTGCACTTTTTTGCAATTTATGTAATTACTATGCACTTAATGCAGACATTATTAAAATTTGGGCTATAATGTTTGTATTGATGTATATCAACTTGAAATGCTCCCAAAAATGGCTCCACAGCATGTAAACATATAATATAAGCTCTGGCGGACTTGGTTCTATGGTAGGTCTTAAAGGGTTAATGGTGGATGTCGAGTTCAATCCATATGTAATGTGCTCATACTTAGTGTATAGAACTATTTTTTAGTCTTCGTGACTACTCAAGGCACCACTATAAGTCAAACCATGCATTCACACAGTGCTGTATTCTGTAGAAAACAAACTCACATTCATGTCCAGTTTAGAGTCACCAGTAAGCCCAGCAGACTCTGGACTACCCAGAGAAAAACCAGGCAGGCAGAAGGTGAACATGCAAACGTCTCGAGCCAGGAGGGTTCTTCCAGTTAGGGAACGGTGCTGACAGATGACATGTCTGTACCTGGACGCCCGGGGATGGGCGTCCAAGCACACACCGGCTCACTCCTTGGCGGCTGCTTATCGGGGCCTGGAGCCTGGGGCTCGCTCGAGCCACTTCGGGGGTGGGGTGCCCCCGGCCTCTTGGCCTGGGGCTCGGTCACTCAGGCGCAGCTGGATGCCGCTGGAGCTCACGGGCACGTCACTGCAACCCCCCCCCCCCCCCCCCCCCCCCCCCCGGCTTCTGCTCCGCGGCTGCTGAGTGACCCCTCATCTGGGACTCTCCTCAGCTCTTTCTGGGACAGTGGCGCGGCTGCCCCTCCGTTGGTCTTCCTTGGTCTCTTGTGTTCTGGGGGCCTCTGGATGTCTGGAGTTTTGATCTCCTCCATACCTGCTTCATGCCCTGGAGGACGGGGCTGTGGCCCCCCCACACCCTCTAGCAGATCATTACATGAAGGAACCTTTTAAAAACAAGCGCGTCCATGCTCACAAGTGTACACACGGGTGCTCACACACACAAACTACACCCTTTTTGGCTCCTACCTCAAAGCACACTGTGCTGTCGATCTTACGTGCTGCACAATAATGTTTAATATTTAGTATTTACTGTTATATTCACATAGATCATCGTGATGTTGTTTATTCTATTACTCTCATTTTCTTCTGCTTGTTTTCTTTTCTCTTTCTCAACAGGTGATCCAGGTGATTGATATATGTATTTTTTTTTTGTCTGCTTATTTTGTTGGTTTTTGATTTTTGCCCTTCTCCCCCGTCCCTCTTCTCAGCTGTTTTTCTTTCCCTCTTTCTTTCCCCCAGTCAAGTCTGTCCCGTATTCAGCAAGTTAAAATAAAATAAAGAATAAAAGGTGAATCAAATGGACCATTACGGCAAAGCTGGGATGGTCACCTTGGTAAAGTAAATCCGTTGAGCATCTTTCTTCGCCTTTAGACAATAATTCTGATGGCAAAAGAGCCAAACGGGACAGACAAAAAAAAAACCCCAAAAAAAGACATGTCTGTAGTCACTTGCATCCCTGACCACAGTGTAGTCATCACACTTGTTGTTGACGGGTGCTCAAATATACATTTTTCTCACTCCTAAAACAGTCGCTTCATAGCAGCTGTGCTATAATGGTTCTGTACATCGTACACACCTGGACATGAGCGTCCTCGGGCTTTATGCTAATGGCTGAGTTGTTGTTGGCTTTGATGGTATTTGTGGTTACTGTTTGGTTAAGGTGTGTTGGTTTTGCCAAGGTTAAATACATATTTAACCTGCCTATTTCTGACATAATTACACTTTCATTTAATAATATGTATTTTTTAGTTATTTAATTTTAAAAGGGCAAACATATATCTCATAAAATGTACATTTTATGAGATATATTATTATTACTATTCTCTGTGAAATACATGAACTTTAACCCTTTCTGCAGCCTTCTCTTGTGAACATGTGAATATGTTTTGTATAAAAGTGGCAGATCTACAGAGCCTACATTAGTGCAGATGGGACACGTCGCTCTAGTGTGATTTTGGCTAACAGCACAGGTGCACTGTTATATAAAAATCTTCCAAAGCTTTTAGGCTAATTCATTTCAGTGTTGACAAAATGCATTTCCCTCCATCTACATTTCTCCAGTTTTTGTATCGTAGCCCAAAAATTGTTTCCTTGCATAGAGTTTAGCAAAATGGCTCACAGAAATGCTCCAAAAAGGTCTGAGCCAGGAGCACACTATGCTACGTTCATACAAAAAGATGTGGGGGAAAAAAGGAAGGGTCACAAATATATTTCCAAAGGCTCTGTGACGCCAAAGAATCACACAGATAGAAAGAGAGACGTATTAACTAAATGGAAAATACTTGGCACAGCAGTGAGCCTTCTCTGGAGTCGCCAACCAAGAGCAGTACAACAGCTTTCCCAGGATGCACAAAGGAACCAAGCACAACATCCAAGTAACTGCAGACTATCTCACCTCAACCAAGGTCATGTTGGGAGTGTTCAGGATACGAGCCAGCAGCAAAAAATGAGGACTCCCCTCAGTTATATCCAGAGATGGGCGCGTTACTGTAATCCGATTACTTTTTTCAAGTAACGAGTAAAGTAAGGGATTACTATTGCAAAAACTGTAATTAGATTACCGTTACTTTCCCGTAGCGTTACTAAAGCCATAATTTTTTTGCGAGAATGTCTCATGACAGTGACGTAAGCGAGTGCGACGTTCGTAACAACAGCTGTGTGCAGATCAACAATGGATCATATATCGAGTGCAGAGAGAGTATGAGCGTGCAGCGTTTAAAGCGTGGAAGTACTGACCTTACTTTGAGTTTGATTCCATAAAAAGTGACAAAAACATTAGTGTCCGTTGTGCGTGGGAAGAAAACTTCTTTTTACAGCGAAAAAACCCCTAAACTTCCAAACAAGCACCGAGTAGCTACGACGTAATGGGAAACTCACAGAGAAACTTGCAGATTCTTCCACTGACCGCTGCACACCTGCACCAGGGTAACCCTCCGCCTACCCCACTCCTGCTTTACAGGTGAAAATAGAGCAACAGGACCGCTAGTCTTTGACTTTATTTATTTTCTGCTGTGTTTTACTTGCATCTATTTGAAAGACTGAGTGTAAACACACAAAAATATATATTTTATGTGCTGGAATGTGCAGAAAATAGGTTTAAATGTTAAACTAATTTCTTCCAGTCAGAGAATGTTGCATATAATTAAATTTTTGCTTGATGCATAAAGTTAAAAGATTAAAACTAATAAAACAAGTTTTAAAAAGAGACTTTTCCATTTGATTACATTTTGTATGATGATTATGCAGAAAAAGTAGAATTGGGCTGAAAGATCTATCACTTTATCACCTATTCAGGTTGTAAATCGTGTTTTTAAAAAGTAACTAAGTAACTAAGTAATTAATTACTTTTGAAAATAAGTAATCAGTAAAGTAACGGAATTACTTTTTGGGGGAAGTAATCAGTAATTAGTTACTGATTACTTTTTTCAAGTAACTTGACCAACACTGGTTATATCACAACGTGCTATAACAATCTTCTAGCTTCTTGGGAAATCGTTCTATAGACAGAGGAACTGAAAGAGGAACTTACTGAAAACAGGGATATTGTTACAGCAGGGCGGTTTTAGTGTGTCGGTGTGAGGACCAGGTTTTCACTTAGATGCCTTCTGAGTATGTTACTGTGTAAATCCAGGCAGAGGCCACACAGGCATTCAAGGAGGATATATCTTTTCAGCTTGTGGATTTGCTAAGTGCAGATGAATTGGATCAGGATTGGGATACACAGACAGGCTCGGTAAGACTGCTGCCTCTGCGAGGAGATCCTTGAGAGGTGCTGGTGGAAAATGACTTTGTGCGACGGTCCATGTAGTGAACATGATTTCTCAGAATGATTCAAATCCCCTTATGAATGTCTCAGAACAGCTAAATAAGGGTTCTGCAATAGCACAACACTGCCCTTGTTGGTATTGCATATTGATCACATTATTTAACAATAGTTCTGGTTTCAATTCAGTTCAATTTTATTTATTAGCACTAAATCCCAACAACATTTGCCTTAAGGTGCTTTTTATTGTAAGGTACAGACCACATAATACATACAGAGAAAACCCCAACAATGAGGTTATCCGCAATAAACAGGTACTTGGAGACAGTGGGGAGGAAAAACTCCCTTTTAACAGGAAGAAACCTGCAACAGAACCAGGCTCGGGGAGGGGCGGGGCCATCTGTCATGTTTGGCTTTGGATCAGGGAAGAAAGATAAGACAAAAGAAACACTCAGAATATATCAATTGGTGCACAAACCACAATAAAACCCATTCCAAGTTTCTAGAAAAAGATGAATGAACTGTGTTTCAAAGGGTTCATGTGTCTTTGAAGTAACTGCCATGTCATCCATTGTTTACAAATTGCCTATATGTCCCGAATTTAACCATACTGACACTACTAGGGCAGTTCAGGCTCTAAAATATTTATGCATGAATTTAGTTCCAGGTGTTTGGTTGTTTTTAGTTTTGGGGAGGAATTCACTTTTTCCCACTGCTAAAGTAGGCAGCGAACAGCTGGAAGTACCAAAAACTGCAGACATCTTGAGTTTCGGTCCAAAAGCAAATTAATCCCCAGGTTTAAAAAAGTAAAAAATATGTTTGGAGCCATCAAACGAATCCATCTGTAGTGTTTGTGCTGTTGATGCCTTTTGAAGCATTTTTGAACGAATTCTCTGACAATAATATGGTTCAGGAAGTTTGTGCTTAACCAGTGAATATCATTGTGGAAATGTGTGTTTTGGTGCAAATAGTCTGCTGTAATCTCTATATATCTGCATATGAATAGTATTGTTGGCTCCTGACACCTGGGTTATAATGACATCACACATTAAAATCCAGGTTCAGAAGTCACATGACAGACTAGACATTTGCTGCTCATATATTGTGGTCATAAAACAAACCAGGTGGCCAAAACCTGAGTGCAGCAGACAACATGATATTAATCTCTTCAATTTAATATTTCCACCTGACAGCGAGGAAACAGATTGTTGCTGGAATGGCTTCATAGGTCCTCTGCAGGACATCTATAACAGTTCTTGTTATTAATCTCCTCTGAAGCCCTGGTGGAAACTTCCTAGCGGATGGCAAAGTTTGACTTTACACTTCTTAACCTGACAATAATTAGAGGCTTTGCGAGCGGGTGTTTACAGAAACGACTTGTATGCTGCAGCTAATGTTTAGCACATTTGCAAACAGTGTCATTGTTTCCAAATACATCTCAGCACAAAAACAATTACTGCGGTTTTGTCTTTACTGTTCAGCGACTGAGAAAACAAACAAAGGAAAGCCATGAATATGTATGCCTTCGCACTTCTTGACTTGATTGAATTGGATTATCGCCCAGTCATTTTGGTCCAAAGTCATTTCCAATTATTTGTAGCACAGTTACAATACGTATTGTGGCTGCAACCGAGAAGCTGTAAAGCTTTTAGATACTTCCTTTTTTTTGTGACTCTGCATTAGGATTATGACAACTTCATAATAATCTCATCACAGCAAAGCTTCTTTTGTTAGCTATTTTATTCATATTGCTTATCATTTACATTGCAGACACTTGTAATTATGCCCTTTTCCACCATAGACATGCCTGTACCCTGACCAGGCTGACCAGGATTTGCAGTTAAGAATTGTTTTCTATGTCAGTTTACTGTCGTAGCTGTTATTTCCTCTGACAGTTTTGATTAGGTGGAAGAAAAACTGCGGTTTTTGCTTGAGTTTTTTGAATGTCACCAGTAGAGATGGACCGATCCGATATTACGTATCGGTATCGGTCTGATACTGACCCAAATTACTGGATCGGATATCTGCAAGAAATAAAAAATGTAATCTGATCCATGAAATATCAAAAAAGCACCTCACAAAACTTGCGACACGGCATAACTCGGCTCATAACCGTAGCACGTCGCAGCAGTGTGCATCACGTGATAGAGCTGCTGTGTGTATTTGTAGCATCTACCAAACCAGCATTTCATCTCCGAGGAAGTTTTCCCAGAGAGAAGTAAAGCAAGTGTGTAAGTTCATCTCTGAATGTTTGTAAAGCATTCCCACGTTAAGCTTAACAACAGATATATGGAGCGACTGCCTCTTCTCTCTCTCTCGCTCTCTCCTGCTGCTACTTCAATCGTGAAACAGCTTAATGATCAGCTGATCGGCTTTTCTGTCGCGACTCCGTCTCTCTTCTTAGTTTTTGGCCCACTTTGCACCAGAAAGAGGAAACCAGCGGCTGAACAACAGCAGCACGTTTAAGCTTGATAATCTGTTGTTAGAATTTATTTAATATTAATTTCTACACCAGGATCTTTTTCTACGCAGCTGACGGCTGGTAACTGTGCAGGGGCGGATCTAGCAAAGTTTAGCCAGGGGGGCCGATAGGGCATGAACAGGGAAAAGGGGGCACAAAGACATACTTTTCTTTCTTATTCTCATTTAAGATGTCTAGCTTTTAATAAATAATTATCTGACTCTTACACCCAAAGTTTTAATCTGATGTAAAATATATAGAAGTCCATTACTGTATATAGTAACTGTTAAGTCTAATATACCCTAGTAAGCTATAGTACTTTTTCCTTTGGGAACCATCTGTGCAGTCTGCAATTCTGTTGAAGAAAGATGTTGAATCTATTTAATTATTCTTGAAAAATAATTTATTTTTGTGCATTTTTCCCCCTGCATCAAATTAAATTTGATTACATCGATTAAGCATCATGAGGTGGGGGGTGGTTCCCTATTTTTCTTTTGCTGGGAGTTTGCAACCCTATTAGTTAGGTTGCTTAATATTTCTGCTAAGTACTCTTTAAAATACCAGAATAGGGAGGATGGAGTAGGTTTAAGTTTATTAGATTGATCAGCATTGCTGAACTATGAAATATTTTGGGCGCAGTGTATTTTTTACATACAGGTATAACAGAATAGCTTTAGTGTTGTTATTTATTTAAACTTGAGTATGAACTTATACAAAATGCAGCAAGATATTTAAAAAAACGTTTTATTGATTAAAAAACACACTATATCGGATTCATATCGTATCGGCAGATATCCAAATTTATGATATCGGTATCGGTATCTGACATAAAAAAGTGGTATCGTGCCATCTCTAGTCACCAGCCTGTTGATGGGAAGAATAATATTTATTTATTTATTTACACTTTGCAATTACATAATAAACAATATTTCTGCCACCACTTTATCTCCTTGAATATAAAAAAAAATCTAAATATTATGCCCCTGTCATGATATTGCAAGTTGTAATGTTTTTTTCCAATAAAGACTTGAGTAGAATATCAAGTCAAGTTTTGTCAAGTGGCTTTATTGTCATTCCATGTGCAGCTGTACAGTATACAGTGAAATGAGACCACGTTCCTCCAAGCCCATGGTGCTACATATGACAGATAATTAACACAGGACTAGTGTGCAAAAATTGGGAAGACTGTCCACAAGGTTTAGGAGTGTGTTTATGGGCAATTTTGACCATTGTTCCAGAAGTGAAGTCTGAAGTTGGACTAGAAGGCCTGGCTTGCAGTCTCTGTTATAATTCAACTCCTTTGGATTGAATTAGAAGAGGAGCTTAGGTTAGGGCTCTCAGACTCACTCAACCATGTCTTTATGGACCTTCAGTCTGCATATTTGTTTAATATGTGCGTTGAAGGACATGTCCTGGTCAAAAATGACTCCAAGGTTCCTCACAGCGTTACTGGAGGCCAAGGTAATGCCATCCAGAGTAAGAATCTGGTTAGATACCATATTTCTAAGATTTTCAGGGCCGAGTACAATAACCTCAGTTTGATCTGAATTAAGAAGCAGAAAGTTAGCGGCCATCCAGGTCTTTATGTCTTTAAGACATTCCTGCTGTTTAACTCATTGGTGTGTGTTATCTGGCTTCATGGACAGATAGAGCTGGGTGTCATCTGCATAGCAGTGAACATGTATGCTGCCTAAGGGAAGCATGTATAATGTAAACAGTGCACACTGTGTTTCTTCCTCGTTCCTATCTCCAGATCTGCTTTTGCTTTGTATCCTGTTCCAAGTCTGTTTAACAATAAAGCTGCTTTTGTTGATTTCACATCAGTCTCAGGAGTCCTGCATTTGGGTCCTCACTCTGCCTGCAACACAGCTAGTGTATGATACACTTGGACTAAGGGGACATGCCTAACTCCTGTAAAACAATCCCACACCATAATCCCCTCCAACAAACTCTACACTTGACTTCCAATCACAGTGCCATACTGGAATCGACCAATCTCCTCAGAGCAATCCAGGTTGCCTAGGTGCTTGATTTTATACACCTAAAGGAGGGATACAGCAAAGAGAGAGATGGCAAAGGAAAAGACTTATAGTAATTTCTTTGTGGGGCACAGAGAAAATAATTTTTCTATTAGCTAGGCAGAGAGATTGCGCTAGAAAGGATGTGCAGTACGTTGGGGTGATTAACGATCAAGATACAAATATACTAATCAGTGAAGAGAGTTTGTTAAGAAACCGGAAGGAGTGCTTTGGCGAGCTCATGAATGAAGAAAACTAAAGCTAGAGGAAGATGGATGGCGGACATCTCCTTTTCGTAAATCAGGAAGAGCAGCGGATCAGTAAGGACAAAGGAGCTTGCAAAGAAAAGCGTCTGGACTTCTTTAAGTTACTTGAAGACGTTTCACCTCTCATCCGAGAGGCTTCTTCAGTTCTAAGGTCAAATGGTGGAGAGTCCCAGATATAACCCTGGTGGGAGTGTCCCCCCACAGAGGGACAAAAGGACCCCCTGATGATCCTCTAATCGCCTGAGCCAAGGTGTGAAACTGGGTGTGGGTCCCAATCAGCCAGAGTTTCGGGTGAGTTCATTGTGAAACCTGGCCCCACCTTATCATGCGAATTCCTGAGGTCAGATGGCCCAGGGTGTGAGTGGGCCTTAAGGCGTCTGGGAAGGGATCTCAAAACTGGATTATAGATGGCAGAGAGTTGGTGTCGTAAACCACCGCCTCTGTTCAAAGATGGTCGCTCACAGTGGACATAGATGGCTTCTTTCACTCCTCTTTCAAACCATCTGTCCTCTCTGTCCAAAATGTGAACATTGGCATCCTCGAAAGAGTGTCCTTTATCCTTAAGATGCAGATGGACAGCTGAATCTTGTCCTGTGGAGGTCGCTCTTCTGTGTTGTGCCATGCGCTTGTGAAGTGGCTGTTTGGTCTCTCCAATGTAGAGGTCTGGGCATTCCTCGCTGCACTGTACGGCATACACCACATTGTTAAGTCTGTGTTTTGGCGTTTTGTCTTTCGGGTGAACCAGTTTTTGTCTGAGTGTGTTGCTGGGTCTGAAGTACACCGGGATGTCATGCTTGGAGAAAACCCTCCTGAGTTTCTCTGATACACCGGCTACATAGGGGATGACAATGTTGTTGCGCCTGTCCTTCTTATCCTCCCTCGCTGGTGTCTGATCTTCTTTTCTGTGCCTCTTTGCTGACTTTAAAAACGCCCATTTAGGATAGCCGCACGTTTTGAGTGCTTCCTTTACATGTGTGTGTTCCTTCTTTTTCCCTTCAGGCTTAGAGGGAACATGTTCTGCCCGGTGGTGTAGGGTCCTAATTACTCCAAGTTTGTGTTCCAGAGGGTGATGGGAGTCAAACAGGAGGTACTGGTCCGTGTGTGTGGGCTTCCGGTAAACTTCGATGTTGAGGTTGCCATTCTCTTCAATGTGCACAGTGCAGTCCAGGAAAGGCAAACAGTCGTCCTTCGTGTCTTCCCTGGTGAACTTGATGTTTTTATCCACAGCGTTGATGTGCGCAGTGAAGGATTCCACTTCTTGTGTCTTGATTTTGACCCAGGTGTCGTCTACATATCTGTACCAGTGGCTGGGTACTCTTCCTTTGAAAGAGCCAAGAGCCTTCTTTTCCACTTCCTCCATGTAAAGGTTGGCTACAATAGGTGACACGGGGGAGCCCATAGCACAGCCATGTTTTTGTCTGTAATAGCCTTCGTTGTATTTGAAATATGTAGTGGTGAGGCAGAGGTCTAACAGTGTGCAAATCTGATCGGGTGTGAAGTTGGTCCTGTCCTCCAAGGAGTTGTCTTCTTGTAGTCGTTTTCTGACAGTCTCCACTGCCTCCGTGGTGGGTATGCAAGTGAAGAGAGAGACTACATCAAAGGACACTATGGTTTCATCTGGATCCAGGGTAAGTTTCTGGACCTTGTCAGTGAAGTCGGTGGAGTTCTTGATGTGGTGTGGGGTGTTCCCCACGAGAGGAGCAAGGATGGTAGCAAGGTGTTTTGCAATGTTATAAGTGGCTGAGTTTATGCTACTGACTATGGGTCTGAGTGGGACAGCTTCCTTGTGGATTTTTGGAAGTCCGTAAATGCAGGGTATGGCATCCCCTGGGTAAAGGCGGTGATAAGTAAGGCGGTCAATGATTTTGTCCTTTTCCAAGTCTTGAAGGCAAGCTATAACTTTCTTTTTGTAGCTGCTTGTGGGGTCTCGCTTTAAGGCTTCGTAGGTATTGTTGTCACTGAGGAGAGTAGTGATCTTTGTATGGTAATCTGTAGTGTTTAGGACCACGGTGCATCTTCCCTTATCCGCTGGTAAAACAGTGATGTTGTGGTCTTTGCTCAGGGAAGCGACGGCCTTCTTTTCCTGTATTGTGAGGTTGGACGGAGGGACTTTGGCACTGGAGAGGGTGGCTGAGACTTTCATCCTGATTTGTTCTGCTTCTGTCTGTGATAATTTATTAATCCGAATGGCAGATTCTGTGGCTGTGATGAGGTCCACTATGGGCAACTGTTGTGGAGAAATGGCAAAATTGAGACCTTTGGCTAATACTCTCTTTTCAGGTTCAGTGAGATTCCTGTCTGAAAGGTTCTTAACCCATTTCTCCTGACTGTCTTCAGGTGTGTTTTCTTCTATGGGTTGTGTAGGTTCAGATTCAGAATGAGGAGTGTGTGTTTTTGAAAGCAAGGTGTGAAATTTCCTGCGTTGTCTTTCTTTTCCTTTCGAGTGTTGGGGGCTTGTCATCAAGTCTGCTCTGTCTGCTCAACAGAGCAGACTTGATTCTACAGAGAGCGCAAAATCACCTTTTAAGTGAAAGGATAAGACAGGTCCATTTCACTATAGATGCCCTCCAAATCAAGATCAGCCAGACTCTGCAGGAACTGGAAACTCTTCTACCCTCTCCAATCTTAGAAGAGGTTCACAAGTTTGTGGACAAGGCTCAGCGGGCCCAACACTCGAAAGGAAAAGAAAGACAACGCAGGAAATTTCACACCTTGCTTTCAAAAACACACACTCCTCATTCTGAATCTGAACCTACACAACCCATAGAAGAAAACACACCTGAAGACAGTCAGGAGAAATGGGTTAAGAACTTTTCAGACAGGAATCTCACTGAACCTGAAAAGAGAGTATTAGCCAAAGGTCTCAATTTTGCCATTTCTCCACAACAGTTGCCCATAGTGGACCTCATCACAGCCACAGAATCTGCCATTCGGATTAATAAATTATCACAGACAGAAGCAGAACAAATCAGGATGAAAGTCTCAGCCACCCTCTCCAGTGCCAAAGTCCCTCCGTCCAACCTCACAATACAGGAAAAGAAGGCCGTCGCTTCCCTGAGCAAAGACCACAACATCACTGTTTTACCAGCGGATAAGGGAAGATGCACCGTGGTCCTAAACACTACAGATTACCATACAAAGATCACTACTCTCCTCAGTGACAACAATACCTACGAAGCCTTAAAGCGAGACCCCACAAGCAGCTACAAAAAGAAAGTTATAGCTTGCCTTCAAGACTTGGAAAAGGACAAAATCATTGACCGCCTTACTTATCACCGCCTTTACCCAGGGGATGCCATACCCTGCATTTACGGACTTCCAAAAATCCACAAGGAAGCTGTCCCACTCAGACCCATAGTCAGTAGCATAAACTCAGCCACTTATAACATTGCAAAACACCTTGCTACCATCCTTGCTCCTCTCGTGGGGAACACCCCACACCACATCAAGAACTCCACCGACTTCACTGACAAGGTCCAGAAACTTACCCTGGATCCAGATGAAACCATAGTGTCCTTTGATGTAGTCTCTCTCTTCACTTGCATACCCACCACGGAGGCAGTGGAGACTGTCAGAAAACGACTACAAGAAGACAACTCCTTGGAGGACAGGACCAACTTCACACCCAATCAGATTTGCACACTGTTAGACCTCTGCCTCACCACTACATATTTCAAATACAACGAAGGCTATTACAGACAAAAACATGGCTGTGCCATGGGCTCCCCCGTGTCACCTATTGTAGCCAACCTTTACATGGAGGAAGTGGAAAGGAAGGCTCTTGGCTCTTTCAAAGGAAGAGTACCCAGCCACTGGTACAGATATGTAGACGACACCTGGGTCAAAATCAAGACACAAGAAGTGGAATCCCTCACTGCGCACATCAACGCTGTGGATAAAAACATCAAGTTCACCAGGGAAGACACGAAGGACGACTGTTTGCCTTTCCTGGACTGCGCTGTGCACATTGAAGAGAATGGCAACCTCAACATCGAAGTTTACCGGAAGCCCACACACACGGACCAGTACCTCCTGTTTGACTCCCATCACCCTCTGGAACACAAACTTGGAGTAATTAGGACCCTACACCACCGGGCAGAACATGTTCCCTCTAAGCCTGAAGGGAAAAAGAAGGAACACACACATGTAAAGGAAGCACTCAAAACGTGCGGCTATCCTAAATGGGCGTTTTTAAAGTCAGCAAAGAGGCACAGAAAAGAAGATCAGACACCAGCGAGGGAGGATAAGAAGGACAGGCGCAACAACATTGTCATCCCCTATGTAGCCGGTGTATCAGAGAAACTCAGGAGGGTTTTCTCCAAGCATGACATCCCGGTGTACTTCAGACCCAGCAACACACTCAGACAAAAACTGGTTCACCCGAAAGACAAAACGCCAAAACACAGACTTAACAATGTGGTGTATGCCGTACAGTGCAGCGAGGAATGCCCAGACCTCTACATTGGAGAGACCAAACAGCCACTGCACAAGCGCATGGCACAACACAGAAGAGCGACCTCCACAGGACAAGATTCAGCTGTCCATCTGCATCTTAAGGATAAAGGTCACTCTTTCGAGGATGCCAATGTTCACATTTTGGACAGAGAGGACAGATGGTTTGAAAGAGGAGTGAAAGAAGCCATCTATGTCCACTGTGAGCGACCATCTTTGAACAGAGGCGGTGGTTTACGACACCAACTCTCTGCCATCTATAATCCAGTTTTGAGATCCCTTCCCAGACGCCTTAAGGCCCACTCACACCCTGGGCCATCTGACCTCAGGAATTCGCATGATAAGGTGGGGCCAGGTTTCACAATGAACTCACCTGAAACTCTGGCTGATTGGGACCCACACCCAGTTCCACACCTTGGCTCAGGCGATTAGAGGATCATCAGGGGGTCCTTTTGTCCCTCTGTGGGGGGAAACTCCCACCAGGGTTATATCTGGGACTCTCCACCATTTGACCTTAGAACTGAAGAAGCCTCTCGGATGAAGGTGAAACGTCTTCAAGTAACTTAAAGAAGTCCAGACGCTTTTCTTTGCAAGCTCCTTTGACTACGATGACCTGGATGACTGAGAACCTTCACAGACAGATCAGTAAGGACGACGTGAGAGCAGTTATCAGGAGGATGAAAAGAGGAAAGTTGGTTGGTTAAGATGACATATGGGAGGTATGGAGATGTATAATAGAGGGCAGTGGGTTTTTTAACCAGAGTGAGGTCAGAGGGTCTCTGAGGAACAGAGACGAGGGGTATTAGTAACATTTTTAAGAATGGGGGTGATGTCGTAACTACAGAGGAATAAAGTAAATGAAGAAATAGGAAAGAAGTGTCATTAAGAAGAGAGGTGACAATCAATGAGCAGCAGTTATGGCTTCCTGCCTAGAAAGATGCAATGTTTGCTTTCAGAGTCCTGATGGAGAAGTATAGACAAGATCAGAGGGAGCTGCAAAGTGTCCTTGCAAGCATAGGATGCCGAGACAGAAACTGTGGGACTGCATGAGGAGTCAGGAGTGGCAGAGAAGTATGTGAGGGTGATGCAGGACATGTAGGAGGACAACGAGACAGTCGTGAGGTGTGCAGTATGAGTGATAGCCTGGGTGAGATGGAGGCAGATGATCTGCTGTGGAAACCTCCAAAGAGATGATGAAGAAGAAAACTGAAATAAATGTTTGATTGTGTGATGGGTTCCAGTAATCACACTGCAGTTTCCTGAGCTGCTGCATTTCTGTTTGATAGCCATTGTTTTGCTTCCCACCAACCTTTATGGATATCTGAAGAACACGAGAAAGACAGCACGAGACCTTCTCTATTTGTTATTTCTTTAAAATGATTACAGTCAGAGTGACAGTGCCCTTTGCTGATCAGAATTAATGAGAGCAGACTGTAGTATTGTGAAAATGTTTAAAAAGGTTTTTAATAACATTCAAATAGATTTATTTTTCAAAAATATCTATTTATGCATCGAATGTAATGTCTAATGTCAGGCTGTGCTTTCTTTGATTCACTTAAAGGAACCCAGAGCACGTTGAAGATGTGCTTCTTCTCGTCCATCTTTTTGCCTTTATAGTTTCAAAAGCAGACATCTGGCAACAAATTATGAAGAGTGGACAGATTGTGCTAAGTCCTTTGAATTCTCCTTTCACCTTTCCTCGACCTCACGGTGTTTTCCACTGGTGTCAAAAAGGAAAAGGAGATAGGAGGTAACTTTTTGGACTATTTGAAAGCACCCTTGAAGATGGAGCCTTTTAAATCAAGTCTCTCGGATGCATCTTGGTGTTACAGTTGTTCTGTTGTAAGATACCTTTAAGTTATGCAAATGGGTTCACATTTACCCCTTTATGTGGGATTTTTACCTGATCCTCGAACTACCTCCATTCTTTAGGATTCACTTCTGCATTATGGTCTCCACTACTGAGTATGACATTTAAAGGTTGAACATATTTCACAAAGTATCTCAGTTACATTTTTGCAGGGATTACAGAACTTGGAAAAACCTTTAATGGTTGAAGTCAGAAGTTTGAATAAGTTCCTCTTGTTCCCAAAGATCAAGCATAAACTTCCAAAAAACCCAGACCTAAACGAAGACCTCATCTGACTGTAAAGTTTGCTGCATGTTCACTCCGCATTATTGGGATGCATGTGGAGTGTTTTTTCCCTTCACGTACATATTAATGCAATCAGTTGTGCAGTTTAGCATTTACTCCGTCTTCTGAAACACTCGGGGTATTTTGCAATCTGCAATCAAAAAACTTTTAATCTATTTCTATCCATAATGCGTCCCATTTCATATCACTTTATACATAACTGCACAGTAGATTAGATAACATGTTGGGATATCCAGTTTGCTGGATTAGCATTATTATCCTGCCACATAAATAAATAAGTTTGGGCCTGTTTATACTGACTGGAGTGTTTTTATGGTGCATTCTATTTTGTTTGAGATTTTGAAACCAATTATATTGACTCCATCTAAGTGTAACCCTTCTCATCCTTATCTGCAGGGGCCAAGACGACCACTTTATTGTCATTCATGGTGTCACATATTGCTGTATGATAAAAGCTGCTGACGTCTCAGAGATATGCACGGCGTGTCTTTCAGCTTTGGTGCAGTGATGCAGGTTATTTATGGCAGTAGTGACACTGTTCGAGAACTTTCTACTTATGAATACTTATAATGGATTCCTCGTCGTCACTCAAACCTTTAACCAGTAATATTTCAAGCATTAACTGAAGTGTTAAGAAGTTCAAGACTCCCCAAATCTTGCTCGGTACTTTCCTTATTTCAAATGCACACTGGATGGGAGTAAAGTTTGTGGTATCTGAGGTGTTTTGTGATGTCACTGAATTCTGAGGTTGGGATCTTTCAGGCCACGCTGGTTGACCCATAAAACCAACAAAAAACAAAAAGCTCTCACTAAACCTGTGAGACACACAGAGCAGTTTGGATCCGGGCGACACAGATGGCGAGCCTCCCTGTTGATCTCACCTGCACAAAGACATCTGCTTCATCCCTCTGATCCTTCCTTTCAGTTGGGAATGTATCCCCCACCCTCCTCCTCCTCCTCCCCCCCACACACCCAAACATAGCCTTGCTATGAAAAATAATAGCTGACAGTAGGTTATTCAGAATAGTGCTGCTAAATGTTTCTGGTGTTTTAGGGAATATCTAAAGATTTTACATTTAATCAGGTCTTGGTATTATTTCATGTGAGTTACGATCCTGTCTTGCATGACTTTACGCTGTTGTGGACCAACAGATGTACACTGGAAAAGAGAGAGCAGGATAGTCAAGCAGCATGTGTGTTGTCGGCTATCAGATTATTGTGTTTTGGAAGGGGTGGTCGGTATGGTCTGTAGTGGTTTATGGAGAGCCTTTTTCTGTTTTTTCTTCTTTTTTATAGAGAACAGTAAAAATGGGCTCATCCGAATGTAACAACATTTTTTTTAAACTTTTGTACCTGTGAGCTCACGAGCCAGAAATTGTGTGATATTGCTTTGCCAGTTGGCAGCCATGAGCTGTCATGTCATGTTTAAGATTGTGTAACTGGGTATTACACATCAGCTGAGGGAATGGTAAAAGGACACAATGTTTTAAAATGTTTAAATAACTAATGCTTCATTGTAAATTTCATGCAACTGTTTATGACAAAACAGTTGCATGAAATTTACAAAACTTTAAGAAAACTTCGGTAACTCATTGCTGTGAAGCTGTTAAAGGCAGTGTGTGTAGGGGAGACCGGGGATAGTTGTAACGTGGGTCAGTTGTAACACTTCCAATTTCTCCAATCAGGGCTAAGTTTCAAATGATGTGACTCATCCTGTGCATGCCCAACTCAGTTCTGCTATCACATGTGAAAAATCAGCACATTTTGTCAAACACAGACAATTTATCACCAAAAAAAGTAATTTGTATGCCAAAAAGTAAGTTTTTCTACTTTATTTCAATTTCTAATAGCATTATCTGCTTTGCAGTTAAACTCATCAAACTTAAATTATGTTATTTGTATGTCTATGGGGATATATTCTGTGTAGGTCTTTAGTGCTAATGTTTTAGCCGTTGGCTGTAATGTTAGCTAGTTCATGGCTATAGGAGTCTGGGTCAGTTGTAACAGCAACAGTCTGGGTTAGTTGTAACAATATTGCAAATGTTACAACTTACCGCACTATTACTTTAACTTATATTAAACAAGTTGGGGCAACGACATCAGCAGAGATAGGTTCACTGGTCGCCTTTGTATATGCGGTTAATGCCATTGGCAACACAATTCCTCCACTGTTTGTGTTCCCACACATACATTATGCAGACCACTGTGTCAGAGATGGACCAGTAGGAAGTATTGGTAGTGGAAATAAATCAGGATGGGTGCAAGAAACAGATTTCCTCATCTTTCTGAAGCACTTTGCAAACCACACCAAGGTAAGCCATGATAAAAAGTAATGGAATTGAGATGCTGGTGAACAACTACATTTTTTCAGCTTCATTGTTATGTTCAGAATTGGTGCAAAAGTTGTAGGTTATAATGCCCACTGAGCCAAACTCAAGGAAGACCAACCAAAATTAATGAAATATTCAGTTGCAGAAAATTCCATAATTTGTCTTTTTTGGGGGGTTGGAATATGTTCAAAAGCTAGATTTCTGCATTCTGTCACACACACACACACACACACACACACACACACACACACACACACACACACACACATAGCTACATAAATGGCTCTAAGTGCATTCATGTGTTGAAAAAACAAAGATTACATGTTAATGTTTTGTTAGTACCCTTATTTCATTGTGTTACATTTCACCCCAGGATATGTTACAACTAACCCAGACTATGGGGTTAATTGTAACATTTCACTCTTTGTGTTTGAGACCATACCATGCAATGGGTAATTGTGCTGCAGAGAAAATAGCTGCACTATTTAATAGCCAAGACATGTAAATACTTTGCATTACATTTTGAATCCACTACCTTAAAAGAGCTCCAATTTACAGACAGAAATGTCAAAAATGTTACAACTATCCCCGGTCTCCCCTAGTTTACGTCCTACCCGGGAAGAGCATCGCACTGTTCTGTGCATTTAAGATTAAATTTCAGATTCGATTCCTGAGTTCCCAGACGGTATTTTCCTCCAACTCAGATTTCACACTCAGCCAGTTAAAGCAGCCCCACCTACCTCAAATGAATAATCCAAGATGGCAGCCGTGGACATAAACAATAGTCAAGCAATAAAACTTTGTCTGTCTTGTCATTTTTGCATATTTGTGACTCACTAAACAGGCCATACGCCGATCACTGATCAGTCTCCAGCCATGAATGTGCTACAGCGATGTTCTTAAACACAAATTTAAAAAATCCTGTTGCTAGTGATAAAAGACCATCTTGCAAAACATATCCTGTTTTTTCTTACATTTCTGGCTTTCCAAATGGAACACATTAACTTTTGGGCAACATCACTCCCATTTCCCCACTTGGGGTATCTGCTACTTGACTGGACAACCCTGTGCTTCTGCTTCTCTTTGCTGCTGCTTTCGACACTATTTCTCACTCCATTCTTCTCAGTAGGCTAGCCTCCACCGGTCTCTCCCATACTCCACTAGCCTGGTTTAAATCATACCTGTCTGATCGCACTCAGTTCATTCAACTCAAATCCTTTACTTCTCAGCCCTTTCCTCTGACCACTGGCGTGCCCCAGGGATCTGTCCTGGGCCCCCTTCTTTTCATTATCTACCTTCTTCCGCTTGGACACATTTTCCCGTAAATACACTATCCATTTTCACTGTTATGCCGATGACACCCAGCTTTATCTGTCCACTAAACCTGATTCTGTTCTTCCCCCATCCTCCCTCACCCTCTGCTTAGCTGAACTAAATTCATGGTTCTCTTCTAATTTTCTCAAACTCAATAGTAATAAATCCGAGCTCCTCTTGGTCGGCACTAAATCAACATTATCCAGAACCAACAGTTTCTCTATTGCTATCGATAACTCACCGGTCTTCGTTTCTTCCTCTGTGAAAAGTTTGGGCGTCATCCTCGACAGTACTCTATCTTTCAATTCACACATTAATAACGTCACTCGGTCTGCATATTTTCAATTACGCAACATTAATCATCTCCGTCCTTTTCTCACCCCACATGCCACTGACATTCTTGTCCACAGCCTTGTTACTTCCCGGATTGACTATTGTAATTCACTTCTTTTTGGTCTTACTCAAAAATCCACCCACAAGCTCCAACACGTCCAGAACTCTGCTGCCTGTATTATCACTTCTGCCCACCACATCACTCCTGTCCCGCAGCAGCTTCATTGGCTCCCGGTCAAATATCGCATCAATTTCAAAATACTCTTGTACACATTTAAGGCTATTCATCATCTCTCTCCTCCATATCTCTCTGACCTGGTTAAGATCACCGCCCCATCTCGTTGTCTCAGATCTTCTTCTTCCCTTTCACTCTCCGTCCCTTCCCCCCGTCTTGCAACCATTGGGAGCCGGGCTTTCAGCTGCTCCACGACTCTGGAATTCCCGACCTCCTGATTTAAGAAACATCTCTTCCTTCTCTCTCTTTAAGTCCAAACTCAAAACCCACTTGTTCAAAATAGCTTATCCCACATAACCTTTTCACTCTCCTATTTTATTTGTTTATGTCTTACGCTTTTATGATTCTGTAAACATCTTGCTTTTATGTTGCTTTTAAGTGTACAGCAACCTTGAGTGTTTTGAAAGGCGCTTTCAAATAAAATGTATTATTATTATTACTATTATTATTATTAGTCTAAAATGAGCATCTACATTGGAAAATGTTGTATTTAAGAGTGTTGATACAAAAATATAGCTAAGGTCTGAGACAGCTGGCTCTGTTGCTAAAGAGAAAGTATATGATAGGGTGACAGGACAATAAGACAATGGTGAGGTGTGCAGTAGGAGTGACAGATGGTTCATGGAGCCCCTCATTGTTGCACCGGTGATGGACAGACTGACAGTTGAGGTCAGGCAGGACTGTCCATGGGTGATGATGTTCACAGATGATACTGAGCTGCAGTGACAGTAGGGAGCAGGTGGAAGAGAGCCCCGAGAGGTGGAGATAAGCTCTGGAGAGAAGAGGGATGACTGTGAGTGAGAGGTTAATATTGAATTTATCATATCTGAACAAACTGAACAGTGAATTCATGCCTGGAGGCAAACAGGTCTACTTCAGTGTAGCCACTGTTTGCCTCGGTGGTAATATAATAAACTAGGTTTATAAGGTCATCAATTCATTTGTTGAAACTTCTTGCCATCCTTTAACTACAGTAGTAATCAACACCATTCAAGAACCATTCAGCTAAAAGAAACAGCAGTCCATCTTTATTTTAAGTCATCGAGTCCGTCATTATGTCAGAGTTATACAGAAAAATGCAAAATTTTCCAAACTAAGGAGCTGATTGTGGACTTCAGTACAAAGCAGGTTAGGAATTAGGAGTCCCTAAACATCAATCGCGCCAGTGAGAGAGTGAACAGCTTCCAGTGCCTCGGTGTCCACGTCACTCAGGACCTGTCAGGGTCGCATTAACACCCTGGTCAAGAACGTTCATCAGCATCTCTTCTATTTGCCACTGAGGGTGCTTAAGAACTTTTACTCCTGCATTGAGAGCATCCTGACACATCTGCACCTGGTATGGGAACAGCACCAAGCAGGACTGACGAAATCTTCAAAGACGTCTGAGCTTCCTGACCTGAGTCTACACTAAGCAGTGCAAGACCAAAGCCTGGAAGATTATGAAAGATCTCTGCTATCCCGACTCGGGCCGATTGCGTGGCATACGCCAACATACCATCGAGCTCGAATGAGCCCGTAGTGTTTTTGGGTGATTCTAATCTGGACAGAGTGCTGCCGTTTAGAAACTGAAAAATACAAGTGCATAGTTATCCAGGAGCCAATTTTTATCATTTTTTTAACCTCTTGGAGATGATGTCGTCGGAGTGTGGGGAGACCGGCCTGGTGGTTCTCAATAGGATTAAACAATAAAGATCAGGACTGAGAAAAGGCCTCCGTGAAGCAACTGCGTAGGGCGTTGTCTAAGTCACTTACCAAAACACAGAGGCATAACCTCACGACAGTGAATAACTTTATATGTACTCACTTTAATTATTTAACTTGCATCCCTCAGCAATACTTTCACACCACTGTGGATGGAGTGAACTGGACAGAGGAGACAGCTGCAAGAGTTTTCAATCACTGTTGCAAGAGCCTGCAGAGGATCGGGGCTTAGAGGATCAATAGAGCCGCGCTTGGAGCGGGAGAGTTGGGTAAAGAACTCCACTCCCCCGCCAGACTTGTGTTGGTCCTTCTCCTCAAATATTTTAAATCTGTCCAAAGTGTTCACTCCATCCGGAGCACAGAGTAGACTTATGTGGGTGGGGGAGACCAGGACCCGATCATGGCTCCGACTCCAGTAACATCTCGATGCAATTCGATCGGACAGACTCCACACCCTAATGGTCCCCCACTTTCGAGCATATACAGAGGTGGCTCTTGTTATTATGGGGCTGCAAGCTAACTTGGGATGGTCTGGCGGTCAGCAGAAGAGTATGGAGAGGGGATGGATGGATAGGCTGGGCACTTATGCGCCGAAAGGTCTTAATGTGGCCGTTTCAGATGCTGGCCTGACATCCTTTCCTCTCCAAATAGGGAGATTCATTATATGTGGTTTTTGCATTGTTTTTTCTTTTCAGGTTGCTTCTATTTGTAATGTAAGGTAGAGAAATATAATGAATACGGTTAGGAAATCCACCGTGGACCAAGCGGCTGTGGAGAGAATAAAATAAAAATAAAAAACGCCTGCTATGACGCTCCTGTAAATATTGGTTTAAGGGTATGTGTACATACTGCATTTACAGGTATATAAGTGGGTACATAGATTTGTGGCTGGAGAGGAAGGTGAGCATTAAGAACAATAATAGAGACCCTAGGTTAATTTGTCACCAAATGAAGGCCTGTTCTCGCCCATTGGTGAGGTGATTTCACAAGAGTAGTAACAAGTAGATAGGAAGAACAGTGTTTCAATTTCTCCATGTGAACGACTAGAAATAAAGGTCACAAATTTATTTTATTTTATTTTTTTTAATAGAATGTTGTATAATTAATAGATTAATTAATAATAGATACGTCCAGATGAACAGAATCAACCTTTTGGGATTTACTTGCCCAAATGATTGAGCATGCATCAAGACATAAACCTCAGTAACGTGTTTATTCCACTGTAAACTGTTACTCTGCACACTTTTTATAATTTCTTAAATTTGTTTATTTGCACATTTTATTTTAAAATTTAACTTCTTAGTTCAGACTTTACTTCCCAAGTTAAATTACTTACTTCGATGTTCATTTTTTTATCTATTATGTATCTCTTATTTCTGTAAATTTTTACTGTAGTTTTATGGTCGGGCATCGCACAGCAACAAGCATGTCACTGCATGTTGTATGATTGTGTATGTGACAAATAAAAATTTAAATTCGAGATTTGTTTTTTCTGTTTATCGACGATCATGAGTAGGTGAAGGAGAGCGCACGCTCATTAAATCTGTGGGAGTGATCGTAACCGATGATGGTCATTCACTGAGCACATAATAGTCAAAGTGGGTGATGAGTGATGTGTACCTGCTATTTCACTGAATGAAGGTGTAAGAATCAAAGGTAGACTGAAGGTCACATCATCACTAAGGTCCCTTTCACATTTTCTTGAATGATAATGTTCAGTGGACGGTATGCATGTGCTCTCCTTCAGCTCTTTGTATTGTAACAACCAGAGTTTCACCTTCACATTGGTGTCTTTGTCCAAACCTGTCCTCCTGGGGAATCAAGAATCGTGTTCGACAGATTTAAGAGGATTCACAAATATCGAGCTTTAAAAGAAAATTAAGCACCTTGATTCTTAACTGGTGTCTTTTTAATCCTCTGATCAATACTTTTCCTTTACACTGGCTGAATACCACTCAGCTGTTTTCGATGCTTGAAGTAAAACGTGTTGAAGGTGTGGAAGCATCAACTGCATTTTTAAAGCTTGAATAACCAGTTTTTCCTTTAAAAACATTCAGAACGCTGATGCATCTGTGCCACGAGGACTGCTGGTGATTTCAACAAAACCACACTGATCAAAAGTGGTTTAAATGACTTCAGTCAGAGCGAAAATGTTTCAAATGTATCATTAATTTGAACATCCATTCCAAAATGGGTCATAAATAAAATGAGACCAGAACATCTTTAATGACTTTTCTTATTATAGTAATTGCTGCAACCAAAAATACACATCAATCCTGAATATGCTGATTCATTATGTACAAGAGGCTACACATTAACAGGAGTCAAGAAGTTTATTGTCTTAAACACTGCACAACACAAATGGTTACGCTGAGCAATAAAATTCTCACTTAGAGTTAGAAAATAATAAATAGTTGTTGTTGTTTTTATCCTGACCTCACTGCTTTATTTATAGTACTTCATTAAACCTCCTTGTAGGGGTGGGCGATATAAACCATATACGATAGAAACGATAAAAATTTGGCCAACGATAGAGATTTTGACTATACCGCTCTATCGCGATAGCGCATGTTGATGATGTCATCAAGCTGCGCCTGTTTTGGTCGAAAGCATCGCAGCGGCTACAACCATTATCATCTGCAAATTATGCCAACAGTCATGGCAAGGAGATGAAGCACTTTTGAAATATGGGAAAGCCAAAAACTGTGCTTCCTCCACTTCCGCAACATTGATTCATTAATGTTGAATTCTCTGCAGCTGCTCTATTCCCATGTTGTTGCAGTATATTAATAACTAACCTCCCTGTCAGAACATGGTATGTCAGGTTTAGGTGGAAACTAGCGAGCTAACTTCCTGTTAACTTCTAACTCCGTTAAATTTAATAAATTCTGTTTTCATGGATGCATGAATATAAAACTTAATTGTTACACCCGATAAAGCAGCAACGCTGATGATTTAATTAAAGATGAAAGAATTTAGACCGTGTTCATCTGGGACCTGAAATGGACGGAGTTTTGGACCCAGATTACTCTGAAGTTCCTCACTACAGCATCCGTAATGCTCTGACAATCCATCAAGCAGTGCGGCTAATCAAAGTTGTACTAAAACATTTTTTAACAGATTTCTGCCAAAATCGGTTCGAGGTCAGTAAGCACAACCAGAATTCATACATAAGGCACACTCTCAATTTTTGAGAAAATTAAAGGATTTTAAGTGTGCTTTATAGTGTGGAAAATACGTTATACAGAAGAAAAGAATATATCGTGATATATATCGTTACTGCACATGCTTCAAATTATATCGCGATATGAATTTTAGGCCATATCGCCCAGCCCTACCTCCTTGGTAACCTTTGGTGCACCTTCTCAATTCAAGAAACCCTCTCTTGATCCTGATATTGTTGCAAATTACAGGCTTATTTCCAAACTGCCTTTTATTTTAAAAATTCTTGAAAAGGTAGTTTACAAGCAATTAATGTCCTTTTTAGCAGAACATGATATTTCAGAGGTTTTTATCTGATTTTAAAGCTTTAAACTGTACTGGATCTGCCATTTTGAAGAGTTTTTAATGATGTGTTTTTAGCAGCTGACTCGGGTGACAGTGTTATTGTCGTGCTTTTAGATTTAATGGCTCCTTTGATACAGCACATCATAACATTTTTATTTCTCATTTAGAGCAGTTGGTGGTGTTAGGAGTGCCGCACTGCCGTGGTTCACATCTTGTTTGGCAGAGCGAACTTTCTCTGTGAAACTTGGTGAGTTTGTATCTTCTGCTGCTTTTCTTCAATGTGGGGTCCCACAGGGTTCAGTTTTAGGCCCACTTCTTTTCTCCCTATCTGCTAGCCCTTGGCTCTATTTTTAGGAAACATGGGATTTCTTTCCACTGTTATGCCGCAGACTCCCAGATTTATTTCCCTCTCAAAAAGATAAATGTTTTCTCGGATTAAATTTTAATGAGCAGAAGACAGAAGTGGTGGCATTTCTGAGATCACTACTATGGATCTGGGTTTCTTGGCACAGTATGTTAAACCAATCATCACTAATCTGGGACTTAAAATGAGGCAGATCTTAAACTTGAGCTGTTGTAAGACAGTTAGCCAACATAAAGTCCGTCTTATCAAAGCAGCTTTTTGAGACAGTAACCCACACCTTTGTTGCATCTAGCCTGGATTATTGTAACACACTTTATTGTGGGGTTAGTGATGCATCCATTAGGCATGCATCACTAGGTTGTGCAAAATGCTGCAGCACGTCGTTTAACTGGAACAAAAAAGTCTGAGCGCATTACCCCATTTTAAATTCACTCCACTGGCTACCTGTACATTTTAGTTCTTTTATTTGTTTTTAAATCTCTTCAGCATCAATCCACTTCCATGTAGAGGACTTTAGAGATGCAACCAATTATTACCAACAAGCATGAGACCATTAGAGGAAAAATAAATGAATAAAACTACAAGAATGCCAGGAACTGCTGGAGAGCCAGACTTCTAAGAGTCTGCCAAGTGAAAGACAATCCCTGGAAGGACTGACTGGCTAATTGGGAACAGGTGTGGCAAATTAAACACAGGTGATACTAATGAGGGCTGGGCGTAGTAAAATCAATGAAAAATAAACCAAAAACACCCTGGAAAATACTACACACGTCACATCAGTTCATTATAACACAGCTTCTGTATCAGAATCTCATCACCAGTTCTTTGTAAAAGTATCATTGCTGACTGTACTTTAAAGAGGCTGCTGTGTGTTTATGGTGTGACTCAACCATTCAAAATGGCAAATAGATCAGAAATGTATGTTATGTATTATAGAATGTGTTTACCTTCTATATCAGCCAGTTCTTTTACATGAGAGCACCTGAATTTAATTCCATTTAATTCAATGTTATTTATATGGAATCAACTGACAACAACAGTCTTACCAGAGAGTCCAGCTGTTGAAGCAATGGCACAAATTAACCAATCAAACTACAGGCTTTTAGCTACATAAAGACTGTGATTTTACAATCATAAATTCAGACAAAATTTAGGTGATTATATGTGATCCTAAAATAAACAACAAAAAGATGGACAGTGTGTGGACTGTTATGACCCAGGTCATTGTTGCCGTGTGGTGCACGCCACACCATGTGGGGGCATTGTTTGTACTCTGTGATGTCTGTTATGTAAGTTTCCAGGTGGAGGCTGACCATTGGTGGAAGAGGGAATGAGGCCAGCTACAAATTGGGACCTGACTGGGCCGGCAGCCTCTCCTACTACTTCCTGTTTCCAGTGAGCTGCGCGTTTGGGGCCCTTCGTGGCGTGTGACAGAGCTGGGCTGCAGTAAAAACATTTTAGAGAGTCGTATCTGGGCATGGTAGCTGTAGGGGTGGGAAGCCGTTTCTTTTACAACCTTTTTCTCCTGTTTCGGGGGAAACAGGGAGACAGGTTAGAGGTTTGTATTTTCTTTTGGGGTTGATTCACTATAGGCAGTGTTGGTCAAGTTACTTGAAAAAAGTAATCAGTAACTAATTACTGATTACTTCCCCAAAAAAGTAATCCCGTTACTTTACTGATTACTTATTTTCAAAAGTAATTAATTACTTAGTTACTTAGTTACTTTTTAAAAACATGATTTACAACCTGAATAGGTGATAAAGTGATAGATCTTTCAGCCCAATTCTACTTTTTCTGCATAATCATCATACAAAATGTAATCAAATGGAAAAGTCTCTTTTTAAAACTTGTTTTATTAGTTTTAATCTTTTAACTTTATGCATCAAGCAAAAAAATATTATATGCAACATTCTCTGACTGGAAGAAATTTGTTTAACATTTAAACCTATTTTCTGCACATTCCAGCACATAAAATAAAATATTTTTGTGTGTTTACACTCAGTCTTTCAAATAGATGCAAGTAAAACACAGCAGAAAATAAATAAAGTCAAAGACTAGCGGGCCTGTTGCTCTATTTTCACCTGTAAAGCAGGAGTGGGGTAGGTGGAGGTTTACCCTGGTGCAGGTGTGCTGCGGTCAGTGGAAGAATCCGCGAGTTTCTCTGTGAGTTTCCCATTACGTCGTAGCTACTCGGTGCTTGTTTGGAAGTTTAGGGGTTTTTTTGCTGTAAAAAGAAGTTTTCTTCCCACGCACAACGGACACTAATGTTTTTGTCACTTTTTATGGAATCAAACTCAAAGTAAGGTCAGTACTTCCACGCTTTAAACGCTGCACGCTCATACTCTCTCTGCACTCGATATATGATCCATTGTTGATCTGCACACAGCTGTTGTCACGAACGTCGCACTCGCTTACGTCACTGTCATGAGACATTCTCGCAAAAAAATCACAGTTTTAGTAACGCAGTAACGCAGCGTTCCTACGGGAAAGTAACGGTAATGTAATTACAGTTTTTGCAATAGTAATCCCTTACTTTACTCGTTACTTGAAAAAAGTAATCAGATTACAGTAACACGTTACAAGAAACGCGTTACTGCCCATCTCTGACTATAGGTAAGTTAGTTCTGATTCATTTCCAGTGTGTTTGTTTGTTGTTTTGGCCATGCCCACCCTGACACTCGCTACCTGTCAAGTTAATAAAACGACTAGTCATTGTAAAGCTGTGGCCGTGTGATTTACTTCTTTTATTATGTTTCTTGTGTTGCACTCCAGCCCCCCAGGCCGGTGTGTAACAGGACTCTTTGACTTGATCTTTTAGGGATTTCCTCACAACAGA
>NC_140444.1:1990474-2405474 GCF_963576455.1 Neolamprologus multifasciatus | reverse complement strand
GAAAGCGAGTGCGAAGGAGCTTCAAAGCCTCGGCTCTGTTTAGCAGTCTGCAGGTAACCAGGCATACAAATTATTGCACCAAACTGCTTTTCTCAAGTGTTGTCTTCTTCCCGGTGTGACTGAAAAAGCTGGGGAAGTTTTATGTTTATCTCTGCTGTTCATCTTGATATGTGTCTCCAGGTGCTTTGAAGTGGGTACTTACCTCCTGAAAGCTGCAGCCCATTCTCATTTTAATGAACAAATCACCTTGTAAAATGTGTGAGACACCCTATTGATGAAATGGAAATGGGAATGCTGACCCAGCAGCATCGTTCAAGCACTGACATGAATTACCAATGCAGGCCTGTGTCCTCCTCATTGATAAGTCCAAGTGATAATTTGCAACACTAATTAATTTTCATTTTAAATCATTTTTAGGGCGCTAATAGTCAAAAAGTGCAGACGTGGTTCGAGGCGAAATCTAATATTTTCCAACAACAAAGGCGCAATAATGAAATGAGCATTATTACATATGCATCTCTTCTTTAATCTTACAGTTAAACTTTTATTTGCATTATTTTCTGGTGACTCCTGTCAGTCGCATTGTCTTTAGGCCCATGCACTTTTTGTTTTTTGATATTATATATATGGCATAACTCGCCTTTTTATTTTAAATTGCATCACAACCTCCACAACAAATGAGCCTGAATATGCACATTGGTGCAGCCGCGTCCTTCTTATGATTTATCCTGATTACAGAAAAATTAATTTAGGATGCCAGCAGTTTTCAGACCAACAGCTGGAATTAAAAAGTGAATTCAGGGGTGAAGTACAATAAACTGAAGAAAAGCCATTTGAAACTGGGTCCAAAACCAAATAAATCCCATAAACCAAAGGCTTCTTTCAGCTGACCCTTCATATGGTGTCACCACTGCAGCATATTTGATTTGACACATCTTCATATTTAGGTCTCCTCCCAGTCTCAAACTGGGAATCTTTTGCATATTGTGCAGATAATCCCATCTGCACAATATGCAGATGGGATTATCTGCATATAATAGGGGAGTCTATGTTAATCCCATAGACTCCCCTGTTATAATGCCCAGCATATTTAGGTTCTGATACAAAACCCTGATCAGGTCTCTCTAGTTAATGTTTCCCATCATAACGACTCTGTTGTATTCTATAGGATACAGCTATCTGTGTGTTTACAGCGCCCTCTGTGGTTGCTCCAAGTAATGCGCTTTAGAAACGGCTTTATTTTGAAACAACTTTATTGAACAGGAAGTCGGCGCAAGAAAAGCAAAAAGAAGGGAAACATATCGGCACACAGTTTATGGTGTCCTGTTGGAAAAAATACTGTCCACATCTTCGGTTTATGGTTGTATCGCCGGTATGTACTTTAAGTATAAATTGCAACTTTGTTTTTTGTACAATATGTTGCCCGCTAATGCAGTATTTGGCTGTAAAGCTACTCCTTTTGTTAAGCTAGCTACCCGCGATTTTGGAGGTCGTCTGGGATAGCATCAGTAGTAGTTTAAAAAGTTTACATAATTAGACATATGCTATGTAGTGGCATTGTGGTATATAAATGCATATTATGCTGCACATATGTATGTCATGACTGTATTTTTTGTCTTGTTTTTAGTTTTACCCTTTTGAACATCAGTAAACATGTTGACAACGCTCATCGGTCTTCAGAGTGGTGATGTAAGAAAGGTGTTAACGCCCCTGCATCAGACATGCACCCATAACAGCACACTGTGCTATGAACACACTGATGCTAACTGAGCTGCTAGCTAGGTCAATCAGCTCTCCACCCTCACACCCTTAAAGCTGAACCCACAAGTCACATGGTGACAACATTTATACGCACAGCCTGAACAGAGCTGCATGTGTGTTACACTTACAGTGTGAGACATCAACACAAAAAATTAATGCCGATAGTGGACATAATTAAATCAATATAAGCTTCTAATAAATGCTAATATATTCAAATGTGTTATTAAGAAAAAGTGTCAGGAAGTCACAATATCAACTAAATCATCGTATGTGCTGTGCAAAACAAATCATCAATCGCAACGATGGATGATGCGTTTGATACTCAGGAATGGCGAGTCAGTGACTACAGCTCTGCTGACCTGAGATCAGCTGCATCTGTGCCAGCATTCAAAAACAGACTCAGACTCTTGTTGTTCACATGTTTACACTCAGGAGCTGCACTTTTTATTTTGCTTTTTCACTGCCTGAAGGCGTCGTAAAACCTACATGGATGTTTACGTTTTTATCTTCTGTGCTAAGCACGTCGGGTTTATTTATAATGAAACGTGCTATACAAGTAAAACTGACATTACGATATTGCAAGCTTTCAAACAGTGCAGGCCTCATCTACAGATCATCTGTACCTATGGTGGTACATCACACCCCACACCTCTACAGGGAGGGGCAGCAGTTCAAAAAGTCTCTTTTCAGATCCTCATCTCAACCTCTGTGTGGTCTTCTGTCACCTGACGGCCAAGTAACAAAGTACGACAGACGGTGAGGATTTTCAGAATACGGAGTCCCGCAGGGGACATGGGAGAAAAAAAATTAAGACGGACTTTTGCGAGATCTCGCAAAACAAACTCGGGATCTCGCGAAACTTTTGCGAGATCTCGCAAACGTTTTAGCCGCATTCTTCGGACGCTGGCTCGAAGCCGACCGGGAGGTCGAGGCACGATGTGCCGGGAAAGCGGTGTTCCTCCCGGCTGTAGTAGGTCTCGACCTCCCGTTAGCTTCGAGCTAATGGAAAGAATGCGGCTAAAACTTTTGCGAGATCTCGCAAAAGTTTTGCGAGATCCCGAGCTTGTTTTGCGAGATCCCGAGTTTGTTTTGCGAGATCTCGCAAAAGTCCGTCTTAATACGGAGTCCCCTGCGGGGCTCCGTATCAGAAGGTCATTGGTGTCCCCCTGCAGGATATGATGCTACTCCAGTGTGAAGAGGCAGGCGGGAAAAATCCTCTTGGACTCCAGCCTGTCTGCGTTTCCGTTTCCTCCCCTCCTGCAGGCACTACGGGTCAACTTGAGAGCCGAAACAGCAAAATTCCCCCAGACTGTCACCCTTACAGGTCAAAATTATTATACTGTACAATATCTGTAAATGGCATTATTTACTCCACCCACCCAAAACTGTACACTACCGTAAATATAGGCTATTTAATAATACTGCATTTAGTTGCTATTCTTACCTTGTCTTCAGCCAAACAAACAAACAAAACATTTTTTATTCATATACTTGGCCCAAATGTTCACATTCACATTTTTTGGACTTTTCCCATGTTTTTGTTAAAGGTCTCACTGTTTCACAGAGATCTGAAGGTCGGTTTCACAGAGCTGATACAACGTAAATCCAGATTTGTTTTATCTACACTGAGATTTTAAATTGACAACTGTCTGTTACTCGTTTCTATCTTGTGTCATAACATAAAGAGACTAGATTTATTAGGACTTAGATGTACATTTTTATGAAATACAAGCATAGAGCAGTAATCATTTTCACAGGCTAACAGGGTTTTTAGGTGTGCCGACTCAATCTGGTACATGAATGAATCCGTTGAGCCCAAAAGCCCCCAAGTGGTCTCTTTGGTATTTTTCAGCTTAACTGGATCAAATCAGGTCAAGTCGAGTTTATGGTTTTGCAGTACGGACGAGCCTCCGTAACAAGGTAAACCCTGAGGGGGAAACGTGATTCAGCCAGTCACCATCCCCACTGCATGAAGCTGAACTTGGGCACAGTGAGTTTAACCACCAGTTAAAGTTATTCTTTAATTTGGAGACGAGCAGTTAATTGGTAACACATAAAATCTGAGAAATCATGCTCAAAGACATTAAAGAGGAAATGATATTCTAATTTAGGATGATAAAATCTTTTTTTTTTTCTCATAAAAGATCAAGCACCACTTGGTTATTACACTTCTTTCACGGTAACAGGTCTGGATTTGTTTCATTGAGCTATTCAATCTATTTTTCAGCTCCAGCTGTCAGCAGACAAGCCTGACCAAGCACTCAGCACAGTGTAATCTAGTTTTAACCCCTTAAGCCTTAGGCTATGTTTTCAAGTTTCCACCTAAAGAAAAGGAAAAAACATCCTCTCCTCAGTCAGTAACAGCATCACGGCTGTGAGACCGAACTGCACGACCGCGGGCTCTTTATTGTAGTTCTGACTCCATCTTTTAATCTCCAGGACAAAGTGAGATTTCAAAATAAAAGTCCTTCTTGCTTGAACCTAATCAAAACTGTAAATCAGACACTAAATCACAACTTTTTTCAGGTGATGGCGATGCCATTTAACCTGCAGGCCTTCTACTCCAAACCAATGTTTTATGGCACAAGCTCCCAGAAACACTCATCTCAAGATGCATCATGTGGCAAGAGAAAGAAATTCCCTTTAACAGGAAGTGACCTCCAGTGGAGCCTGGCTCAGGGCAACACGTTCTCACTCCCAAAGTGTAACATTTTACGCTAGGTGACAAATCGTCAACATATTACGTTTTCGGCTACCCACCACGTTCCTAAATGACGACCTGGGAAAAATGAGGAAATATGAGAACCGTATGGACTCAATCTACACATGTTCGCTCTTTTTCTTCAAATCGCTTAGAAACACGCTATTTAACATCATTAAAGTCTTGGTTAAGTTCAGGAAAAAGGTTATGGTTAGGGCTGGGGATAAGGTTAGGTTTAGGGCTGGAATACAGGGCTGGAACGTCTATTACCGCGGGAGCGTCATTGCACTGGATTTCAGCCATAACCCGCCGCGTACCATAACAACGCCGAAGGCCTCCTTTTGCGTTCCTCAGGAACGCCCCGGGACGTGACAAAACGTCGGCATGTTACGCCTCGGAGTGAGAACGGGCTGCTCAGGGAGAGGCAGCTGTCTGTCAGGACCCACTGCCAAATTTCTATTAACTATATTCAGTGAAAAATTAGATTTGATATTAACTGGATAAAAGTGTATCGTTGTAAAACTCGCCCAAGACTCCTTGTCATGGTGCTCTTTCTCATACGAAGGTGTCTTTAAGCATTTGCATGTCATTTAAATTTCCGTGGCTGGATTAAAGACAGCAGCTCTCGCCACAGACGTTAACTCTTGCAGTGCTGACAAAGCAGCAGGGTGAGCAGTGTCACACATGCAGTTTTCCTGTGACGTGAATATTCTGCCCAACTTCTTATTTCCAACTGAATTCAGTGTCGCCTAAGAAGAAAATAATGTGGATAAATACGAGGCTTCGCTTTAATGGGGAACCAACGTTTAGGCTTTACTGAGATTAAAAACATGGCTGCACACAGCATTCTGTATTAATCACGCAACGTTAGACTAGTTCAGATTTTACAAATGATAGCATGGAGGAGCTGTACATTTGTTTTCCTACTTTATCCGTGCATTACTTGAACCCTTACTTATGTATTCAGAATTGAGCAATTCCAGTTAATGTGCAAACTTTTAACTCAACCTAAATTTACACTGTTTTGGATAAATTATCCCTTCAAAAACCACGAGGTCACCAGTAAGTAGTGATGGGATTTCCGGCTCTTTTTAGAGATCCGGCTCTTTCGGCTCGGCTCACTAAAAAGAGCCGGCTCTTTCGGCTCCGAACCGGCTCTTCAGGTTGTTTGTTGCTTTAATTATTTAATCATTAACAATAATATAAAATTATGCAGAAAAGGAATTACTAATGTAAAAAAAGTGGTTTTATTTATATGTGTTTATATATGGCCCCTAGAGACAAAGCACGTACAAACTCTAAAGCATATAAAAACTCCAAAAAGCACGTACAAACTCCAAAACACATTTCTAGCGTTTACTGAACTTCCAAAACAGAGCTACCCAGATCACTTAAATTACACAATTGAAAACATGTGTGTATTGTTTGTGTATTTATAGACAAGCACTCATATTTATTCAAATAATTTTAAAAAAAAAGTTCATTTACCTGTTACTACCACACACCAAATCCGGTTGTTGATACTTCCTGGCTTGTGTAGCCACTAGGTAACAAAAGCTCAACACTGCGCCCTAGAAACCTGGAGCACTTCTGTTGTCTTTTGTACGTGTTTTGGAGTTTGTACGTGCTTCTGAGTTTTTACGTGTTTTGGAGTTTGTACGTACTTCTGAGTTTTTACGTGTTTTGGAGTTTTTACGCGTTTTGGAGTTTGTACATGCTTTATCTCTAAGGTCCACCATAAATATACTTTATTTATTCACTCCACATAAAATGTAATAAATAAATCATATAATACAAAAAACAACAATTTACATTTTAAACTTTTAACTATTTCAATTTTCAGCTTTTTCCTTTTAAACAAATTTAACGTGAAACAACACAAAACACTGCAAACCACAACACAATTAAATATAAATTAAAATATTAAAACAAACAGAAGATGCACATTCTCTGTCATATGGGCCTGCATGATTTCTGAATCCTTTATCATCTGCAACTGAAAATAGTGGATGATTACTATACCTTTCTAATGTGACATTGTTGTCCCTCGCTCTCTTTCTCTCTGGCTCTGTTCCTGTGCTACTGCCAGTGTAACTAACGCCCCTCCCCCCTCTGCCCAGCGCAAAGTACAGGCCGCGCATGCGGAGTTTAGCGGAAAAAAGGGCGAGAGAGAGGGTGAGAAAAAAAAAAAAAACCTCACGGCTCCCAATAAGGAGCCGGCTCGCATCGTTCACTTCAAAGAGCCGGCTCTAAGAGCCATTTCGTTCGCGAACGACCCATCACTACCAGTAAGTGAAGCTTTACCGACATGTTGTATTTTTTGCAGTAAAAGTGATTTGTATTGATTTTATATGATGAAAAAAAATGGTGAGGTACTAAGACGAAGAAAATTAAACTTAAACAGGAAGCCTGATTCCACTCTAGTGTCACTGATATGGGTTTCATGCAGGGGTCTCAAACTCCACTTGCAGCCCATGTCACCCCTACTTGCAGCCCGTATACTGATGTGAAGAAATATAACTCAGTTTAGCTCTTGAAGTTGTTACAATGTTAAAATAAGTTCTTTAAAAAGCCAAAAAATGATTTAATATGAAGGCGATATGAGCAGAGAGCACAAACATGCTGAGGGAGTGGCTGTGTTCGTTCAACGAGAGTCAACAACTAATGTCTGCATTTTTATTTTGTTAAATATGAACAAATTGATAGCAGAAGTGCTGCCACGTGTCTGTGCAGAAAGAGAAGACCAATGAACAGGCTGAGATTGTTGCCAAGTGCAAATTTCAACACAGTCTGCTTGTTTTTTTTGAGACATCATGAATTTAAATTGAAATTTGAGGCTTCTTTAAAGAAAACCACAGCAAATACAAAGTGCTGCACACAGAAATGAATAAATGCATTTAAAACAATTTAAACGTAACAATAAAAACATCAATCAAAGCAACCATATTAACATAAAGGCAAACAAACATCTATAAACCAATAAAAACAAGTACAGTAATTGTCTCGTGCTGGCAGCAGGCAGGCAACTTTCCCACAGGGCTCTTCCACTAGGAAGCCGAGCTGCTTCAATAGCTGAGGCGTGCAGTTTAGCATCGTCTTGTTCAAATATGCAAGGCCCTTCCTGAAAAATGTGATGTTGAGATGGGACCATATGTCAGGACATGCATTTCCATCATCATTAACAGTGATGGTGCTTCTGCAGGTGTGTCGGTTCTATAGACAACCTGAACCTACATTTGCTGCCGTCTGTGCAGAAAGACGACCAATGTGTTTATCAGGTAGTTCAATGAAAGGCTTTAGTTTGTTAAGAGTGAGGAAAAAAAATCTGCATTCACGTTTTTGCAGTTTTGTCTTGTTATACAATATTTAAAATTTTAAAAACAGACAAAACACTTTAGGAAAGATTTTTGTGGTGGTTTGTTTTATTTTTACTACTTGAGCACTAAAGTGGCTCCACATGAGATAACAGTGCCAGCAGTGACCCACAGCTCATTTAAGTGTGAGATTCCTGCTTTAACCTGAGTGTAAAAACCCACACGCTGCCAAACTGTGTTTCATCGTCCTGGTAACCGTGACAATGAAGATCCATCTGATCTTTAATGACACAAATCTGAAGCTTCATTTTTTTGTAACACTAAACGTACTCAGGATTGTATAGTTTCACACTGCTGTGATGATTCTCAATTATAAAATAAAATAAATGTCCAAATGAAAGAAATGCTACATTTTTTATCACCGGCTCATATTCGCCGTCTGTGTGCACAAATGAAGACTTCTGATCAACGTCTGATGTATTTTCTCCAGAGAACACTAGAACCAAGTCCGTTATTATTAGCTTAGCACTAAGACAGTGGATTTTTTTTAACTAAAGAACATGTTTTTTGCACATTAGCCGCACACATTTAAGTTTGTAATTTTACAGGTAATCACAAGGTTTTTAAATATTGCCTCCAGCCTCTGCGCTAGGTTTCACCTGGATGTTCCTGTAGCTTAATTAAAAGGTAACCCGCTGTTATTTTTAGGAGTGCGGTGCGATGAAGAGGCGGTGTAGTCCTGCTTCATCAGATGTGAGAGCTCAGAGGTTGAATTTGAGAACAGTTTATTCGTTTGTTTTTCATTTCAGGTGTATAAAATTGTACTCTGGTCTGGTGATGGGAACTTTTATACAGTCAGAGGGTTTTCATTTTGGTCCTACAGTTGTGAAGCAGTTGTCAAGTGAATTTGGGAATGCCGAATAGCCTGGGACCTCGAAGGTTAAAAATAATCACACCTTTGGCCTTTATAAGCCATATGTACAGTATGTAAATCCTGCATGTCAGGGTTTACATACTGTTTCTCAGCTGTTTGATTAGTTCTGTTGGCTTATTTGATCCTACTTGACCCAGTGACCCTTCCACAGTGCAAATGCATGCTGTGTAGGTGGCAATGCATCGTTATATTGGCAAAAGACTTCAACACTTTCAACTCTGAAGTTTTCAGATTTTAAAGTTATGTGCTTTAAACACTTTAAAAAACTTTGAAATGAACAGGCTGAGATTGTTGCCAAGTGCAAATTTCAACACAGTCTGCTTGTTTTTTTTGAGACATCATGAATTGAAATTGAAATTTGAGGCTTCTTTAAAGAAAACCACAGTAAATACAAAGTGCTGCACACAGAAATGAATAAATGCATTTAAAACAATTTAAACTTAACAATAAAAACATCAATCAAAGCAACCATATTAACATAAAGGCAAACAAACATCTATAAAACAATAAAAACAAGTACAGTAATTGTCTCGTGCTGGCAGCAGGCAGCTTTCCCACAGGGCTCTTCCACTAGGAAGCCGAGCTGCTTCAATAGCTGTGGCGTGCAGTTTAGCATCGTCTTGTTCAAATATGCAAGGCCCTTCCTGAAAAATGTGACGTTGAGATGGGACCATATGTCAGGACATGCATTTCCATCATCATTAACAGTGATGGTGCTTTTGCAGGTGTGTCGGTTCTATAGACAACCTGAACCTACATTTGCTGCTTGCAGGGTGAACAGTGTTGAGCCCATTAGTGATGGGATTTCTGGCTCTTTGGCCCCTCCCCACTCTGCCCAGCGCAAAGCACAAGGCTCGCGTGCGGAGTGACGCGAAATATAAGTGTGAGAGAGAGAGAAAGAACAAAACAAAACAACCCACGGCTCGTGTCGTTCACCTCAAAGATTTGGCTCTAAGAGCCGTTTTGTTCGCGACCAACACATCACTAGTACCCATGCATGTCATTCCTTGACAGAGTCAAGCATGTTTTAATGCTACACTGCCTGAGGATGTGCAGAGCATGAGCATCTAATATTGCTTTTCAGCCTTGTCCTTTGCACACAGAGATTTTGGTAATATTATGCACCATAGATAATGAGACATTATTCTAAAATTATCCTGCAATAGTTATAGTTGTTTCCAGATTGGTGAACCTCTGAGAAACTCCTTCTTCTTCTTCCTCCAGTTTAACGGCAGCTTGCATCCATCGAAGTTGCACTACTGCCACCCTCTGGTGATACTTAGACTGCACTTAGCTCTTTAAATCCTGTTAAACAACCCGTTCTCAGAAACCGAAGAACCACTCCTTTCCATTCGAGAAGCTCCATCTCTCTAAGATGCTCTTTTTATACTCGGTCATATTACTGACCTGCTGCCAATTAACCAGATTAGTTTTAAAATGTAGTAGTAGTATGCCCTTTACATGTTATTGTGATTGAGATGAAAATGATCTTTTTTGTTCTAGTTTTTTTTTGATTCCCTACATGTTGCAGTTTCAACATGTAGGGAATAAAAAGTTCATAGTCGAGAACAAAAATGGAAATATTTCTTTTTGTTTCTGTTTTTTCATAATGATAGATTTTGAGTAGGAGGCTAATGGTGTAGCTGATGAAAAGGTCATAAAAGACAAAGAATGATGTACAGCCACACCAAACCTTTGGGGAATTTTCCCTATAATAACATATCTTGCACAATTTCATCTTTCCATTCAAAGAGCAGCATCAACTCAGAGCACATGACTGACACAAAAGTGCAGATTATCTGTGTTATTCATTATGATTGATTTGACACATGACAGATAAAGTGGTGGAGCAGTGGTCAGCAGGTCATAAAACCAGTAGGAATGGTCCATTGAAGATGAGGAATCCACTGAGGAGCATGAACGCCACACCAAGTTTCAGTTTAATCTCTGAGTGCTTTCAGGATTTTAAGTGTCTTCTAAGTATTTATAGTCCAAACCAAAAACAGCTTTCAAAGCGTGATCCGTTCCTAAACTCTTGCTTTGGTGACAACCAAACAGCTGACCCACAGCCAGCAGCCCATCTCCTCCAGAATAGCAACTCCCTCCCGACACTACTTCCCAGTCCACTCCGGCACTGGTGGCGTTATAAAGAGAAATACTGAGCTGTATTTTTTCTCTGAGACTCACTGTTGTCCCCTCCATGGCTGACCCAGCTGCTACTAATCACTTAATTTATTCCTCTCGAACTCCTGATAACCCGACACTAGTATATCTACATGGTACCGAACTCCCGTTACTCACAAGGCAGGCAGGCTCCAGTCTGCCCGGTAACTGTAGAATTCTTCTATAGATGCTAATGCCAGGCCGCTCTCGTCTTGACTGGCGTCCAACAGGCTTGATAAATGAGGTAGCAACAGGGCAGGCAGAGGAAGCAGAGCTTCTGGACTGACGTTTCCCTCCTTCTTCCTCCTCTCTGGCGTCTTTGCAGATGGTACAAATACTTGGCTCCACCTGTGGCTCCACTTCCTGGCTGCTGACTGGTTTCCCAATGTCCTGTTTGATCAGCTTATCCAGCCATGTTCAGTATTGCTGGGTGTACACTGGGAGAAAAGCAAAAACTTCACACAACTAAAGACAACTGAAGGTCAACTAATCTTAATAAAATTGAAAATATCCAAAATACAGTCCAAACTTTTGAGATAATTTGAAATCTGACAATAAGTGTCAGGAGGCGGGGTCTGTGACCCAGCCTTGTTGACTTATGTTGTATTTTGATTGCTTGTTATATTGAGATAATGTTGAGTTTTAGCCTAGTTTATGTTTTCTTCTATGTCTCCTTATTCACGAGTCTGTCTCGTCCTCTGTTTTAGTTTTGTCAGTGCTTTCATCTCTCTCATCCGTCTCTTGTATCTCTCTTGGTATTCTGTGTTTCCCCAATGTGTCCCATGTTGTAAAGCTCATGTTGTCACGTCTACGTCACATTATGTTCTTTTTCTTTTATTTTGAAAGCCTTGTGTTTCCATGTTCTGTGTTTAGTTTTGATTTCTCTGTGGCGTTCAGGTTCATTTGTGTCAGCTGTGTTTCCCAGGTGTTTCCACTCCCCTCATCACCCTTCTGTGTATTTAAGTCCTCAGTGTCAGGTTGTCTGTTTGTCTTGCTACATGTTCTGTGAGTCTCAGGTTTGCCTCATGCTCCTGTTCAGATTCTTCTTCACGTTTTGATGATCTCACGTCATAGTTTTCAAGTTCAGGCCACGTTTATGTCTTAGTTTTTGTTTTACCCAGATTAGGTAACTTTTCCCCCAGTTTGCCTTGTTTTTGTTTTTGTTATCAGCCTTAATAAACTGCTCACTTTTTGTTATACCTTAGTTTTTTCCCTCTCCTGTGTCTGCCTTTGGGTCCACACCTCAGACACATCGGCCCTCCCAGCTGTAACAATAAGTAATTCTTCTCTAGGATCTAAAGTTGAGTTTCTGTCCTTTCACTAATTTAAGCTGAAGTCAGCATATGTCAGGTGAAGATTCACATTTCAACACAATTATATAAAAAAAAAAAAGTTGAAAATTAAATTAATGAGTTAAATTGTGTATTTAATGGATTTCATGCCACTAATGTGAAACCACAGACTGCAGCAATCACTGTAGCACATAAACACATATGCACAGAGATGAGTGAAATAAGGGACATGTCAATGGCTTCAGAGTTTATGGGATGGTTTAGGTGAATCCATTTCAGCAGCACTTTCACCTGCAAGCAGGAAAAGCACATAAGGTTCAAAGTGAGGACGGTTGAATCTACTCTGTGTAACATAAAAAAAATAGTACATTCATGAGCTTTACTGAAGACATTAGAGTCCGCCCTCACTTCTGTGTTTTTTTGTTTTTTCTCAGTCACTAGTGCCTCAGCGTGGAAACTGTAAAATGGACCAAGAAATGTTGCTCTGTGTGTCGTGTACTGTTTTCATTTCTGAGGAGCTACAAAACCTGTATCAACGTCACCTGCATGTTTGATAGGCTCATCAGGGCCAGTCATATCATATTACCTAGATGGTTTCATGGATAATTTCAATGACTGAATGATTGCCGGTCATTCGTATACATTTACTCTATTATATAAAATATCCTGGAAAACACAGGCGTCAGGTTGGAGTAACACTCCTTCATATTTGTGGCAATGCAACTGCGATTTTTAGCCTTGATCAGCTCAGGACGCAGACACTCCTGGCTCGTTGCCACACTCTCCTCTCCTGCCCGTCTGTCACTATCAAAAAAGCAGACACACCTTCAATTACCCTGCCAGGCACACCTGTTCTTCCCGCCTCCTCTGCAGCAGGCCAGACACCACAACTATATAAACTATGGCCACTTGTGACCATCAGGGCCACTTCATCAACACATACGTGGGCTGGCCTGGGCTGGTGCACGATTCCAGGGTGTAATTAGAGTACTTTTTTTCGAGTAACGAGTAATGTAAGGGATTTTATGTTGGTCCCTGTCCTGTGTGCAGTATGTCTTGTTCCCTTGTCTCGTTAAGCCTGATTTGTCCCAGCTGTGTTTCCCTCCTAACTCCTGTTCCCTGATTGCTCCCTCTGTATATTTAAGCCCTGTTTTTCTTTGGTCTTCCTTGACTGCACTGTTTCACCCCTTGAGTCTGCACTTTGGGTCCACATTGCTGTCTGCACACAGCACTTGACAGTCTTCTAAAAGGTTACAGGTCACTCAGGTTAATCCTGTGTGAACACCTGGAAGTGGCTGCAAAGACTTTCTCTTTTCCCGTTTTCAAATATTGTTGGTAATATTTTTTTATTGGTATTGATGTTTACTTTAATGTCATTGACTAAATATCCATTAAATTGTCAAGATTTGGCATTATATTCAAACATGTTAATAAAATGGCTTCAGTGACAATTACTGTTTGTTTCAATCGATTTATTGATAACATAAGATGTTTACACTCACAAAACAAATAACAGTGTAACAAATATTATATATAGACAATCACAGAAAACTAATGTTGGTGCTGGAAGCCCCAGCTGAGAGGTCAGCAACACGAATGATCCTCTGAGGACCATGATCACACACACAAACACACCAATCAGACTTGTATTGAGACATCATGCTGTAGTTGGATGGACGGAATAAGACAGACTTCAATGGTTCCAAGAGTTTTATGGGATGATTTTGGCTAATCCATTCAAGCGGCCCTTTCATCTGAGGAGTCATCTGCGAGACCTTTTTGGTAATTAATTCAGCTGCCTCCTTAGCTCCTGAGAGACACATTTTGTTCCGCGCACGAGTGAAAATCAAGCTTAATTGACCTTTAAAACTGATATTTAATCTTTGCCAGAGTGCAGCCTGTGCGTTGGTGGAGCTCTAACCCTGTTGCTCGCTGTCAGTTCGAGTCGCCATAAATAACCAACGCAGACGGCATCCGCTCTCAATCACACGATGCAGACAGTTGTTGGTGCCTCGGTTGTTTTCTACAGCCAGCTGCATAAAAGCCAATCTCAGTGATGGTCTCCTGGTATTTGGGCGGAACAAATCTAATTGCCAATGTGTTTCATGATGAGTTGTAATTTAGTTTCTGTTCGCAGTTATATATCTTGGTGTGGTCTGATGAATTCTTTGTACTTTGAAGTCATCGAAGACTTCGACCATTTATGGGAAAACTATCAAATAGGGCTCAAAAAGAGGAAAAAAATCATCTTTCCAGTTGGCAACCGAATCACAGCAATTCACTTTTGCAGTGAGGCTCAAGGCAACAAGGACAAGCACCAATTTCCCAGGGAGTGAAGGAATACGCCAGGTTGCCTTTTTATATGCATTTCCAGATGCCTCATTAGGACTTGATGTCTTTCATCATTATTCTTTCATGTAATTCTGCAGCACACAGCATCTGCACTCTTCTCACACTGTTTGTTATTTATGTAAATCACTTCATCAAAAAGCAAATAAACACCCTTTGAAAAACAAAATATTGAAATTGAGAAATCACAAGGCGAAAAGACACCGTTGGTCCGATCCTAAAGAGTGCATAACTTACACAATGAAGAAGATGAAACTCCAGCTGTCTTTGCCCATTTACAGGCGCGAGCAGGCGTCAGACACACATCTCCATTCTGACAGAATATCATTGCAGGACTAGAACGACATGGCAAACAAAAAATATCAATTGGAATCAAAGTTCAAAACGATTCCAGTGGAAATAACCTTATTCACACCTTGATTTCTCACAGATACACTGATGCAGACGAATTCCCAGATGCTTGATTCTGGAGTCTTCTGGTTTTTCAAAGGGATCAGTGGCATTAATAGCTGACATTTACTGGAGTTACATAAAGCCTTGAGATATTTAGAAGGAAGGAAACAAATAACATCTGAAGTTCTTAAACAAGCCTGACCTGACTAGCATATAATTACATCCGGCCGCGCTGAAGAATAAACTGTACACGGCTCTGCAGGTCAGCTGTTTTGTATGATTGCTGCTCTCCTGTTTTGCTCAAAATCTTCAAACAAAAAGGTTTCGCTTTCATCTTTAGTCCGTAGTCAGCAGTTTTGTTTGTTTGTTTTTTTTTAAAGCACATTAGAATCCATTATCAGACAAATTATGTCTATGGTGTTACAAAGATGGCTTTCTAATGACAAGAGTGTTTTAGGACCAAAGTCCATTAAGAACTGAGTCTACATTTAAGTAGAAGACACATCATTCAATCAGCCATGAAAACAGAGATCTCTTCTGGAAAACACAGGACTGTTGCACTGACAGACAGTTCACCACAGTTTCAGCCGTGTGGTGGCAGACATATCTCTTTACTTCTTGACATACTGGAAATGGTACTTAACAATGATTTTTTTTTTAAATAAGTAAATGAAAAATGAGCTTTTAGATAAAGAAAAAAGTAGTTTTGATGCACAAACTGGGTCTGGGAACAGAGGGTTTAGAGATAAATACAAATATATATGCATATATAAAACAAAGTGCACACTACCTGAAATATTGTCCCCTTACTTTTCTTTAAAGTCATATTACACTTAAATATGTAATCGGGGCGATCGTGGCTCAAGAGTTGGGAGTTCGTCTTGTAATCGGAAGGTTGCCGGTTCGAGCCCCGGCTTGGACAGTCTCGGTTGTTGTGTCCTTGGGCGAGACACTTCACCTGCCGCCTACTGATGGTGGTCAGAGGGCCCGGTGGCGCCAGTGTCCGGCAGCCTCGCCTCTGTCAGTGCGCCCCAGGGTGGCTGTGGCTACAATGTAGCTGCCATCACCAGTGTGTGAATGTGTGGATGACTGGACGTGTAAAGCACTTTGGGGTCCTTAGGGACTAGAAAAGCGCTATATAAATACAGACCATTTACCATTTAAATGACCACAGTATTAAAAATATTGCACGTTATTTCTGTATCTATTATTGTGCGATCTACTGTACAATATAAAGCGCCTTGAGGTGGCTTTTGTTGTGATTTGGCGCTATATAAATAAAATTGATTTGAATTATTGAATCGTATATTGCACTTCTGGATAAGGCAGCATTTCTTCCCTTACTGCATCCACAATGTTCAGCTCTCTGGACTGAGCCATAATTAAAGCTGCACATGCATGCAGGCATGCGCTGATCTCAGTGAAGGAAAATACAAAGTCCCTTTTAACAGATACACCTCTGATAAAACCAGGGGTGGGGTGGTGCAGCCATCTGCTGTGTCCGGATGTGACGTGAGAACCAAAGAGGAGAAAAAAGCGCAGAAAGACACCATGGTAGGAAGAAAACAGGAGAGAGGAGGCAAACATTAATGAAGTGTAGTAGTGGTAATATATAAGAACATGGGGAGTACAAGGAATAAAAGGAAGGAGGAGTGCTAAGTACATGATAGGAAGTCCTCCAGCAGCCCGACCCTACAGCAGCACAACTAAGAGAAAGCGTGAGATCATGGATACAAGCTTCAGAAATGAGCTTTCTCCAAAGGGTGGCTGGCTGTTGCCCCTGCGACCCTGTCTTCCTTCTTTCACCCCAACCGGTCGCAGCAGATGGCCCCGCCCCTCCCTGAGCCTGGTTCTGCCGGAGGTTTCTTCCTGTTAAAAGGGAGTTTTTTCTTCCCACTGTCGCCAAAGTGCTGCTCATAGGGGGTCATATGATTGTTGGGTTTTTCTCTGTATCTACTGTACAATATAAAGCGCCTTGAGGCGACTGCTGTTGTGATTTGGCGCTATATAAATAAAACTGAATTGAATTGAACTTGATCCAGTCAAAACTATAAGCCTTTATCAAAAAGGAAAGTTTGAAGCCTAATCTCAATAATATCGAGGCTGTCTGTCTGCTGAACCAAAACTGGGCCCGACAGCTGAAGGCTCTCCCCCTCGTCCTATTTTAAGAAACTCTTGGGACCAAAAGCCTGCAGACGCAGAGTACTCTTTTGGGTCAACATGAGTCTAAGATTGTTAAGATATAACGGTCTGTTCATTCAGGACTTCAGTACTTTATTCACCGAAGTAACTGCTGAGATCTGCTGGGATTATTTTTAGGAGTGTAACACCACAGTTTAGAAATAAACTCCCTGCTTTAAAAATCAAAAAGAGCATCAAATTATTTGTTACCAACACAGCTTTAAAAAAAAGGGGGGGTGGATCTCTCCCATGTATTGCTATGCAGAGTCTGCACTGGTGGGTGTAACCTTATTTCAAGGTTTTTCTCACTGCAGAAGTGCACACTCGCAAAGAAGCCAGGCTGTGTGCTTGCTTGATTGTTGTTGCTGCCTTTAAACTCCGAGTTTAAGGGGGAATAAATAAACGTCAAGGAAAGTCTTTCAGTGTTTATCCTGAGCGACCCGGGTGAATGAGATTACAGTGTATTTCACTGTATTGGAAATGATCTCCAGTTTGTTGACAACACAAAATAGACCTACAGCCAACAGTTTTTTTAAATCCTGGGAAAATAAAGGATTTAAGGTAAAATGCTAATGAATCTGCAACCACACACAAGCTGCAAAGACTGAAACTCAAGCGGCAGCACGAAGACCTAAATGATCTGCATACACAGTGACACAATGACTTCAGACAGTCTCCATATGGGCCGTTGGAACCGGTAAAATTGGAAATGAAAGCACAGATGCTGTCGCAATACATCGGGGATCACGATTCAACAAAGAGTCTTAGAACTGTCAGAATGTGGCAACGAGTCTGTGACTAGTGTTGCTTTGGAGAGGCACCTTCTGACAGCTTCACTTAGTGCATCATCCCTGTTTTTATGGCAGCCAAATTCATCACATTTCATATGTCAGTCAAATATGAAAAGATATGGCTGGCTAAAGCAACTCTGAAGTGTTTTTCACTTTCAGATAGATAATCTTCTTTATGAAGTACTTTATGATTAAAGACTTTAATAGGTTTCAATCCATTTAGCCCTCTTAAAAGTAATCAAACTTAGCAAATGCCTCAGTATCCCTTATACTTATCTTTTAATGGGTTATTTTAATGGGAAGTGCTAATCCAAATATCTAAATTATTATCAAGATGCAGCGATCATATTGATGTAAGTCTCTGCATCTGATGTATCTGCCTCATCTATCTCTGCAGCCATGCTGAACCCTCTAATTGGCCTCCATGACCTTCTACTCATAGAAGCGGATCGCGCTCTGAGGCTTCGCCAAAGAGATGAAACTAATTATTTGCAACAAGACATGTTGTTTTATGACATTTTAATCCCGGTGGTATTTATTATCCTTTACTTACTCTGCTCTAAACTTGGTGTCACATTTATGCAGTAACTATGACTTCACACTGCAGTAGTTTAACATTTGTGGATGTATCTTGTCTAACCGGGTTTCCCCTTTTGGGATCAATATTACCGACTGGAAAAAATAAATTAATAACAATGAAAAGAGAAGGCATGTAGTAATTGCTGTCAAAAGATAGGATTATTTAAAGCTGATTTTTACAAGAGTCGCATATTTTGTTTCTGCCTATAATGCAATTGTGTCCATCTGTCCATCCATCCACTTCAGGGTCACGGAGAGGCATGTCCCGCTTGTGTTGATCAGAGTTAGACATCAGGAAGTCCATAAAACTCCTTGAAAAGCCTTCCATGCTGCAGCAAAAGACCAGATCTCTCCTGTATCGGCTTCCCTTCATTGGCTTCCTGTTAAATCCAGAATTCAAAATTCTGCTCCTCACATACAAGGCCTTAAATAATCAGGCCCCATCTTATGTGAAAGACCCCATAGTAACGTTTCACCCCCATTAGAGCACTCTGCTCTCACACTGCAGGCTTACTTGCTCTTCCTATAGTACTTAAAAGTAGAGCAGGAGGGAGTAGGCTATATCTTTCCTTTTCTGATAAAGTATATAGTTAGTGCTGGATCAGGTGACCATGAATCTTCCCACAGTTGTGCTACAATAGGCCTGTGCTGCTGGGAGTGTTTCTTCTTCACTCACCAATAACATGGTGATTGTTGTTATTATTAATCTGTCTCTCTTCCACAGCATGTCTTTGTCCCTGTCACTACCCGATCCGTTCCGGAAACTTGATCGGTACCCCGCATGCGCAAATACTACGTCACTTCCTCTCTTTGCCAACATTGCGACATTCAATATATTTGAATGATACGGTTAGCGCCCAGTTAGCTCCTAGCATTTCTCAGCAGCTCTGCCTCCTTTTCGACTACCGGGACATTTAAACTATGGATAATCTGTATACAAACAAATTCACGCTTTTCTCCTCAACAGAGAGCGTTCCCCGATTGAACAACAGCGCCGTAAAATAAGAAGAATGGCGCCTAATTACAGAATTAATAATACAGACTTCTTGTAATGTGTCACGTGAAGATTCAGCAGCCAGATGAAGTGTTTACTGACAATTGACAGTGATAGCGGACATCATCGACTATCACTAAATCAAATTTAACACACGTTTGTAATGACGCTAATTCAGTTTACAATAGGGCTCATTCGCTCGGTCAGCAGGTGGCAGTATCCTCGAACACTGGGGAGTAAACTGCCATTAAACGAACAGAAGAAGAAGAAAACATCTGCACATGCGCGGTACGGATCGGGGAGTCCTGATCCGTCACTATCTTTTTATTTTTTTTTTTGTTTTTGTCTACATTATATTAAATGTTTCATTATCGGAAACATTTTAAGAGATACTTGTTATTCTTAACATCTTAACAGATACTCTGACCTGTAACTATCGTAAAATGCTTCGACCGGAAGTACGAGCCCGTTCTCACTCCCGAGGCGTAACATGCCGATGTTTTGTCACGTCCCGCGGTGTTCCTGAGGAACGCGAAAGGAGACCTTCAGCGTTCTTATGGTACGCGGCGGGCTATGGCTGAAATCCAGTGCAATGACGCTCCCGCAGTAATAGACGTTCCAGCCCTGTATTCCAGTCCTAAACCTAACCTTATCCCTAGTCCTAACCATAACCTTTTTCCTGAGTTTAACCAAGAGTTAAATGATGTTAAATAGCGTGTTTCTAAGTGATTTGAAGGAAAAGAGCGAACATGTGTAGATTGAGTCTATACGGTTCTCATTTTTCCGAGGTCGTCATTCAGGAACGTGGTGGGTAGCCGAAAACATAATATGTTGACGATTTGTCACCTAGCGTAAAATGTTACGCTTTGGGAGTGAGAACGTGTTGGAAGTAGACACCTTTTGCGCATGCGGGGTATCGATCGGGTTTCCGGTACGGATCAGGTAGCGACAGTCCCGCCTTCCTCCCCTAACCCCAACCAGTCATGGCAGATGTCCGCCCCTCCCTGAACTTGGTTCTTCCTGTTGAAAGAAAGCTTTTCCTTCCCACTGTTGCCAAGTGCTTGTTCAAAGAGGTTTGTTTGGTTGTTTTGATTTTCTCTGTATTTCTTGTAGGGTCTTGACAACATGAAGCACCATGTGCTGATGCTTTTCTGGGACTTTGAAGAAACTTTTGAGATGAGCGCTGGGAGCTAAATTCTGGATAAAATTATTAGAACACGGTTTTCTGTATTTACTTTGTCTTTGCGACTGTCATGAAGAAGAAATCTAGAATATGTTGGTGGGAATGTTAATCTGCCATGTTTTAGTCGCAGGTAAGTAAGAGTTATCCTTGATGTTTTCGAACTGGGCCTAAATGGCGATCACCGTGACAGCCGTCCGTTGGCGCGGTGTTGCCCGGTACTAAACAATAATAAATATTCTGGCTTTGAATTAATGACAAATAGCTCTGAGCTTGCCATTCTGCCTGATCAAAAATGCCAGCCTCTCTAACAGCTCTGACACGAGGTAGACGATGCATATTTATGATTTCCATCTGTGAGTATAAAATCATAAATAATGAAACATCTTTTTTTTTCAAAGGGGAAGTTTATGCATCCACATTTCCTGCAGATCTCAATAGTTTTTCGGAAGCAGCGCTGGGATGCAGAGATCACTCCTGTTGTCTTTGTCCAAGTGGTATGAATAACGATTACATAATTGTGTGAATAAATAAGAGAGAAAATTAACAATTTGCTCAGCAGAGGATCATAGCTCATATGTTATTCATATGGTAACTGATGCAGAGAGAGGCAAAGTTTCCTCTCTGTGAAGCCTGGTGGACTTAATTGAGTATGAAGCCTGCTTTTTTTTAATGACGGCATTACAAAGGTCAGTGTGGCTGCCTCGGTGGCTAAGTGCTGGCAAATCTCCTGAATGAGTAAAGAGACTTTGATCTCACTGAGTGCTTCTGTTTGTGTAATGCACTTTGCCCTCCACATGTGATTTGGTGGTACACTTAATAAATTGATCTTTATTATTACTACAATAATTGAATAGGCATACTTTCAGCTTGTGGGCCTGGAGGCATTCATGGATAACATGACATATTAAGAGTCCTCGTACTTTTCATCAGGGCTTTAGGAAACATAAGTGTTATACCGATCTTATAACTTTGTTCATTATGTTACAGATTCTGAGAGATGTTGAGTTTCTAGAAAGAGAGAGCAGATTTCTCCTTTTTTGGCTTCCTGTTAAATCCAGAATTCAAAATCCTGCTCCTCACATACAAGGTCTTAAATAATCAGGCCCCATCTTATCTTAATGACCTTGTAGTACCATATCACCCTATTAGAGCACTTCGCTCCCGCTCTGCAGGCCTACTTGTTGTTCCTAGAGTATTTAAAAGTAGAATGGGAGGCAGAGCCTTCAGTTTTCAGGCCCCTCTTCTGTGGAACCAGCTTCCAGTTTGGATTCAGGAGACAGACACTATCTCTACTTTCAAGATTAGGCTTCAAACTTTCCTTTTTGCTAAAGCATATAGTTACTCTGAGTTATTCTAAGGAGGCAGTGAGGGCAGCCTGGTGGGGAGACAATGCCGCACTGATGTAGTTGAAAGAGCTAAAGATCTTTGTTAGTGCCCAGGTCAGGTGTCCCGAAGGCTGGCTTTGCTCCCAGACTGGGTTCTCCCTTATACTCTGACCCACTTACAATGGGTGGTTAGTGGGATATGTGCAGGGACTCAAAGTCAAACACATTTTCTTTCCTTATCTCTTTACATGGTTTTCTTCTGTATCTGTTTATTGGCACCTGACTGGAGAATTAGAGGCAACAGCTGTTTATGAAAATCAACCAACTCTACTATAAAACAACAATATTGAAAAGAATTCCCATGATGCACTGGGTGTGTTTATACACCTCTCTGCATTTAATTATTACTTGATATTAACCTCTGTCTCTCTTCCACAGCATGTCTTTATCCTGTCTTCCTTCTCTCACCCCAACCAATCACAGGAGATGGCCTTGCCCCTCCCTGAGCCTGGTTCTGTCGGAGGTTTCTTCCTGTTAAAAGGGAGTTTTTCCTTCCCACTGTCGCCAAAGTGCTGCTCATAGGGGGTCATATGATTGTTGGGTTTTTCTCTGTATCTATGAAGCGCCTTGAGGAGACTTTTGTTGTGATTTGGCGCTATATAAATAAAATTGAATTTGAATTGAATTTCTGTTCATCTGAATAAGCAGCTCCAACAGACCATGTCCATCAGTTTCAGGCAAATGTAGATACAGGAGGCACTGACATGTTTAATAATTTCTACATTATCTTAAAGCAATTCAACAGGAACATTTGGCAAGACTGACTAGATATGCTGTTTATAGCTAATCAAACGTTGCTGTTTCTACATGTGAAATGTATGCGCTTTTGTAAAGATAAAATGATTGAATGATATTTTGTCCTGCAGCTGCGAGAGCCGGTTAAACGCGCTCGGTAATTAGATTGAAAGTAATTAAAAATTAGTTCAACTCTGATTACACCGTGATAAATAAAAAAAACGAGAAAGAAATTGCAGGAAATCATGATCCAGTCATATGTGCTTATACAGAAAATTGGGTAAAGTGACAAGCATTGCAAATTCATTACATGGCTTGTTCAGCAAAAGTGCTGAGGATGCTCCCCTTACATTCGCCGTTTAGCTAAACAGCGATCTCAGCTGCATTTTCTCCTCAACATTCAACGTATCTCGGTATCTCCGTCCATCCGTACACCTGTTCTTCACACGTCTCCACAAGTGCCAAAATGTTGATTCTGTTCTTCTGGACGGAATCAACTTTTCGGGATTTCCTTTCCTGGATGATTGAGCATCCAGCTCATCGAATCCAACTCAAACTTGGAGAGTGTATTCTGTCTCTCATATTCTGCCAAAAAGTCCGCTCTGTATGATGGGTGGGGGCAAACATTTAGGTTCTTCCCATTCCCAAACCAAACCATCATAACCACATGCCGAAAACAACCCTGTGAGAGAGTGTATTAAAAAATTGCCCTGCCAAAGGTTTACTCAATCTTATTTTTCTTTTCTTTATTTATTTTTGATTGAAAATGTTAAAAAAAAAAACTTCTTGATACTGACAGTTTTTGCATTTTTGATCTTCTGGTGTTACAACAAAAGCTTTAAATCTGAAAGTCTCTGTATTGACTTCAGATGAATCAGCAGAGTCAACACTAACATAATATTGCATTCACTGAGGCCTAAGGCACATTAAAGAGGACTTTAAACATGATGCATGAAAACTCTTACCAAGCTGACTGGATCAAGAACATGAAAATGTACACGATTCTTCTTTATTCATGATATTTTCTCTTGTTGTTAACTGCCTAAAATCCCTGACCATCATACCACACAAATGTCTTCACGTTCACAGTAAGATACAGCGTCTAAGAACTGTCTGGAATTACTTTGATGCCTGTATGATGGTAAAAAGCTGAATATCTTAAGCGACTACCACTGTGCTGCTGCTGTGTTCTTCCCTGAAGCTCTTTTCTATATGGCCTTGAACATACATCTCATGTGTGTATAATTACACTCCTTGAGCTGCAACTCTGACAGCCAGGTCAGCTTTCTGCAGGTGTTAAAAATGGGATATGAAGCTCTCTCCTACATATTGAACTAACATCTTAGTACTTAAATAAGTGCTTCCCCTCAATTTAATAGCTTCCTTTCTGGGCTACCTTCAAAAAGCACGTACACTTTTTGATCTTGCTGATGATGCTTCATCCACATTTATGGCAATAGTTTGAAGTGGTGGAGGCAAAAGCTCCTTTAATAGGATCCAAAGCAACTGTGTGTCTTGGGCTCGGTGTGGGAGACAGATGGGACCCAGATGGCTTCCAAAGAAAGGTTTATTAAAGCGGCTCCTTGCTGCTCTTTATCAGAGGTTCTGGAGTTGACCGGACTTGTATTTCCCCAGCCAACCAGTCAGTGTTAATCCCTGAAGTATTTTCTCATTTAAAAACAAAAGATATTGTCTGAATTTAGAATTGTCTGAATATGTTTTAGAATATGAAATGTTTCCCCTTTGTCTCTGTAGATGTCACTAATGTAATGGTTCTTTTTGATTTGGGAAGAAAAGTAAGCGCAGACAGAGTCCTAGGGGGTGTCCAAAAAGTGATTTTATTAAACACACATGTACTATACAGTGTGGGAGGCCGTCTCTCCGCTCATCCCCAAAACAGAAAGCTTTATAGTTTTTATGACGTCAGAACAATTCCTGGACATGATCTTATCAGAACAACAACAACCCTTCCCGGACTCGAAACCAGATGTTCCCCATTTATGGTCATAGAACAGAACAACTGTGTAAGACGAGTGTTCTGTTGTGTAAGGTTGTTGGACCAGGCCACCAAAAGTTGAGTGTCCTCCTTTGACTTACACTGAACTTACCACTATGCTGGTGCTATGCATAATGAAGCATCTAGAATGTGACAAATGATACATGATAATAAGGATGATAACTGAATAATGATAATGATAGGTGAAGTAATGATGAAATAATGCTTGTGCATGTGAATGATAACATAGTGACAGAAAAATAACATTCCTTTACGTGACAACTCCTCCTCTTGGGCTCGCTTGCGAGACCAACTTACACCAGGATTTGTCTCACTCATCCTTCCAGCTTACAATCTCCTTCAAGGGCATCATAGACTCAGGTGCCGCTGAACCCTTCGAGCCAGAGCTCAGGGCTCTCTCCAGCATCTTTACCAAAACTCGCCGGACCAGAGGGATGAGACAACATCCGATCATTAATATAGCAAGAAAAACAACAAAAGAAAACATGCCAGACATAACAACACTCTTCCATTGCCCAAAGACAGACGTAAACCAGTCTCCCAGTCCAGTGTTCACACCTGATTGGTCATGCATAGTTTTACATAACATTTTCAGACTCTCAAGCGCTCTAGTAACCGTACCGTCTTGGGCCGTATTGTTTGGTATAAAAGTACAGCACATGTCCCCAAACATGGCACACACACCACCCTTCTCAGCCAACAACATGTCAAGGGCCATGCGATTTTGGATTCCCATTAACGACGTCGGTCCCAATTGTTCCGCAAGGCCTTCTACCGCGTCCCTAGTGAGATTAGAAAGTCTCAACACATTATAATGAACATAGTTAATGCGATCAACATTTTTGTTTGGAGTTATCCATAGAAACACACTTTCAAAACCGGCCGCTTATCTGATTAACTAACTTATACTCATCTGGAACTCCCCTGGGAACTCCTATTGAGTCAATCCAGGTTGGTGAGTCCCATCTTGGGTCATATTTGTGCACACCCCTTACACTTCTCCTACGTCTGGCTGTCCACACACCAGTGTCTAGCTGTGGAACTGTCTCTACTCTATTTCCTATCAGCATCAAAGGTGCTCCTAGGCGCATCAAAGCACATGTTCCCACACTCCCCAGTGGAACCTGCACCAAAAGGGTGTACTGCCCACAATAATAATATAGCCCACCCCTTGCCCAGGTGCCTATAATAGTACTTGGGTCACTTACATTATTGGTAGTCCTGCCGGGGATTGTCCTCTGACACCAGCTTGGATCAATTCTTCCTAACGTATATCTCACACTGTCTGTAGAGAACTCAAAACATGTATAATTATCCTTTTTAGGTGTGAATGAACCTGGTTGTGTACGTTTATCAATTGGCGGATATAAACCTAACAAAGTGGTGCAGTTACCTGTGTTCACTGCCTCTCTAGTTAATCTCAGCATACAATCATAACCCCACTCATCCTCTGGATACAGAGTAGCGGGTTCAGTGAACAGACGAGGCCTAGCTGTAGCACAAGCAACACAATCAACCACTGCCTGCTCTTTAGCATTTTGAGCCACCCAATCTAACCAAAGATTCCTATCACCAAAACCTGTGGCACGCTCTATTAACTCTTGAGGTTTTAATCTAGTGTAATCTGTGGCAACAAACCATTTCTCTTCTGAGTCCTGGTAAGTAACTGTCTCTAAGGGATCCATTTGCTCTGTGAGATTCATTACAGTGTCATTCCCTACCGGTTTAGATCTTGGATTGAATAAATTCACCCGAATTATCCCTGCTGGATCTGTCCCTGCTTTATCTACCCCTATTACTAAATAGAACGCCCCTCCGTCATAGTTTGCCTCCAGAAGTCTAGTCCACGGTCCTAGGGAGAGAGTGACAGGGTTATGTGTAACAGAATAATCTTTCTGAATGGCTATCCCTTCAAGGGCCTGTGGAACTGTTGGCTGCCATCCTACTCCTGTCCAAGCAACCACATCCTGCCAAGAACACCACTGATCCGTTATATAACTGTAAATGTCTCCTTCCTGTGATGGGCCCCACACAGACTTAGGGTAACACACCATAGGGTGATAACAAATCCACACATCATATGTTCTCCAGCTGCTACCGTCTCCTGGGCATCTAACTACCTCACACAAATCGAATGTGAATGCTGTCGTGGACCCATTAACATACCCAAACTCGACTCCCCCACTGGCTTTGAGACACCCATCGTTCCCACCTGAGCCAACCTCACGCTTGAATTTTCTCGACGACTCGATCGGTTTGGACTTTGGAGCGGATAGACCTCTGCGTCTGGGCAATTCACCTGTCTGCCAATGAACAAACAAACACGTTACAACACTTATCAACCCCAACATTCCCATTAATTTCCAATTTTCCCACAATTTCATGATCACTGTCCCCAGGCTCCTTTACTCTTACTTTAAACTTCGTAATAAGAGTATAAAATTATGAGTGTAAACTTATGAGTATAAAAATATGCGATTAACGTACAAAACTATTACGACTCCTTTAAACTATCAATTACTTTAAACTAGAGCCCTAGCCTATCATGAGCCTGGAATGAATTGATGCTCGGCGCGTGACGCTCCTCTTCTTTCTTCGTCTCCCCAGGTAGACTGCTGGGGAGAACCGCTGCACAGGGGGAGAGGATTATTCTGCCTCTATGTTCCCCCCCCCGTGTTACTTTGGGTGGAGCTTATCTCGAGTAAGCTCTCGTCCGCCACTGCGCATTGAGACCAATGGAACCAGGTCTCACCCTTTCCCTTCAACCGAACCGCACTGGTAGTACGAGCAGTCACCTCGAATGGCCCCGTCCACCTCGGATCTCTCCACTTTCGCTTAATGACCTTCAGCCACACTGCTTTGGCGTCAGGGATGGCACGATCAACCGCATTCACTCCTACTCCAACCTGTTGTGTAAAACTAGACACAAGAGCTTTTAATTCTTTCCAACATTCAGCATGTTTTCTATTACTTTTTATACTTTCTTCCGCCGGGACTGTTGTCCAAGGACCTGGAAACTGTCGTCCTGTCAACAGCTCATATGGCGTGAAACCTGTGGATTGATTAACACAACATCTTATTATCATCAATGCAATTGGCAGGGCTGCAACCCAATTTAGCCCCGTCTGAGCAGAAATTTTAGCAATTTTATTTTTCAGGTTTAGATTCATTCTTTCCACCTTCCCCTGGGACTGAGGATGATACACCGTCCCAAATCGGTGCTGCAACCCCAGCTTCTGTTCTACTTCTGCCAAATCTTTGTTTTTAAAATGAGTTCCATTGTCTGAGCGAATTCTTTTAGGAAACCCATACCGGGGGATGTAATAGTTGATTAAACACTTAATCACACTTTTTGCATCCTCCCTCTTTGTTGGCCACGCTTCGGGCCACCCCGTCAGAGCATCCACACTCACCAGCAAATACCGGACTCCTCCCGGTCCGACATCAATCATGTCAGTGAAATCAATGACAATCTCCTCCCCTGGTCTTTCTGGAATGGGGAACCTACCTGCCTCTGGTTTAATCACTGGCTTTGGATTGTGCCTCCCACAGATCAGGCACGTCCTAGCTTTTTCCTTAATCATATCCCTCCAAAAGGGATGCCACCAATGGCACAGATGTCTCTCCATCTGGGCCACACCCACATGGCCAAGCCCATGTGCTTCTGCAATCTTCTGTTCCGCTAGGTTAGTGGTCAACACCGGTCGTCCGTCAGGTCCCCGCCAGAGACCTCCTTCTTCCCATGCTCCTCGATTCTTCCAGACCCCCTTCTCTTCCGGGGCCGCCTCCTCTTGGGCCTTCCTGGCCTCCTCCAACATGTTGACTCCTACTTCTTCCTCCACACTTATTTGCACAATCTGCCGTAGTGCTTTATAGCCGGCTGCCTCTTTCGCAGCTCGATCGGCTTCCTGATTTCCTCTGGCCACCATGCCAGTCCCCGAGGAGTGACCTTTACACTTTATGATACTCACCTCCTCTTGCACATGGCTTCCTCCATGTTTCAACTCCCCAATGAGACATGTACAAGAATGTTGCACCTTCTCTCTAAAGCAATCTCCTGCCAACCTGTAACCTTGTGTAAAACCTGAGTCAGCAGTTACATGTTAAGCCTATTTAACTCCCCGCTCAACCTGGAGCCTGTATCCTGCAAAACAAATCTGTTAAATCAAACTTCTTATTTACAACCAACTATAGATCACGAGAGCAATAAAGTATTCAGCATAACAGACAAGTATCATGTTCAGGTTTTCTCCAATCATTAACTCCCTATTGTTACCCTAATTTGTCTCCAATCATGAATCATCCCAATTTACTCCACAATTTACTCAGTGACTTTCCTTAAGCAATGTCACTCCACCCATTTATCACTAGGAGCTCAAAAAGTGGCCAGCTAGTGAGCTCCATGTTGAACTATTCCATAAACACTACATCTCTTATTTGTTTCCTCATGTCACTTGTCTGTTTTCTACCGACTCCTCCACATGCACCCTTAACAAAAGCAAAACAAACATTAGCAACACACATTGACCATCCCGGTGATCAGGCGTCATCACCTATAAACGCAGTTTCTTCACCCCTAAGCCCAGGAATCCTGTAGTAGAAAACCAAACGTCAATCAATTGTCCAGTGGTAAATCACATGATCAAACCACATGAAGAACTGTAATGCTGTAGAAAAATGCAAATGTTAGCGCTGCGCAGGTGTATACACTTTCTCACAGTTACCTCTGTGAGCAACACACAACACAAACCCATGAATGACACACCCCTGGTAAATTTACAAACACAGAAAGTGGCAGTTAAAAGTTAAATCGGCAGGCCACAGCTCCCGCAACCTCGGATGTTGCTGTCATCTTTCTGCTCCTGTAAAAGAAACACACATAAATTCATCCACCCTTTCGTCCTGTCTAGGTGGAGGTTAACTTTGAGTCGTGGTCAAGTCTTATCAGCTTTTGTCAGCTTTTACCAGTCAGTCAGTTTGTTTTATTTCCATTCATTCATCCATTCATTCTTTCTTTGCTGATAGTGGAAACCATCGTCGCATTTGATCTCCACCCTCAGCAAAATGACGTCATTTCAAAAAGAAAAAGAAGAACTTTAGATCGGATTACCTCGCCGAATCCTCTTTAGGCCGGGACTCTCATTTTCTAATTGTCCCAAATAAGTGGCTTTCTCCAGAGCCCATTTTAATGTGGAGAAACTCACTTGCAACAATCTCCTGGACGACGTGTAGCGCTTTTAATTCCCAACGTGCAGATCTGCTTAAAGAAAAGAAATTCACAAACAAAATCAGTGCACTGTTCAAAATAAAAATAAAAATAAAATAAAATAAAATAAAAGATAAAGCTGAAAAACAAAAGTAAATAAAAGATACCGAAGCCCGGTCTTAGGACTTGTCACTGTTATAAGTGAAAAAATACCCAATCTAAACTTGGTGCCATGGTAAAACTTTCCCCATACTTCAGAAACAAAAACAAAACAAAACAAAACAAAAAATCTGCTAGTTTCACTCATTTAAACTCTGGGTGCAGGATTCTGTTCACCCCTGCTATCATCTTCCCCAAAATAATCCTAATTCAATCTATGTATCAGTTCTCAACCCACTCAATAAACCAGACAGGATGCTGGTAACAGTATTACCTTCTTAAAATTGTGTTTGATCCTAGTGAGCTGATCGCGTGTGTGTGTGTGTGCGCGCGTGTGTGTATGTTAGTCGGGTTAATACATTTTCCATTTCTATGTATCCTTTTATGTACCTCCCCCCTTTTTTCTGAAACAAAAACACTCCGTTCACTCCTTAGTTTGTTTCAGAAACATCCAAATGAAAAACTCTGTCATAGTCAGGCACAACTAAACCCCAATGTTTGCAGGTTACCATCGGCAACCACACTGTGTGTTGTTAACCCCTTCTACAAATGCCCTCTTTTAATGTGTTACACTTTATGTATGATTTTGTGTTATCTCTAGTGCATATCATGTGAAGGTGTGGTGTTGTCTCTTCATTTTTCTAACAGTACTCTTGCATACCTCAGTGCTTATCTTCCTCCCCCTTTTTTCGTGGTCTGGACACTGTGTCAATCCTCCACTTCCAGACAGTCGTTTGTCTCCCCGGATTCCTTAACCCAATTTAATTCCCCAAACTACAACAGCAGCCTCAGTCATCACGTGCTCCTTTTCTCTCCGCTCTTTTCTCCCACTTTTCAGTCCAATAGCAGTCAGTTCTCTTCAGCTTTGTCCCGTGTATCTCTTTGTCCAACTGTCTCTCTCATTGCCATCTTGCTCCAAACATGACAAATGTCAAACTCAGACAGTCTCCTCAAAGGTCCTTCACACACAGTGAGGTTGCAGCTTGCTGGAAACGCATCTCCATCCATCCAATCTAGATGGTGGATCTTCTCTTTCTGATGCCGTTTGCCCACAGCGCTGCTGGACCTCTCTGCTCAGAACTCCGGTATTGTCTCTTGGACTTCTGTCCATTGTTGATGTTCATGCTCATGCTTCTGGAACTGCACTCTGTGTCTTCAGGGAGAGATTAGCTTCCTTGGAGTTCGCTTGTCCAGGATGAGGATGGGAAGCTGCAACACAATTCAGCCAAAAATTCAGGCTGGGTGTTTCTATTTTTGTTTCTTTTTAATGATTTTAACCTATAATTTTCTTCCGACTGCTGCCCGTGGAGAATTGATCCAGGTCCGTTCCCCACCTGTAAACGACAGACTGAGAGACTTTCATTACTCATTGTGACTGCAGATGTTTTCATGTGAATTTCCTAAAACAACACATCTCTACTTATTTTGTTTTGACTACTGACTTCAAACCCCAAATGTGAATTTTTAGTTGTTCCTAACCGCGAACACAAAAAATCTTCTTGATGTTTTTATTAATTATTTTCGTCCACAACACTCCAAATTATGTTTTCATTTTGTGTCCAGCAGGGGAAGAAGGTGACCTCTAGCATCACTGCTTCCCCAGTTGGAGACAATTTCTCACTCACACTTCCACACTTTTATTTTCTTTGTTTATTTTAGTCCCTTTTCTTTCTTTTTATATTTTCACACGCACACATTAACCTGTTTACTCACTCATACAGTCAGCCATCAAATTCTCCATTCCTCCTTGAGTACTTGATCACCTTCAAAGTCACTGTTACTTTCGGCGATTTTATTTATCTTTACCTTAACACTAATTCACTATTTTAGTTTCCTTTATTTTTTCAGTTCACTTGCTCCTATTTGATCACTAAGATTTCTTCTCTTATTATTTCACAGAAAATCAACTAATCTACTTCTCCTTCTTTTGTCATCCAGGAATTCACACACATGCACAGGCTGGTCACTCAGCCCCCACTTTTTTCTCTCTCACAGACACACACACATTTTACTCCTCGTTCGGTCCGCCTGTGAACCCGCCCCTCGAGGCTGGCTCACACTCACTTCCTGCTTGTCGCAGTACCGTTCAAACTCTCTGTGAGACACGTCTTTCTGTGCTTATTCTGGACAACGTCCTAGACGGCACACAGAGCGGGTGCCATCCGCTCTTGTGCACCTCACAAATTTTCAAACTGCGCCACAGACTCGATACCGCAGTTTCTCTTCCTCTAAAAAATATAAAACCAAACCCCCCAATTGACGTCACAGTTTGATTTCTACACACCACAAACATACACTATTTGTTTAATCCTCATACACTCAGCTTCTGTATCAAATCACTTTCACAGCAGTTATAATCAATAGAAGCAATTTACACAGCAGATTTACACTTTATTTTATATACATTTTATATACACAGGCCTGTATCAACATGAGAAACGACGCCAGATGCCAAGACAAAGTATTCACCAGTTCCTTATCACTTCTTATCACTTCTGTATCGGTACACCTAACTGAGTTGAACAATTAAACAGATAGAGGAAAACAGTTAATACTCGATGGGCACATGCGCTGCCCCCCTTTGTCTCTTTCTCCTCACACACACACTGCAGGGTTCACCAAGCCCCCTCCTTTGCAGCTGCTTGAGACAGAGAGGCAGAGACGCTTTTCTTTTTTTCTCCACCACACACAACAGCAAGCCTATACATGCAAGCTTTTAAACAATATGAGCGCTTCTACACCGGTATTTACACACTATTTACATACACGGGCCCGTATAGATGCCAGTATTCCTAAGTTTTTGACTAATTTGAAAGCTCTAAGCCCAGGCTTCACCTTGGTCCACAGAACCAGCCTTGATGATCAATAACCCCGCGTCGGGAACGCCCTCGCCGGCCACGGTCAGATTTCTAAGCCCTAATTAATTTAAAACCGCTCCCCGCAAGTTAACAGGTCGCTCCACGTCCTGCGTCAAGGGATCAACCTCACGCGTTCAGCTTTACTTAAAGCTCACTGTCACCCACGTTAATAGTCACGGCCGGGTCGCACCCTTCAGCCAAACAGCACAGTAAAAGGTAATCCTTGATTACCTGACCTTTAACGGGTGTCCGAAGTCCCGCGGGAGGCCACCCGAGCTACCTGGACGCCACCAGTGATGAATCGCACGTCTGCGATCACCTGTCGCCGCTACACGCTGGACACTGCGCTCTACGGAGTCTCACCCCGGTCTAGGTTAATTTATACACTGTTTAAAAGCGTCCCTGGGGACTCTCAGCCCCTCAGTTTTCATTTACCTGACGCCCGAAACCGCGTTTCTACCACCCAATGCGTCCGAATTCCCTAATCTTAGAGAGTGCTTGGCATCTAACTCCACACTCTCACTTAACTCTCACTCTCACAAACCAAGCCTCTTAGCTTTATCACCACAAAAAACCTCACAAAAAACACAGAAAACCCCCTAAAATAAACAACAATAACTTTTGAGAGAATTTTATCAAACTTTTACCACTAATTATCCTAATTAAATAAAATCACTACGGACAGAACCCAGCAGAAGGCCCAGAGTGAACATTCAATTTAGTTTTAACTTCCCATTTAGTACCTTTGGATAAAAATTATTCAACAGGTGGTACTGACCTTTTATACCGCGGTTTTTGTCACTCAGTCGGTCACTCCCCTGGGTACCTCCGTCTTTGGCACCCCCCAGGAGCTCCGCTCCCTCGCAGCGCGTCTTCTTTCCCCCCAAACCGGGTTTTCGGCACCAAAATGTAATAGTTCTTTTTGATTTGGGAAGAAAAGTAAGCGCAGACAGAGTCCTAGGGGGTGTCCAAAAAGTGATTTTATTAAACACACATGTACTATACAGTGTGGGAGGCCGTCTCTCCGCTCATCCCCAAAACAGAAAGCTTTATAGTTTTTATGACGTCAGAACAATTCCTGGACATGATCTTATCAGAACAACAACAACCCTTCCCGGACTCGAAACCAGATGTTCCCCATTTATGGTCATAGAACAGAACAACTGTGTAAGACGAGTGTTCTGTTGTGTAAGGTTGTTGGACCAGGCCACCAAAAGTTGAGTGTCCTCCTTTGACTTACACTGAACTTACCACTATGCTGGTGCTATGCATAATGAAGCATCTAGAATGTGACAAATGATACATGATAATAAGGATGATAACTGAATAATGATAATGATAGGTGAAGTAATGATGAAATAATGCTTGTGCATGTGAATGATAACATAGTGACAGAAAAATAACATTCCTTTACGTGACACTGTGAAAAACAATTTTCAAAGTCAGGGGCTCCTGGGTATTTTCATTCTTCTGACCTGTCCTGTTCTGGCTCGAGGCAATGAAGACAACGCTTTTAACAAGTGTTAAGCTCACCGTTATTTGCTTATGTCTTGCTTCGAAAAAGAAAAAAATAATTCTGGATAAAACATAGACAGGACTGGAAACCATGAACCATGGAAACCTTGAAGCATCCATCTGTTATGCTGCTGTACGCTCGGGGTCTTTACCTTATATTAAATATCGCTTTGAGGCAACAAAGACAGCGCTGAAGGTATGAGGCTCATATTCCCAGTTTTATGGAAAAGTGGACAGATTATAAGAGTTCTTCTCTACATTTAAGTTATGGTTTGATCTTCTGAACCAAAGCTCAACTTTTTTTATGTGGTATACGTTTTCTTTATGGATTAAATTTTAGCCCTGGAAATATTTACTAAGTAATTTTACACTTCACTGACTAAAATAGGCACCTTCTCTGAAGACATTTTTATAGCGGAAAGGCATGTTGGGAAATATATTACTTTTACATTTTAGCCTTGCTCCCTGTCATTTGTGGAAACTGCCCCTGACATCACCAATGCAACAGCCTGATTTTCATCCAGTGTCTTATAGAGTAGTTAGTCAGCACTGCTGCATTTTAAATTATGTTTAGCAAGACAATGCAAAAAAGCGGTGCTCAAAAAAAGAAAGCGTGAAGAGAGCAGGATGAGAAGACCACCAGGATTTTGAGTCTGAGCAGTGTTGGTAGTGGCTTTGTCCAGGACAAGGCCTGAAAGATGAAGCTACTCACCTCTGACAAGTGAGTGGCTTGTCTTTGTGTTTTGATAAATTATAGTGTGTGTGTGTGTCTGGAAATGACTGTTGGATGAGGAATTCCATAAATGAGTGTGCTTGTTTGGTGCTGTGAGCTCATGGAGTTTGTCTGTCAGGGCCTGTGGTGCGTTTGTTCCCATCTTTGTTACTTATCGAAGCTCAGTCTGTTTGGGGCTTGTGGTCGTGTTTAGGGCTTGTGGTCGTGTTTAGGGCTTGTGGTCGTGTTTAGGGCTTGTGGTCGTGTTTAGGGCTTGTGGTCGTGTTTGGGGCTTGTGGTCGTGTTTAGGGCTTGTGGTCGTGTTTGGGGCCTTGCTGAAGAAGATGGTGTGAGTTTATAGCAGAACCTTAGAAATATGTGTCTGTTCCCCTGACCGCTGGCTGCAGTTGCTGTCCATGGTGCTGATCAAATACCTGAATCATGCTATTGATATTATTGATTATTGCTATATGCTATTATTTTGCAGTTACTGTGTGTGTGTGTGTGTGTAAGTGAGACAGAGAATATGAGATGCTGTGTATATCGTAATGGCCTGTCAGAGTTGTTACCCCTGTGCAACAATCTATATAAATACACTTAAACTGAAGTGAGTTGAATTGGTTTTCCCTTCTTTGCGTTCCAGTGTATGCACATGGACGAGCAGGCAGGTGTACCCTCACGAGACCAGAACCAATAGAACCAAGATCAGTTACTGTAAATGGAAATCGCAAAAGGTTGATTCTGTTCATCTGGACGTTTTCAGTGGGAGAAACGTTTCGTCACTCATCCAGGTGACGTCTTCAGTCTCAGCTGACTGCAGGTTTCCCCAATCTTATAAGCAGTACATTTGCATAATGACTAAAATTAGCTCACTAAATGAACAATGAGCTGTGAGGTCAGTTCCTTGATTATTAATATGCAAATTGCCATGACCACTGATCAACAATCACTGATCAATGACCATGAGTCCCATTCACAGAGAGTTGGGGAATGGCTGCAATCGCAGCATTGTAAGATGGTGACGGATGTACCATTAGGCCCCCTCCTCCATTCAGAGATGGTCTCAAACCAGTGTTCCTCCCTGTCCAGGATACATCCTCATCATGAAAGAGTGTCCACTGGCCTGTAGGTGTAAATAGACTGCAGAGTCCTGGGCTGACAAGGTGGCTCTTCTGTGTTGTGCCATCCTCTTTGCCAGAGGTTGTTTGGTTTCCCCGATGTATAATTCACGGCACTCCTCCTGGCACTTAACATCGTACACTATATTACTTTGTTTGTGCTGGGGGACCCGATCTTTGGGGTTTGAAAGCCACAGAGATGCAGTTTTAGAGAAAACGCATCTCAACGTTTCCAATAATCCTGACACATACGGGATCACTAAAGAAGATGGAAATAACAGTCTTCTTTGACTCTGATGGTCTTAACTGAATGATCTCTGCGGGAGTTTCTGCTACAGTGTCTCCAAGACCAGATTTTACACTGATTATGACGTGTTATAAAAAAAAATGAGTGTCAGCCATGAAACATGTAGGACCTACAGTCTTCTCACCCATTTTACATTTGCACTACCTTTGGTAGTAATCCAGTCTGAATACACCCATCTCTTCATTTTTATCTGCATATCTGTGGAGTTTCCTAAATGCATCGCAGACGGTTGTGATTCTTTCACATCGACAAAATCTGTCTGCACCCAGACAGACTTACAAGGTGAGAACAAGACCGGGTTCACTGACGGGGCTTGTAAAAATGTGTCACAAAAATCTGAGCCCAAATCAAAGTAGTTCTATACGCCTTCCAAAGCCTGTTTGTGACACTGAATATAAATATGTATGGCTATAGTCCTTCCCCATCTGATTTTCCTTCTGTTGTGTCAAACATGTAACACTGCGGAATCTGAAACAGAGAAAGGAAGTCAACCTTTTCCTGTTTTTTCACATTAGGCTTGCACCACCTCTGTTTCTCTGTCCTCCACCTGACACGAAAGTCTATCAGTAACCTGCACCAAGGGTTAGAGTATGTGTTCGGGATTTTAAGAAGCACACAATACATCGTATCAGGCTCCCAAGGTGAAAGAGAGAGACAGGGGCCCGAGATTAATTCGAGCCAAAGTATAATGAGGCTGCTCTCAGACTTCCCCGGTGAATAAAGACAAATGGCTTTTGTTTGTGCCAGCTTTGCCATCTTGCATTGATAACTCCAATAATTCCATTTCATGCCCAAGTCTCATCTGCCACAGCAGAGAAAACAACAAAAAAGTGAAATAAACTGTAATTGAGGGAGGCTTTTATTAAGTGACAGGGTATTTTCATACTCTAGTGGAAGCAATCCCAGGGGGGACGGGTGGGTGGAAGCAGGGAGAGGGAGACGAGATGACAATGCTGTCCTCTCTCTGGAAAACAGTCTGTCATCGAGCACAACAAATAGCTCGCTTCCTTTGCTCGCGGATGACTGGAGATTTGCATGCAGGGGTCTGGCGTAGGTGCCGTCACGTTAAAGATGTAACTTGTCAGGGTGACGAGACGCACAGATCAAATTGTCCCACCGTGATGTCATAGATTCACCGTGGTGATGATTAAAGCCCCGATCAATAATCACGATAATTGCTCCATTGGCCCTCGCAGCCCCACTCTCGCGCTCTCGCTGCTGAGGTCAGAGCCATGTTAAATAGGCTGCACCAGTCATGTCGCCATGTGACCCTAAACCCGATCAGCTGATGACACCAAAGCATTAATGCATAAATGCACCTTTGGGTCTTTCCAGATTCTTTTCTGTCACAGAGAACTCTTTGCTTCCCCTAAAAAGCACAAACAGTATGAGATCCTGTGCATCCATGTACAATTTATCAAAAGTGGTTTTGCTAATAAATAGAACTGGCGAGCTGTTTGAATTTTTTCACCTTTTTATTCATTTAAAAAATTCTGTCCTCTTCAATTTGGGGGCATATTCAGGATCAGTGTTGGTCAAGTTACTTGAAAAAAGTAATCAGTAACTAATTACTGATTACTTCCCCAAAAAAGTAATCCCGTTACTTTACTGATTACTTATTTTCAAAAGTAATTAGTTACTTAGTTACTTTTTAAAAACACGATTTACAACCTGAATAGGTGATAAAGTGATAGATCTTTCAGCCCAATTCTACTTTTTCTGCATAATCATCATACAAAATGTAATCAAATGGAAAAGTCTCTTTTTAAAACTTGTTTTATTAGTTTTAATCTTTTAACTTTATGCATCAAGCAAACATTAAATTATCTGCAACATTCTCTGACTGGAAGAAATTAGTTTAACATTTAAACCTATTTTCTGCACATTCCAGCACATAAAATATTTTTTTGTGTGTTTACACTCAGTCTTTCAAATAGATGCAAGTAAAACACAGCAGAAAATAAATAAAGTCAAAGACTAGCGGTCCTGTTGCTCTATTTTCACCTGTAAAGCAGGAGTGGGGTAGGCGGAGGTTTACCCTGGTGCAGGTGTGCAGCGGTCAGTGGAAGAATCCGCGAGTTTCTCTGTGAGTTTCCCATTACGTCGTAGCTACTCGGTGTTTGCTCGGAAGTTTAGGGGTTTTTTGCTGTAAAAAGAAGTTTTCTTCCCACGCACAACGGACACTAATGTTTTTGTCACTTTTTATGGAATCAAACTCAAAGTAAGGTCAGTACTTCCACGCTTTAAACGCTGCACGCTCATACTCTCTCTGCACTCGATATATGATCCATTGTTGATCTGCACACAGCTGTTGTCACGAACTCGCTTACGTCACTGTCATGAGACATTCTCGCAAAAAAATCACAGTTTTAGTAACGCAGTAACGCAGCGTTCCTACGGGAAAGTAACGGTAATCTAATTACCGTTTTTGCAATAGTAATCCCTTACTTTACTCGTTACTTGAAAAAAGTAATCGGATTACAGTAACGCGTTACAAGTAACGTGTTACTGCCCATCTCTGTTCAGGATATGTTCCAACATAATGTAGGGTAGACACTTTAATATTAGAGAGGAAAATCCCAACAATCAGACAATCTTGGAGACAGCAGGAAGGAAGAATTCCTTTTTAACAGGAAAAGGCCTCCAGCAGCCCTGGGAGAGCGAGCGCTCTGCCATGATTGGTTTGGGGCTCCGCATTCTGGTTGAATAAAAATGTTTTATATTTTTGCTTACTAGGAAAAGAAAATAGAAAATTATACATTATACAAAAAGCTCTCAGGATATGTTCCAACATATCCTCAATAAGTTAAAATCTGTGCCTTGGCCTTTTATTCTTGAGTGACGTTACAGTGTGACAGGATGTGTCAAAGCAGCAGAACATTTCTTTGCAGTGGTTTTAAAGTCGTGGCTTAATTCTGTATGCTTTCGTTTGCTACCATCCCTTACGCCTGAGAAAACACAGCTGTAATTGCCTTTAAGGTTACTTAGTTCTCTGGGTTCATCAGTCACTAACTTTAATTGGAAGACTGACAGTAATGACCCAGCAATGAGAGTGATGAGAGCTCCAGCCCACACAGAGTCCACACTCATCCTCTCTTGTTTCATTCATTTAACCTTTTTTTAGGAAAAAGTCTCACTGCGATTTCTTTTACATGAAAGATTTTCTTATAGCAGATAATTAAAGTAAATGTATGTTTCTAAAGAGCTTTTTATGCTTTGTATAATTTTCTATTTTCTTTTCCTAGTAAGCAAAAATATAAAACATTTTTATTCAATGTGGAGCCTGCTCCTTTCTTTCCCTGTCACCCCAAACCAATCATGGCAGAGCGCTCCCTCTCCCAGGGCTGCTGGAGGCCTTTTCCTGTTAAAAAGGAATTCTTCCTTCCTGCTGTCTCCAAGATTGTCTGATTGGTGGGATTTTCCTCTATAATATTAAAGTGTCTACCCTACATTATAAAGAACCTCGAGACCTTTGTGAGGTAAATAAATAAAATATAATAAAAATAAATTAAATATAATTGGATTAACAGTTAATGGAGCAGTTTTATATCTTTGTCAGTTTGACAGAGTTTATCAGCAGCTGAAGTTTTTGCCGCATCCTCTCATTCTTCAAAACAACATAATCATAGACATGAAGTATTTTTCGACACTTGCTGACATGTTCATGAAAGGTGCGATGCAGGCCGATATTTTCTCCTTCAAACAGAAGTACTTTATCATTGCTTTTGTGCTTTTTTACCACTTTTGTACCACTTTAGACCTCCTCCATTTAACTGTCACAGTATCTGTGTGAGACAACACTGTGCTATCTTACTTTGCTTTTATATTGTAGAACAAATCTTTCTTTTTTTAACCTTTCGGTAGACGGGTCAGACGCATGACCGGTGTTTTCTGTATTGCATTGACAAGCAGTGATGGCTCCTCTGTTTTATGACACCTAATAACACTATAAAGCTTCAGGACTTCTTTTGATACGGTGCAGGAGGTAACACCGTGGAGTCTTTGTTTTGTCATCAAAGATTCGAATAGTATAATTATGAAGTTGTTATATTTTTATTTATTTCTTATTTTATCTTCGTCACAATTCTTTAGATACATTTATTTGTTATTCCAGTCGTTACTCACCCTGAAGCCGATTTCAACTCCAGCAGCTTCTTTTAAAGGTGTACTTTTAAACAACATATATCACTTTGAACAAGTCGTTTGTGTGTCTGTGGGAGCCGTGGAGGCTGTCTCAGCCATCTCTGCATGATGCGTTTTTAAATAGGTAAAATCTGACAGTTCTTACACTCAGAATGGCTCACGTGGTAACAATAATGCAACAGTAACTTATTCAGTAGTTTTTGGTACTTTCTGTCAAACCGTTCACATGCTGCTCACCAGCTCAATTTTCTTTGAGCTCATTTTTAGGTCACCACCACATTCAGGAACAAAATTCTGCTCATCATTTTAATACTTATGTTGACCAGTGAGCCCTTAAAGTTGCTGAAATGTCACCAAGACGGAAATGTGTCCTGCTTTTGCCATTGATGACAACTGAGAGACAATATCTATCTATATATATATATATATATATATATATATATATATATATATATATATATATATATATATATATATATATATTTATTTATTTTAATATCATTTTAATATATCACCAGTCTGAATATTTCTCTAAAAAATCATTAATTTTTTGGACTTTACATTGTTTTAAAAAAAGATCTGTTTTTATACCTGAAACTATGAATACATGACATGAAGTAGTAGAACAACAGGAATCTCACATTATAGCATGTACTGCATAACTGTTTCCTACAATGTAATGTAGAATATATATTATATATTTTGTAGGATGTTCAAATTTAAAGGACAAAGGTGTGCATATTTAAAGCATGACTGTTTGAATTAGTTTCAAATTTGTAATTATTTCACGTTCTATTGTGTTGAAGTTTTCAAAGATGTTGTGGTTTGCACAATAAATCTTCACGTTGATGAATCAGATTTTGATTTAAAAAATGTTTCGCACACACATACAAACAAATCAAATAGTAAAATCTGGTGGAATACAAAATTTAAACATCGCTACGTTTCTTCAAAATAAAATGGTGACATTGCAGAATGCATCGTTTTATACTGCAAGGGCAGAGATATTGAAAAAAGTGAATGAGGTATTTTTGGCCATGAAGGTATGGAGAGGGATTATCTGACACACAAAACACTAATGGAAACAAATCAGTTTTGTTGCAGATCTTTGACATGTCCAAGACAGGAGTGACCGTGGTTCAGGGGGTTGGGAAGCCCATCTTGTTACTGGAAGGTTGCCGGTTCGTTGCCAGCTCGGTCTGTCCTGGTCGTTGTGTCCTTGGGCAAGACACTTCACCCTACCACCTATCTACCGCCTACTAGTGTTGGCCAGAGGGGCCGATGGCGCGATAAGGCAGCCTCGCTTCTGTCAGTCTGCGCCAGGGCAGCTGTAGCTACAGTGTGTGAATGTGAGAGTGAATGAATAGTGGAATTGTAAAGCACTTTGGGTGCCTTCTTTTTTTAAATAAATAACTTATAATTCAAAGGTTTAAACTGGCATAAAATACTGATGATGATTTAACGTTTGATCATTTTGATTGTTGCTAATATCTCAAAATCTTTAAAATTTACACTTTTTAAAAGTTTAAACCACAGCAGCTTAATACAGACATCAATAATTGATTGTAGAATATCATCTGTTGATAAAAATGTCATCAGCAGCAGCAGAAATGGTGTTCAAAACTTACCCCTCAAACATACTTTACAATAAAGATCAGTGTGACTTTCCACCTGTAAACCTTCCACACTGTATCCTGACTGAATACAGGCAGGCGTTCATAACCGGCACTAGAAAGAGACGCCAATAGATTAATTTAAGAAAGTTAGGGGGGGAAATTATTGAACTTCTTTAAGTTAAAGGTTTTTAATTCATCATTTCTTTAAAAAAATAAATAAATAGATGAATAGTTCATTTCTGGAAGGATAAAACTTTGTGGGACAAACTGTTTTTTTTCCCACAGAATTTTATATTACTACAGCAGCAAGCTTAGATTCATTCATAAATATAACATTAGACTACTCACTTAGAAACAGATGTAGGTTAACACTATTTAAAATCTGCTCTGACTGGATTCATTTTATTAGGATTTAAAATATAATTCTAGTTTGTTCTAACCTTGTATAGATCCCATTAATGTGGCCAGCATGACTTCTGTTGCAGAGAATTAGGGAAACGAGTAGTGGCACAAAAATAATTTATTGGGCAGCTCGGGCTGTGAACCTTTTAACAATCACCAAACAAAAAGCAACACATCCGTCCTTTGCTAATGCACGGAGTGGGGCCATCTGGCTACTCTAGCTGTCAGGGCCATTAATAATTCTTTGTTCTTATTTCAAGATTCAGATTCATATTAGGAAAAAAAGTTATGTTTTTCACATCACCACCAGTGGAAAGAAAATATTGAATAAACTGATAAATTTATTCCACAGCAATCTTTCCATGTGTGAATCAGAAAAACAAAATTTGGTTAAGGAAGTTTGAAGGCTGGAGTTTTAACTTTCTGAATCATTAAAAATGTTCAAGCAATTTTAAATGAGGATTTCTTAATTATGGAACAGAACCTGAAGTTCCACACAGAAAACCCAAAAGCTCACTGTAATTAAATAGATTAAACTCTGTAAACTTAATATATTTTTAAGTATTTTTAGATTTTTTTTTAGTTAATTCAAATAATTATTTTTGATTAACTTGTTTTGTGGATTAAATAAGCATTGCTTGAAAGAAAAGCTCAGTGTAGTAATTACTCTTGTTTTAATGTCTGACATAAGCAGGTTTAGAAATTAGTGAGGCTCATAAATGTTTCTCTTACTGCAACATAAGGTGTAGCATCTGTGCTCCAATGTCCAACAGAAAAGTCTACACTTTTCAGCAGACACGGTCCTATAATACACTCGTTTACACTAAAAAACCCATAAAACTGTAAAGGGCTTTATTTTGTGTGGGAGCAACTGTGTGGAAATATGCAATATGTGTGTTAAGTGTATAAAAATGAAATGTATAGAACAAAATAACTAAAAAACTGATTCTTTCACTTGAAATTTAAATAGCATGCGGGGAAAAACATACTTATTCTGGGCTCTTCCCCTGTTGTGCCTCTGATTCACTACTAGTGCCCAAATCAATGATTCATGTTTTAACCGAACCCCTTAAAAATTTCAATTCAACTTTATTTATACAGCGCCAAATCAACAGTCACCTCAAGGTGCTTTATATTGTAAGGTAGACCCTACAATAATCCATACAGAGAAAAACCCAACAATCACATGACCCCCTATGAGCAGCACTTTGGCGACAGTGGGAAGGAAAAACTCCCTTTTAACAGGAAGAAACCTCCGGCAGAACCAGGCTCAGGATTTCAACTGAGCTTGGTTCTGTGGGTTGTTTTTAAAAACCTAAAAACAACCCACTGAGAGGCACCGTAGTGTGGGCTGTGACTTCCCTTAGAATTTTCAAATTTAGTGTCACATATTGATTTGTGCCAATTTTCACTATCTTGATACAGGTCCAGACCTCGGTGAGAGCTAAAGCTATAATTAGAAGGTCTGGTGGGGTTTAATGGACGATGGCAACATAAGCAAAGGTAAAATTTAAAAAAAGTTCAATAAAATGTTTTGTAAGTTTCTGGTTTCTGTTTTATTTCCAATCATGTAGCAAACGGGCCATGTGACTTCCTGTTTTCACTGACAATGCAGAATTAAAATGAACTTCCTGTGTTGGGGTAAATAAAAAAGAAGCCCTATGAACCAAAAATATTTTGCTTTTGGAATCTAATGGCACATTTCCGGTTTCATCACACTATTTCATCTGTCAAAGCATTTTACGGAGTTCATCAACATGATTCTCAGGTTTTAGGGGTTCTGTTAAATATTTGGATTCCCAGCAGTTCTACTTTGGCTCACTGGCTCAGCTTTTTGGAGTTTGTTCAGCCACTGTTGCACATCTACATATGCAATAGAGGCATGCAGTACAACCTGATTACATTTAAAGTGTTTTTCATTGCATCCATCTTTTTTATTACTGCAGACAATGTGCTCGAGCTGTTCTCTCTGTGCATTTTTCCTCACTGTATCAGTGTGTTTATTCCATTAGTTTGACAGACCGTGATAGCTGACACCGTGCCGTGACGGTTTGGTGACACTTGTGCAGGCCAGACACAAGGCCGACAACACTGCCGGTGCTTTTCCGACCTCGCTTTGTGCTTCTGCACCGGAGGTTGGTTGAGTCATCAGGCAAACGGTGTAATGCTCAGCGAACATCATTTTCTTTGCACCCTTGGGTTCACAAGAAATTCATCATCCAGAGAATGAACGCACTGATGTACAAAAATACATTTATTTGAAACAATTTCAAAATGACAGTTTCTTTACCGTAGAAATATCGAAATCAAGATGAAACAGAACATTACTGATGATGCATGCATTGTAGATTTTTGTGCACTGAAGAACATTACAATGCTTTTGCCTTCTGAAAAATCACAAATGCAAAGAATCTCTTTTATGGTTCAAGTATGGATTTGTCTGGTGCTTACGGTATAATGTGGCATTTAAGATATCAGATGAGACAGAAGTTTCCAGTGATCAAAGTCCTTTCTTTTACTAGTTTCACTTCCAATGTGCTGGCGCAGATAAAGCACCACATTTTGAAGCATTTGTTCTTTTCTTTCTTTGCAAACTTTTATGGGCAGCCAGTGTACTATGTTCATTGTACATTCTTCACAATTTCAAAGGGTCCAAGAGAGAGAAAAACAACAGAAAACAAAGACAATATCCATGTGTAGTTAAGGATGGAGACACTTTTTGATTTCTCTTTTTCTGTCCCCCCTAATTCTGCTTTTCTAATAAGAATCAGAACAAAGTGCCACCATCAAAGCCTTTACCCAAACAAAATCCAGCCAAGCAAACAATCCTTTGCTTATGGCATGTGTTGAATACAACAAAGCTCTAGAACAATCTTTGTTCAATGTGTGTTCTGTCTGTATTAACAAGGCTTCGCTTGGCTGTTTGGTTTGAGATGAGAGCACTCTGTTGCAGGTAATGCATATGTGATGTGACAGCCTATATCTTTTTGCAGCCTTTCGCTTCTCCTGGAACTGCTGTTTGCTTGAGCTGAGCACTGCAGGAAACCTCTGCATGTGGCACCCTCCCCTGAGCCGTCCAGCTTTCTCTCATTATCAACAATGCTGGATACTGGGAGAGCAACGGGAGTCAAGTGGAGGCCACTTGGCTTTTGCAGGCCTGGAGAATGCAGAGCTGGGGGAAGTTGCATGCTGGGAGGACGGTGTTTTCTCTTCAAACTAGATGCAAAGCAGTGACTGGAGCGTTGGTTTGTGAATGGAGGCTAATGGCAGCCAGGGGAGCTCTGTGTTTATTTAATGAATCCACAGTGTACAAACAAACTGTTCCAGGCACAGTTGAAGACAATGTTCTGGTTTTGTCACATTGTTAGAATAGCAGTAGTTGCACATTTTGAGTGGTGTAAAAATTGTTCCACAATGAGCACCAAAGATGCTGGCAACACACTCTGTAGAACATTAGCTTATCGAATCCTAATGAACAGCAATAGCACTTTGTAGGCTTAAAGTTGGGTTTGATAGCATACATGGAAAAAAAAGTGAAGTTGAAGCTATGACAACTGAAAATAATGGGAGAACATGATATCGAAATCCAAAAACTGTGAGCTAATAAGTGATTTAACTTTTCACATTGTACACATTACTTTAAACCATCTTGGAGGCCCAGGTGTGTCCTGGCACTGAACACAGCATCGGGTTACTGTGATTAAAATGAATGTAGGACTCTTTCACTTCAATTGTGCTGCATCAGATTTGCAGTTCAGAACTTTCTTTTAACAAGTTCAGTAACATCGATGTGACTCATTGCTATAAGGCTGTTATATATACACTAATTTAATTAACAAGCAAATTTTACAGTTTACCAGTCTTACTGGTCTGGTTATGTGCACAGACAGGTTTCCTGTATCTCAAAGTTCTCATGTCCAAAGAAGCCCAAACGTCTTCACTTTGGCCTTACAGTAGTGGGACTGTTACTGACTGAAGATGGACTTGGTCTTTGAGAATGAAATCTTAAAAAGTAGTTCAGGCTGAAGAGTCTAGGCAGAGAAAATGTCATTGACTTAATTAAACTACTTATTACCACCATATATGTTTTGTCATCATTAGTTGGCATCACCATGTTGATTATGCTGCTCTTCACACAGCAGTCCTTTGAAGAGAATGAAGACCCAATTTGAAATGTATAACACCATTCATTCCTAGTATTTTATCATAACCAAGTCCTGATTTAAACCCATGTCAACCACTCGGTGGTGTTAGTGGATAAATTAAGGACTTGTCGTATGAAGTTACCCACTAGGCAGCATAACTGTTTTAGAACAATACATCCTATTACTGTTGAATCTGGACCAATGAGGTGGATTGGCCAGATGAGCGGCCAGCACCACCATGACTGAAAAGAATTGCAGGACATTAAAATAATAATATTGGCATGAGCTCCACTGGAAACTGCCACAAACCAAAGAAGAAGCAGAAACCACAACCCAACTGTAAGCCTACTAGTAATAAACACCATGTTTTTCCCCAACGAGTTGAAATTGTGAATTTGATCACTGGTCACCACAATAGATACATTTTTTCCAAAGTGATTCAACATTAGTATCGAAGCCAAATCTGAACAGTGAGAGCCACAGACTCACTTGCAAATAGAACCGGACTGATATGGGACGTTTAAGGCCAATACCGCTACAGATGTTTGGTGATTCAAACATGGGATATACAGATTTCCCTAATATTTGTAGTTATTTACGAGCTCGCACCAGCTGGTTATTGTGTTTGTGGTTCCCAGCAGGGAACCTGCAGAGTGCCCTCTGGTGGACAAACATCATAACAACAGCACGTCTGAAGGATGTTTCTCTTGTTTCGTAGCTTTTAAACTTCATTTATCGGCTGTTGTAAATGCCAATATCGATAGATCGATAAATAGCCAGCATTGGCCGACCAACAAATGAGTCGGGCTCTAGTTGCAAATGTTTGGTTCGGAGAGTTTAATGACAGTTAAAAGTATTTGATTATCTATTGTATATCTGTACTGAAAATGCAAATATCCTGAAAATGATCCTTTTAACTTTATTTTCAGAGAACATGAGGGACATCCGCACTATGCCGATACAGCTCTACCTGCATTAACAGATAAATCCTTTCTATCAGGTTCATTTCAGCCAACACTCGACTGAAGAAAATGAGAGCAAAACAGAATCAGCAGAATCAACTGGGGTCTTTTGACACATGATTAGAAAATAACTATTTACAACACTTGCTTATCTACAACACAGAAATTGTGTCCTCAGAAAGAACATGCACAAGTCAAGGACCTTAGCAAAGGAAATCGGTTTCTTTAAGTAATGTTTGACTTTTTAAACACACTTTCAGAAAAAAAAGACCATCGTCAGATCTTCTGTTGCTGCCATGGTACTCAGACTACGAGCATGTAGAAAGTAATAATATATACATTTAACAGAACAGATGACAGTATTGTACATTTCAATAATATTCCCTGTTTGATTGAAGACTCGACATTATAGTCTATATATAGGCAGAAATGATTTTCAAAGCAAACGCCTTAAGAAATGTACATAACTTTTGATAGATTTCCACGAAAGATATTTCACTTTGCAAATGAATGCTGCTATGTAGCTTATACATCCACAAAACTGAATAAGTTTTGTCAGTAATTACAATGATCTCATTGAGTAAATTGACATTAACTGCATGGATGTTGTTGAATGAGACATCCATGCATGTCTGTATAAATGAGGTCCCTTAGAAAACTATTAACATCAGTTGTGTTGAGAATTACAAAACAAAAAAAAAGATAACCCCCGACACTGAAATACTTTGCTCTGTACATGAAGCGCTGCTCCCCCAGTTTTACACACTAGTACAGTTTGGAATCTCCCTTGTGCTCTCGCAGGCATTTCCGACTCCCCCTGAGTATAAATAAAGGAAATGAAAGAGGGGGAAAAAAAGCCAAGAACAAAGACGGTTAATTCAGAGCTTTAATGACTATAAAACAAATAGCTTCTTTGACATTGACTCCTTGTACTTAATTTCCATTCAAAGGCTCTGAAGCTATTAAAAAGCGTTGGAATTTGAAATTGACCCATTATGAAAAATATGCCAGCTTTTGTTATGATATGTTTGGTCCAATTAATTGGAACATGCTCGGCGAGGAAGTTTAGAACCAAATATCGAAAGTCTGGATGTCTACTCCATTTTTGTTGGGCGATCGTGGCTCAAGAGTTGGGAGTTCGTCTTGTAATCGGAAGGTTGCCGGTTCGAGCCCCGGCTTGGACAGTCTCGGTCGTTGTGTCCTTGGGAAAGACACTTCACCTGTTGCCTACTGGTGGTGGTCAGAGGGCCTGGTGGTGCCAGTGTTCGGCAACCTCGCCTCTGTCAGTGCGCCCCAGGGTGGCTGTGGCTACAACGTAGCTGCCATCACCAGTGTGTGAATGGGTGGATGACTGGATGTGTGAAGTGCTTTGGGGTCCTTAGGGACTAGAAAAGCGCTTTACAAATACAGGCCATTTACGTGAGAAACACAAGAATAGCTGTTAATTTACTCTGGCATATAGCACAAATCAATCAGCAACTTCAAGGACGTCTGCAGAAATGTGCAAATAAAAAGTTTATTCGTTGTGAAATACATTTCGTTAAATATCCTTGTCTTTAATCCCTACCTGTGATGGCAGGCAGGAATGATTTGATACACTTTCTGTTGCACTAAATACATGAAGTGCTGAGCACCTGCTCGAATTTGACCTAAGACTCCTCATGAATGCATGCATTTTTAATTTCTCTTTGCTATTTGGGCTGATTGGGACCTGATGAATGTAAAAACTTTATTTTTATTTATTTATTTTTTACCTGAGTTTTGTTTCTGAGAGAAATGAGATCCACATAGGAGGACATCTGCTTTAAATTTCGATAAAAATGTGGCAGTATAATGTCCTAAGTGGATATCAGGCCCATCGGCAGCCACATGGTACCTTTAATTTAAGAGAAAAACAACAATGTACCATTGTTGCTTCAAACGTGGAATCAGATGGTATATAGTAATTTGATTAGTGTTTCGTAAATATGTTGTTTTACAAAGTTTAACTCTTATTCTTACACTTATTGTTGTTTTGTGACACTTTACTGTGCGTCCCCGTCCACTGACTCGAGGTGCTACATGGTTTATGGAGAAACTGAAAGTACTCTTGTGCAGGAATACAGATCATATGTAGAAAAAAAAGTGGATAAAAATATTCTGCTGAAATGAAGCAGGACACTCACAGCCTCGCTGCTTGAGGGTTTCACTAATGTGTGAGTTTCCATTCTAGACAGCTCCTCTGAATTTCAGCACACAGGTCAGAAGCAGTCAGCTCTCCAAAACTGTGAAAGTGCAGCAACTTAATCTGTCTTTTAAACTATCTCAGAGCCCAATCAATCCTGGGACTGCAGCTGCCAGAAGTGGTACATTTCTACTGGTAACCATAGAAAATCCACTCTGTTATATACAGTCAGTGGGCAGCAATTAGCTTATCAAACCTATTGTTTTTTATCATGAAATGAAATATGAATGAATGAATGTCTCTTTTTAAATTGAAGTCAAACTGTGAGTGAATGAGGAATGATTAGGCCACTCCCTCTGTGTTTGATGGAGTCCTGCAGCCACATGCTAAACATGTTGGTTTTATAATTTAGTCATTATTCCCAGTACTGTGGGTGTCACTGGAATCTTTCCTTACCCTCTAAAACCCTTTCACGGGTTTTGTCTACTCTAAGGATTTCCTCCTCCGTGAATAATTCAAAAATGGTAAAAAGGAGATTCATTTGCTGGATTTCTGTTTAAAAGACGATTCAGTATGAAAAGTATCCCCAGGAGGTGATTCTACGCACAGTGATCACATTATCATGTTGACTTTTGCTATAAAGCCATCGACAAAAGAAAGTTTGTCCCTGAAATTCCACCTTTACATGCCCCGGCATGTTTTGGCATGTCTGAAACCTCGGTATAGGGAATATCTGAGTTTCCAAACAGTGGACGGTGCACATTTTACATGTCCTAGAATACAATGTAGCAGTGACACAGACCTTGCTGGACCATACGGAGCCCCGCAGGGGACATGGGAGAAAAAAAAATTAAGACGGACTTTTGTTTGTTTTGCAAGATCTCGCAAAAGTTTTGCGAGATCTCGCAAAACAAACTCGGGATCTCGCAAAAGTTTTAGCCGCATTCTTCCCGTTAGCTCGAAGCTAACGGGAGGTCGAGACCTACTACAGCCGGGAGGAACACCGCTTTCCCGGCACATCGTGCCTCGACCTCCCGGTCGGCTTCGAGCCAGCGTCCGAAGAATGCGGCTAAAATGTTTGCGAGATCTCGCAAAAGATTTGTGAGATCTCGCAAAAGTCCGTCTTAAATTTTTTTTTCTCCCATGTCCCCTGCGGGGCTCCGTAGGACCACGACAAGGTCACTGAGATCCAGTTTTCATTGTGCTCCATGTATTATATTTTTGAAAATGTCTTAATCATGACTTGAAAAACAGGCTCAAGACCCACCTTTTTAATTTAGCTTTCACCTAACGTTTATTTATTTTATGCTTATTTATTCTATCCTGTTATTCTATTTATTGATTTTATTCGTATTCATTTTTTATCTTCTTACTCTATTTATATTTATATTGTATCCCGTTCTTATTTATTTTATCTTTTTACCCTGTATATATACTATTGGGTCATATCTCCAGTGTTTCCTCGGAGGGCGCTCTCTGCACCGTGGCTGCTGGGGCTCTGGGGGTCCTCTCAGCCTGGCTGGGGGGCTTCTTTGCCTCCCTCCTGCTGTGTGCCCAGCCTGGAGGCTCCCGGTGATAGTGTTTCCTCACTTGGCTCATGCGTACCCAGCCCAATTTTACTCTTTAAGTGGGTGTGTGTATTCATGATCGTTTATGTTAATGAGAGTGTGGGGAGTGAGTTGGAGGGCGGGGTGGGCTGTTTTTAATCATGTAACCATGTGCTTTATAAATAAAGATTGATTGATTGATTGATTTGTCGCAAATATTCACACAGATGAGATTATGCAGTATATAGTGCATCGCATACATTCATATGTATATTGATGCTTCCTATTTGTCTCTGGATATCTAAATGCCTTTAAAGTGTGAGTTATTTAAATCATCTTTGTGGCCATTTCCTGTTCATGGATTTTCTCTTGTTTCTACAGCAGGTGAATAGAGTAACCCACCAACACCATAACTACTACTTAAGGTGGCAGTAACGCGTCTAGAACCCAAAAAAATATTGAAGTGTATTTGCTTGAAACGCCTGTCCCTACTCTCAGCAGGTACTTACTTTTGACCCTGGCGTCCAGCTCCTTCTCCATGAGTTCTTTGGATGTGGAGAACTCACTCAGAGTAATTTTCGGCGTGCTGTCGCCTTGGCCGACCGAGCCGATCATCTCTTGCTCTTTCTCCTGGTTAACCTCAGCATATATGTTGATCCAAGGTATTTTTCTGAGGATTTACAGAAGACGAGATCAGCAAGCGTTAGATAACCATCTCACGTGCAGGCGAGGTGTTTGTGCATGCACACAGTGGGGTTGTTGTGTTTCTAAGGCTATGTAACCGCAGTCCCAAGTTTACCTTCATTAGTAAATTACAACCGAGAACACGACTTTATGAATAAATTATTTGATTTTGCAGCCTCATCTCCATCTCTGCCCGCCTGACTATCTTCATCAGACTCTGCTCTCACCGAGTTCGTCCTGATCTTTATTACTTGCTTCCCTGCAGGGTTTCTTTTTTCTCTCAGGCCAGTTAACTTCAGCAGGTGCAGCAAATAAAGGTCAGCATAACTGTAACACGTGTAACAGAATTCAATAGACCAAAGGAGAAAACAACTCTGGTCTTAGTTTTGGTTAACCTTTAAATAATCAATATTTTGATGCTATATATTTTCGCTGGTTATTTCATTCCCTGTAGCTTTGAAGTTCACTGACAGCTGACATCTTCAAAGGTAGTTTTTTCTTACATAATATGAATCAATGGGCACACCTTTAATTTAATTATAACTGGTTTGATTATCCAGTTTGTCTCTATTGACTCTTTTGCACAGAGTAAGCTTTGGGATGAATGAGTTTGAACCGTCTGTTGTCTCTCTGCTTCCAGCTGTGATGTTTTGGCAGGATCAACATTTTTTAGAAAAATGAAAATTATTTTTCTTTCGAGTTAAAAATGCAGGTTTTTAAGAAGTCTGACAGACTGTTGCACTGAGCTACTTTTTCAAAGACGATTCTGTTTCCTGTTGCTGACAAACTGTAAACTTGCCTCGACTGTAATTACACTCGAGTGCCTAATTTATAGACAAATTACAGTAACACTGGTTTCTTTTCTCATCTGCATTTATGCCGCCTAATATAGATCTTTATTCAGACATTATCCAATTTATTTGCAATTACTATACATTTGGGTTATTAATTGCTCTGTTTTGTCAACTGTAAGATTTCTTGAAAAATGCGTCCTCTTTAGACTAATGGGAAAAACTTCATATCCATAATTAATGACAGCTTTTCCATTTCCCTCAGACCTTTCAAAAGAATAATTTTGAGTATGAATAATTTATTCAGCAAATAAGATCCAAGGCAGAGAAGCTGCATATTAAACCGTTTACTGCTCATTTTCTCTGGATTTTGTGACTGATTGCTGCACACGCCTCATGCACTGGAATCTCACAAGTATGAGTGACAACTCCAGAGTGATCTATCAATTGAAAATACCAAATATGACTATAATAGATTGGTCTAGACAGGGCTCGTCTGCTATCATCAATAATGAAGAACAGAGTAATAGCTATATAGTGGGGCCCTACAGCAGGTGGAAGTAATCAGAAAGATGTGCACCTCTTGAATTTGTAGATGAGAAACACCGCAAGGCCAAGAAACACAACTGACAGGAGCATAAGCATCGCTGAGCTGCTGTGTCTGGGGCTCGAGTCCACTAAAGGCGCTGTGGGAGCAGGAAGGTGCACAGAGATAAATAATAAAAACAACATAAAGTTAATCAACAGTTGACAAATGAGACAGAATAGAAATAATTTGATTCATTAAAACCAACAACAGACAAAAGCACAGCTAGTTTTATAGTACAAGTCAACCAAAAGTGGCTAAATGCTAATGCTAATACTAGGTTGTAAACAAGAACAAATGTTGGTATGAATGCATAAATGATCTCAGTTCATCAACATCTTGAGCAGTTTCATCATAAAGACGCCAGATTTGAAGAAGTAAAGAACTTCTGAGGTTTCAAAGTTTGAAAGTTCAGCTCAGTCAAAAGCATTTTCCTCATTTCCTGTATTAACAATATTTTCTTTTATTAAACTATAAGTATAAGATCTTTAAATAATTGGAACTGGCAGTCAACATATCAGCAAGAATTCACTTTTTTTAAACTAATGTTTCCTCCATGTGGAGGAACAGCTAAAAAGAATACAGTACACATGAGCTCTGGCTAACGATGGCTAACTAAGGCTACGTCCACACGTACCCGGGTGTTTTTGAAAACGCAGATTTTTCTATGTGTTTGCACCTTTCGTCCACACGTAAACGGCGTTTTCGGTCACTGAAAACGGAGGTTTTTAAAAACTCCGGCCAGGGTGGATATTTTCTAAAACTCAGTCTTTGCTTTTACATGTGGACGAGAAAAATGGAGAAAACGCAGCGTCAAAGGTGTGCGTCTTTTTTGACGTCACACTGTGCGCCACGTTATTGTTTCGGTGAAATGAATTTCTACAATACTGTTACTGTTACTTGTCTCTGCAGTGTTTAAATGCTTACATATACACACACAGTTACTGTCCCTCCACACATACGACTGGTTCTGCTTCTATGCCCCATCTTTGTTTACTTTTTCCCACCGAGGCTTCTAGACTTCTGATTGGCCAACATTTCTACACGGTTAGGAATATAGCGCCACCTGCTGCTTTGGCATGTTCCTAGCAGCGTTTTCCTTCATTTCTGCCTTTACGTGTGGACGGGATTATTTTTTAAAACGAAAACGGAAAATCTCCATTTTCAAAAATACCCGTGTACGTGTGGACGTAGCCTAAATCTCTGACCTGGGAGGTTACGTCAGACGTGTTGAAAGTGGAGTTATTCATTTTATTTGTTGTTATTGCTGCTATTTTCCCAACACAACTACATATTATCTTAATAAGACAGAAGAAGTGCTTTGTTCGCTTCAGACCCTAGAATTTAAACTCAGAAGTTATAGTTAAGTTTGTGCTGTTCTTATGACTGCAAGTCCATAACTGACAAACACTTGATAATCATTTGATGGAACCAGTACAGTTTTATGCTGATCGGAGCTCTAATGTGTGTTTACCTACAAAGGCCCCACAAAGATGTAAACTGAGGTGACTGCACATCCAGGTGAGTTAAAAATATTTCAACTGTTGTTAACAGTAAGTTAAGTACTTTACTTTGTGCCATAAAGAGCAGCGGCTGAGTTTCTCCCTGAGACTGAATAGTCCTGATGTCAGGGTCAATCAGGAGTGGACGACAAACTTATCATGGCAGTCTGTGGGCAGCTCGAGCTGTAAAAGCCCACTTTGACACAGAGGCAGAAAGAATGGAGGTGGATCGAACGCCAGGAGATACTGCTCGCTCACTGCCTGATGACCAGTGAGGATATCCTGGGTTATTCTCCAATTATAATTGACTATAATAGACATAGACTATAAATTGTCTATGTCAATTATAATATAATATAATTGACATAGACAATTATGGGTACGAGTATTAATAGCTATAATTAATAAAATGGATTCCACGTTGTACTTATTGTGACTTGAATCAAGGAACTGGTCTTTATAGAAATGTGCATCCTCACTTCTATGCAGCTGGAAGCCTTTTAAAGCCTGCAGGTTTCACTCTCTCCTGAAATGCATGGAAGTCCATAAAGTAGGAAAGATCACAGGACCTCCGGGGAATGTATTATAATGTGTGTATATCTTCCTGAGAACCGAGGAAGAAAAGAATCTTCCCATTGAACTTTTTTTCAATTTCCTGCCTCTTCCTGGTGCTAACACCCAGACACATGAGATACCAATGGAAAGGCCGGGATTTCCTCTATTCAGTGCATCAGGACTTCGTCAAAAGATATAGAGCAAAAACAAATGCCCATTTCAGAGGACATAAATGAATGGGCTGGTTCTCGGGAGGATATGATGCTAGATTCTTTTTTTTATTTTTTATTATTATTATTATTATTATCTCTTTTATTGGGACAGCTGTTGAACATAACAGTAGTTTGCCTTTTTACACTTTCTTTGCTGTCACATTTTAATTTATAATTGAAAAATAAAGAAGAAAAAAAAACTAGGGTTAGGAGGCAGCAGGGCAGGTAGGTTTACGTAGTACTCAGGGTTGTAACATCATATACAAAATCACACCTCATATGCTTAACATAGTCTGTCCATTTAGACCATATTCCCTCTGAAGTTTAAGAGAAAATGACACTTTTCCCATCGTATAGATCTCTTGTACAGAATGTATCCAGTCTTCTATCGTTGGTGGTTCAGGCTTAAGCCATCTTCTCGTAAGAGGCTTTTTATTTGCGGCCAGAAGGATATACAGGAGCAGTGTTGCCAACTCCTCAGTAAGGAAAATCGCTATTGGCTGTCCTAAAAGTCGCTAGAAGTCGCTAAATGACGTCATCACCTAATTTGCATAATTGGTCATGCTAATGTAATTGTAACCTATGTTGTTGGAGAGAGAAATAACATCGTGGACGAGACATAAAGTGAGTAAAAAACGTCCTAAATGCATTTAGAGTTTATTTAGAACTACAAATTAAATTTATTTTAGCAATTATTGTTTTTTTTAATGTCACAATTCCAACCCTGCTCCTTTATCAGGGCCTGGACCGGCAAAAGTGACCCGAAATAGGCACTCTGGTGGAGTTACTTTGTGTGTGTGTGTTTATAAGTAGTTTTAAACCTTGTGATCCACAAAACAGCATAAGAGTAAAAGAAGAACTGACTGCGTTACAGTCAGTGCGGGAGCAGCAGCTTCGCTCATGCGCGATTCATTTGCAATTTGGAGGCACAGGTGTGAACGTCTCCTGCCCTGATAGCAGCTGGGGGAGGACTATCCTCCACCCGTGAGCGCTTTGGCACGGGCGAGGTGCCCACGGCAGCACCGCTGCTTGTTGAGAGTAAGAGCGATATGCGCTTTCACGTCAAAAAGACGTCATAAATAAGTCTCCAATAACACCAGAAGAAGTTGCCAGATTTGTCGTTAGTCGCTTTTTAGAAAAAAAGACGCTAAGGGGGTCTGAAAACTCGCTAAATATAGCGACAAAGTCGCTAAGTTGGCAACACTGTACAGGAGTCTTCTGTCGTTGGGATTCAGTTTATCCACTGGTACATTGCACAAAAATATGGTCTCAAAAGTTGAAGGAAAAACAAATGAAAAAACATTTTGTAAATGATCATGGATTAGAGACCAATACTGGCGAATAACTTTACAGTCCCAAAAGATGTGGAAATGGTTAGCTCCGTCTCCCCCACATCTCCAACATTTATCACCAAGTCCTCGATATCTTTGTTGAGCAGGGGTGATGAAAAATCTCATAATGCTTTTCCAGCAAAATTCACGCCAAACATTAGACCCAGTGGTAGCCCACTGTATCTGCATGTGTGAGCCCAACACTTCTCTGTAATTGACAAATTACCCTCCTTTTCCCACTTCGCTGTCGTTTTTACACCGCAGGATGCTGTTATATAATTTAGAAATAATTTTATTTTGCGCTTCAGATTTGGTTAGTAATAAGAATGTTTCTACAAATTCGTTTAGGTTCACTTTTAAGTTTTGATTAAAATAATTTCTGATCTGTAGATGTCAAAAAAAATCATCTGATCCCAAGTCATGTTTACTCCTTAAAGATTCAAAGCTTTGAAATGCACCCTTATGGACAAATGAATCATAATTAGTTAAACCTTTTGAAATCCAGTTTTTGAATCTATTATCATATTGATTTGGAGTAAAATCTGAATCATATGCACACCATCTTAAAACCTTAGAGGCATTTTCCAAACCACCAATTTTTATTACGTCTTTCCAAGCAGATATCATTATTTGTAGTATAGGTTTATCTGCCATATGCATTTTATTCTGCAATTTTATGTCCGATATTAAAGCTGAAACTGGTATTTCTTTTACTGTTGTTCCTTCAACATCTTTCCATCCGGCGGTGTAGTCTGGACAACAGAGACAAATCAGTGGTCTTAGCTGAGCTGCACAATAATATAATAATAATGGTAGATTCTAGCTATTGGTTGGCTGTTACAGCGAGATTTTCTGGGTTTCCAACAATACTACAGTGACTTCATTCTGCATGAGTAACAATGCAAAGTTTTGTCAGAATGGAAAAAAGGAACGAGACTCTCACTTCTGAAAATAGATACACCTGAAATAGCTGCTGGCACTGTGGTAGCACCTACAGGGAGAGTACCTTGACAAAGTATGTGCAACAAGGAAAACAGGCACCTCTTCAAAAGCAAAGAGTAGTCACATCATTATTGATTTATCTTTTTCTCTGCTTCTAGTTTGAACGAGGCGAATCTTTAAAAATCCTGCAGGTCACCGGGGTTTGGGTTGGGCTACAGACCTGGAAGATGTTACCTTACAATAATTAATTTTTTCCACAACATCATTTCCAGTGTTGGTCAAGTTACTTGAAAGAAGTAATCAGTAACTAATTACTGATTACTTCCCCAAAAAAGTAATCCCGTTACTTTACTGATTACTTATTTTCATAAGTAATTAATTACTTAGATACTTTTTAAAAACACGATTTACAACCTGAATAGGTGATAAAGTGATAGATCTTTCAGCCCAATTCTACTTTTTCTACATAATCATCATACAAAATGTAATCAAATGGAAAAGTCTCTTTTTAAAACTTGTTTTATTAGTTTTAATCTTTTAACTTTATGCATCAAGCAAAAATTAATTATCTGCAACATTCTCTGATTTGAAGAAATGAGTTTAACATTTAAACCTATTTTCTGCACATTCCAGCACATAAAATAAAATATTTTGTGTGTTTACACTCAGTCTTTCAAATAGATGCAAGTAAAACACAGCAGAAAATAAATAAAGTCAAAGACTAGCGGTCCTGTTGCTCTATTTTCACCTGTAAAGCAGGAGTGGGGTAGGCGGAGGGTTACCCTGGTGCAGGTGTGCAGCGGTCAGTGGAAGAATCCGCGAGTTTCTCTGTGAGTTTCCCATTACGTCGTAGCTACTCGGTGCTTGTTTGGAAGTTGAGGGGTTTTTTTCGCTGTAAAAAGAAGTTTTCTTCCCACGCACAACGGACACTAATGTTTTTGTCACTTTTTATGGAATCAAACTCAAAGTAAGGTCAGTACTTCCACGCTTTAAACGCTGCACGCTCATACTCTCTCTGCACTCGATATATGATCCATTGTTGATCTGCACACAGCTGTTGTCACGAACGTCGCACTCGCTTACGTCACTGTCATGAGACATTCTCGCAGAAAAATCACAGTTTTAGTAACGCAGTAACACAGCGTTCCTACGGGAAAGCAACGGTAATCTAATTACAGTTTTTGCAATAGTAATCCCTTACTTTACTCATTACTTGAAAAAAGTAATCGGATTACAGTAACACGTTACTGCCCCTCTGATCATTTCTGATAGAAACCTTTGCGTCAGATGTTCCAAACATGTGTAAATTCTATAAAAAGGATGCTGGGCGTGTTCCCTGTGACCTGTTAGATGTTAAAGGGTCAAAAACATATTTTCTTCATACTTGTACCCCGTACACTGTAGTATACTGTATATCCAGAACAATAATGACTTCCCAGATTATATTTTTATCTTTAAGATATGAAACACTGTAAGGTGTTGTAGCGTGAAATTACACTGTCTGCTGATGGGCAAAACAAACTGACAGTAGCAGGAAATCCAAAGATTTCAGGTGAATGTAAAACAGTTAAATGCGCCAACATTCATTCAAAAAAGTACCGAACCAAACAAGAGTTCGGTGTGATTAATATCACAGTACATGGTTTCGCTCATAAGGCACAACCTTAAATTTCTCCCATTATTTTGAAGAGTGCATTAACGTCCGTCGCTGAAGAAAAAGCCCGATGCTTTTCTGTGACGGGTTTAGCGCTACGTGAGGCATCAGCTAAGAGATGGAGGCGCGCGTGCCGGTGACCTTTCTCAAGCAGCTCGAAGGCTTTTTAGACCTTTTCTTGGGAGGTGAAATATAAAGAGGGATCCAGCTGGGTACACCTTCAATGTCATTAGAGTGCAGTGTGCCACAAAACGTCACAGAGCAGTACATGCCAGGCTGTTAATACCTATCGCTTTGAGCTGCAGACAACTCATGGCTGTGTGCCTCCAGAGACTGTGCGCCTAATGAAACCAGCCAAGCAGTGAATATAAGGTAAGACCTGTCCAGCAGCGGGACACAGGAGCTGCTGAGCAGTACCGAGCTCCAAACCAATAAAAAAGTAGAGCTTTCCAGTCTAGCCATGTTATTTACAATTACGGTGTCTCCGTGAATCAGCGCTGATTTGACACGAGAGCATTTGAGGGTCTCTAACGTCAACCAGCCTTCACTGCTGATGACTTCTTGAATGATTCCAAATTCTGCCCTGAAATTGTACAGTGTTCTTTCTCAAGGACTAAATAATCAACATAATTATACTCAGTGTAACAATTTTGTGGTTGGATGGCTGTAAAAGAAATAGAACAGATGTTCAGCTTTTGATGGCGGGCATAAAAGATCCCTCTTCTCAAGGAGCTCCACTTAAAACCGAACCCCTCCCGTCCTCGTCTGTGTTCTTTCGCCTGGGATAGACGGGGTCTGACAGGAATTTTAATTGGTGGACCAAAGAAAAATTCTTGTTGTCAAAACACAGTTATTACACTTCTGTTTCTCTGCACATGAAAATGACAAATGGAACATGCAGGCCATAATTACATTACCCCCAGAAGTTAATATCATAGATGACGACTTGATGGCAAAATTAAAAGCTATGACAGCAAATGTTTCTTACCCAGTGTTAACTGTGTGTTGTAAACGATCACCCTCACGCCGGGCTTCAGCTCGAACTCCACCAGGTTTTGGTTCAGTGCACTTACAATTGTGTCAGAAGCCTGTTAAAGTACACAACAAGGCACCGTTTTGTAGGCACAATAATCAAGTTGGAGGAATTTGAACTCCTCGTGAATTTCAGAGACACCCATACCCGCTCTAGCGCTTCCTCACTCTTTTTCTTGCCCTCTGATTGGTTCTTATAAGGCAACAGGAAGAGCTCAGCAGCTGTTGGCACTCCGGGGAACACCGCTACTAGGAGCTGCTCCTCTGGGAATTCGGCCACCTGTCACAAGATAGAAATATGTTTTTATTTGCCAAAAAATAGCAAAAGCTTTACGGCATCATAAGGCTTAAAGTCATTGACGGGACTTCAAACGCAGTAGTTTTGTTTCCGGAGTCTCGGGGATACACACAAAGTGTCCTCTGCTGTATCTAAGAGGCCACAACGAGGAGCTTTTAACTGCTGGGTTAGTGTTACGGTTAGTTTCACTCACTATTCACAATATTCACCGTTCACTTTGAAACAGTGCATACAAATGTCGTGCTGGGGGATCTTGACCAAGTGGCCATATGAGACGAGCCAGAAGTGAAACAGGTTAAAGATCGCAGTGAATATTTGGGTGGAGTATGTTTAAAAGCCATTATGAAGCAGCTTTGAGAAGTGACTAAGGCTACGTCCACACGTACACGGGTATTTTTGAAAATGGAGATTCTCCGTTTTCGTTTTAAAAAATAATCCCGTCCACACGTAAAGGCAGAGATGAAGGAAAACGCTGCTAGGAACATGCCAAAGCAGCAGGTGGCGCTATATTCCTAACCGTGTAGAAATGTTGGCCAATCAGAGGTCTAGAAGCCTCAGTGGGAAAAGTAAACAAAGATGGGGCATAGAAGCAGAACCGAGTCGTATGTGTGGAGGGACAGTAACTGTGTGTGTATATGTAAGCATTTAAACACTGCAGAGACAAGTAACAGTAACAGTATTGTAGAAATACATTTCACCGAAACAATAACGTGGCGCACAGTGTGACGTCAAAAAAGCCGCACACCTTTGACGCTGCGTTTTCTCCGTTTTCTCCGTTTTTCTCGTCCACACATAATTGCAAAAACTGAGTTTTCAAAAATATCCACCCTGGCCGGAGTTTTTAAAAATCTCCGTTTTCAGTGACCAAAAACGCCGTTTACGTGTGGACGAAAGGTGCAAATGCATAGAAAAATCTGCGTTTTCAAAAATACCCGGGTACGTGTGGACGTAGCCTAAGATTTACATGAGAATAGATGAACATAAACTACTTTCACATGAACACTTTGGGAGAAACTGGTTCAAAATGCAGGCTGTCTGTCATTTTGAGAGACAGGGTTACAGAAAATTCATATATAATTAACAATATACAGAATAGACTATGCATGAAGAGAAAAGATAGCCAGAGGCACCAACTGTGTCATCACTTTGTATGCAAACTCCATCATAACAGTGCAGTCCCTGTTAAGGCGCTGCCGAAGTTGTTGAGTATGCAATAGGAGTTAGTCTTTGTCACCTGTATTCGCACTGATGTAACTACTCAGTTTAGAGGATGCAGAGCACGCTGACTCACTGTGAATTCACTAACCTGGCGAAATTGGCACAATTAACCGAGATCATGAAGACCATTACATTTCAGATTTAACTCAAGAAGATGTCTTGGGTTGAGGGAATCTTAAAGTGAGACAATGCTAGCTTCATTCGGTGTATGATTGCTGCATTCGCTCCCGCTGGGACAAAAGCAGCTAGATTACAAAGAGCAGCAGTTACCAAGCAGCTCAGAATGACTACACACTGTAAGATAACACAAAAACAGTTTATCTGCTGAACAGTTTCATTACAAGAAAACTCATCTGACTTTACACTGAAACACTACATATTGCACATTTATGTCTATTGTCAGAAACTGCAAGATTGAGTGTAATGACCCATCAGAAGATTCCTTTGCAGTCTTAAGATGGAACTTAATTATGTGTTCAGTCTCCCACTAAGATATAATTACCTGCCTGTGAGTTTCTGCTCAAATTAACTGGTTGCATTTGTTCAGATCTTAAGCTTGAGAGTCAACAAGCGTTTAGATGTCGATCATCTTCAAACTGTTTTTGTAACCATTCATGCCATTGTATCACTTTTGACTCTTCCCTTACAGTTTGTGTCAGTCAGACATTAAATTGCTCTGTGTAATGTTTTAAGCTAATATGGTGGTGAGGTGGTGGTTACTCTGACAACTCAAAAAGCCCTTTGACTCATCACCTGAGTAGGAAAGCACTCTATAATTACCAGTCCATTTATATTTTTCTAAACCCATCATAGTTCAAAAATACAAATAAAGAGGCATCTCAGTCTGTAAACAGCATGTCTTTATCCTGTCTTCCTTCTCTCACCGAACCAATCACAGCAGATGGCCCCGCCCCTCCCTGAGCCTGGTTCTGCTGGAGGTTTCTTCCTGTTAAAAGGGAGTTTTTCCTTCCCACTGTCGCCAAAGTGCTGCTCATAGGGGGTCATATGATTGTTGGGTTTTTCTCTGTATGTATTATTGTAGGGTCGACCTTACAATATAAAGCTCCTTGAGGCGACTGTTGTTGTGATTTGGCGCTGTGTAAATAAAACTGAATTGAATCAGAACAACATTAAAACCACTGACAGGTAAAGTAAATAGTTTTGTGGGGCGATCGTGGCTCAAGAGTTGGGAGTTCGCCTTGTAATCGGAAGGTTGCCGGTTTGAGCCCCGGCTCGGACAGTCTCTGTCGTTGTGTCCTTGGGCAAGACACTTCACCTACCGCCTACTGGTGATGGCCAGAGGGGCCGATGGCGGCCTCGCTTCTGTCAGTCTGCCCCAGGGCAGCTGTGGCTACAACTGTAGCTGCCTCCACCAGTGTGTGAATGTGAGAGTGAAAGAATAGTGGAATTGTAAAGCGCTTTGAGGGGTCCCGAAAAGCGCTATATAAATGCAATCCATTATTTTGTGCATGTCAATACAATACATTGCTCTGTTGAGAAAATTGTGTCCTGACATGCCAAAACTGACGCCATATTCTCCTGTACCACCCATCTACCCATGTAGATTCGTGCAGATTAAGCTCATTCCTCCAAATGGCAAAGACATTCCCAAACCACCGCAGTCGGTAAGCAACTGCAACCCTGCTACACTCAAAAACAAATCATCAGATCCAGTGCATTCTGGTGAAGTTTTCCATGTCAATAGATACGTTATCTACTGCCCAAGACAGCACAGCTCCCAGGATTACAGTGACACAGAAACCCGGATTTGGCATCTGGTCAGGATACCTCCTCGGCACCTCCTTTGGTAGGTCTTCCCAGGGTAGCGTCAGAGAAAAACTTTTGTCTGGAATACCCTGTTTATCTTGCAACCACAATTTGACTTTGTGGAAGCGGAAGATTGTGGATTATTCGACAGGATACAACGGATCTACTTCACTAGGGTGAAGTACAATCCTTCCCTCTCCACACTGGGTGGAGAGGGAAGGATTGTTGCCAGTGTCTGGTATCAGACACCCACCCTGACATCCCCAAAGGCCCAGTGTCCATGCCCTGATGGGTCTGGGCTGTGTGAGCCATTCAACGTTATAGCATTATATTATATTATAGTCGATTAGCATGTCTGCTATTAGTATTTACAGTCATCATGCGATCTTTAGCATTTGAGGCAACCATCACCAGCATTCTGGAAAACTGACAGCGGAATAACTGTGTTCACGGTCTAATATCGTCCCTAACAGCTGTTCTGCTTCACAAGAGTGACACAGAAAGAGAGACAGAGATACAGATGGTGCTGCAGAGCTACAAAGACTCACAATAAGTGTTGACCTTTATCACAAGCCCATAAATGGACACACAAAACACTTTCCCAAGCATGGCTTTTCAGAAAAGAACAGTTTTCACTTGACGGTGTTCATAGTGTACATAATGTCCAATGCCAGAGTGTCTGAGTTGGATATTTCTGCAATTTCTGCTCAGTTAAGTTTATAGAAGGACTGCAGTCGTTTTAATAGAAATGCTGACAACTACTATTAGATGGTGTAAATGTAAGACTCAGGATTCTGGTATCTAAAGCAGATTCTAGATAACAAAGTTTTAATTGAGTTTTCGTGGGGCAGTGTTCACTGTTTTCAGCTGTTTTACATTAAATGTAACCAGAGATGTTTAAACAGTTCCTCCAAGTCAAAAATCAGCATGTAATTCATTAATTACAGAGAACAATTTGCTTTGGGGCTGCAGTGTCAAAAACGCATTTTTAATGGGTCAATAACTGTTTCTGTTATTTTTTTCAAGCCATTAGCTTTTAACAGTTTATGCAGTACAAGCAAGAATGGGGGCAGTGCCGTGTGGCAATCACTCTTCATTCTAGAGCCTTTGATGTTTTTATGTTTCCCTCTGGCCTGGGGTGGACAACGTAGCAGGTAAAGGCAAAGCACATCAATTATCCAGCAGAAAAATCACTATTTGAGTAACAAAGCAGTGGACAAATGATAGCCATGGGCGTGTCTTGCAATGGGAGAAGAGGCAGTGGAGAGGGAGATAAAGTGAAAGGGATGACAAAGGAGGCAATAGCCTGTAGGGAAAAAAAGAAAAAAAATCAGTGCACGTGGACCACGTTGACTCGCACAGCAATCTGTCCTTAGTTTAAAAATCTGGCGGATCATCTGGAGTGCTGCTTTTTCTCATATACTGCAAATTCATCACGGATACAAAAATTAAATCGGGGTGGTAAACAGGAAGAGAGGTGAGATCCTCAGAGAGGACAGGCTGCGGGGAAGTCGGCTCAATTTGGTTTGATATGAAGATTTCACAATGCAATATTTTGCAAGTTCATTTCAAGAAATACTATTTGAAGAAGATAAACTCCAGAGGGACTCTGAAAGTTATTATCTTGCTACACTTTCACTTCTTTTTCAGTTTTTGACTTGAAACGCTTTAGTTTAAATGTGAAGCAGATAAGCTCTACTGACATTTCAGGGTTTTGGAAATGATTTTGTATTTGTAGCTTAAACAATATTTAAGACACGCAGACACCCAGATGTTGACCTTGAATTATTAAAACAATAAAAACAACTCTTTAACTACTGTTGCCTTTCTCTCTAAGCGTGAACATTGTTGTAGTAAAACTTTCAACTAAATGTTAACCTTTCTTTCTTAGCATGTTAGCATGACACCTAGGTCGTGTCCAAATTCATGGGCTGCATCCTCCTGAGGCCGCATTTGTAGACCGATTACGTCACAGCGACGCGCCGAAGGCTGTCCAAATTCGTAGACTCCTCCTCTGGCCTACCATATCCCAGAATTCATAGCGCGGCCCAGCCAAACTCCAGTTTCCAACAATGGTGGCCGCTACTAAGTTTTAAAATTACTCATACTAATTTTTCTGGGTCACAAAATAAACTTTTAGCATATTTTCAGGCGAGAAAGTTGATGTGTAAACATCAAATATCTGCTCGGTTTATCAAGATATCGCATATCTGCAAAAGTGCTTCGACGTTTTCGGAGACGTCTGTTACCCACCAGCTCGATAGCTAGCTGGGAACTCGAGGGTCACAACTCCCGGCACATCATTTTCAGATCACCGCAGAGTTTTGCTACTCAGGTTAAACGTAATACAGAAGTCACTTAGACAACCTAAAATTGTTATTGTTGGGCTTTTTAAAGTGTTTTATTTGTTCGTGAGTAAATCGGTTTGGCTGAGATTAAAGTTATTAGATTTGATTAGATAAAACTTTATTAATCCCCCGGGTGGGTTCCTCCTTGGTTTTTACACAGCTGACTAAACGAAAAGTGTGAGACGGTCGAGAGTTTACTCCAGTGTCCTGTTATATTTTAGATAGCAAGGAGCAGACGGCCAAGTTTATTAAACTCCACCGAGACAGCGGTGACGCAAATCTGAAGGCTGGACCATCCAATTCCACAGCCGTTTACTTCCGGCCTACCCGACCTTCTGAGGACCCGGCCCACGTAGACCGCGAAGGCCGGGTCCTCAGGAGGATGCAGCCCATGAATTTGGACACGACCCTAGAATTCTGGCTGGTGGGAAGCTCACATGTTTTTCCAGGTATGTTCTCCAGGTTGTTCCAACAAATGAACATTTTGTTCTGATGACAGCACCTAGATAAAAACAAAGTGAATTGTGACCTAATAATCTATCTGAACCTAAAGAAGAATTTGCATAAGCAGTCGGATTCATCTTTCTGGAACCACCAATGTCATATCAGTCAGGAATTTACTGGGTGTCGCACCATGAGCCCATTTCAGGGATAGATGATGCTTTTTCTTACCAAAATCAATTAAAAAGGATATGAAAGAAGTAAATACAAACTTTTTCCCATTCTTGTTGAAACTAAGCAAAAAGGAATATGATGAAATGTAATCAAAGAAAAATAATTAACCAGAAATGCAGATTTACTGTCGACTGCCATTTCTCTCTATCGACTTTATCACTACATTATCCTTTCTCAACATTGTCTAACGTTTGTCCATGGACCATCCCAGGTAAGGGAGAGGAAAAATACTCCTAAAATGAAATACCAAATGATATAATCCCATTCTTGTTGATAAACATCTGAGATTTCAAGCCTCGTGTTGCTGTGAAAATGAAGGTCAGGTGATCACCGACATCAGTGGGACTCCTCCTCTGGAGATGAAGATGGTACTACCTTTCATTATTATTAATATTTCAAAGATTTTTCAAAGATTTTCTTCACTCATAAAGCTTCATATGCATTCCAGTCATTTGAAAGTAAGTTAATTGTCAACATCACAACTGACAGCAGATTCCAATGACGAGAGTATCCCATCAGAGTGGATGGTTTACCACGCTTCAGATGGATAAAAAAAAAAGAAAGTCAGCGCCTCTGGGGAAGCAATAAAGAGACAATAGCTTGATAGCTTGCATTAACCTTCGAGGGAAGCTATGGAGGAGGATGAACACTGTAAACTATATGAGTCTGAGCAGAGAAACGTTAAGGGAATATGAAAGGGAGGTGGCTAAGGAAAGACAGAGTGGACTGAAATAACCTTGATTGCTGAACGCACGTTCAGGAACAGCAGAAGCGCTGGAAATGAAATGAGCCTATAGGCGAAGAGTGCAAAATCATGACATGATACATTCGGCAGTGGCGCACCTCCGTTAAATGGACCTTGACTTTAATTGCTGATTTGTTCTCTTCCTCATCTCCTATTTTATTGTTCGGGAGTTGTTTACTATGTTGAAATGCCATCAGTTGTGGACTGGCCTGTGTCTCCACCAAGACTCCTCAGCCATAACAAAAATGGAGGAAAAATAACCCTTCCTGTCACCACTTGGACGATATGTTTGTCTGGAAATGAACTTTGTGTCAGATGCAAACACGTAAACAGATCTACAGCCCTTTCACATAAACAAGTACCTGATATGAAAGTCTAACGGCGTAATACGAAAAGATGAAAAGTGGCAATTCAGACACTGGTGTAACATAACGGAAAAAAGAAAAACACTTATAGCAACTGTCGCTCTACTTTTTCATTTGGATTTCACTTCAAGAACAACTGCATGGTTATGTATTGTAATCTTAGTTCTATGATTGATGACACAGCCCTCTAATGTGTACTACGGCACTGAAACTCAGCATGTGATAAACCGAGTGCACCAGAGTTCTCGGTGTGAAAGTGGAGTAATTATCCTTCTCCACATCACAAATGGCCCATTTCGCTGAGAAAAAAAATTCTGAATCAATTCATTATTATGAATTCAGACTTTTGATTCTGCATGTCATGCCTCAATAAAAGCTACCCGTAGGCCCCAGACTACAGGAAAGACAGGCGGTTGAGCTGTGAACACAGTGCAGTCAAGTGTAGGTGGTAACTGTGATGTAAAGGAGGAGACAAGCATTTGAAGCAGACACTTGACATGACTCACAATGAGGGAGAAGTAACGGAGAAAGAAATCACCTGCGGGCCACTTGTGCTCCCACATTTCTTCCACTGTTCGCACAGGTTTAAATCATACTGCATCAGCATGACGCAGGACTGATTGTTTTTCTTCAACAGTGGCTTAAAGGTGATGCTCTCAAGACGTGTAGTTAAAACCGCAAATAATAGTCAAAGGTAAAGGTAATCTGAGGCAATGCATCTCTTTACTGCTGCTTAACAGAACATTAAAAGTAGTTAATTAAGAAATTTGTCTTCAAACCACAAACAAGCTAAACAATGTCTGAGGCAGAACTTGGCAACAATGAGAAGGAAGAACCTCCCTTTAACAGGAAGTGACCTCCACCAGAGCCAGACTCAGGTTGGGGCAGCCGTCCGTGAGCAAACGATTTGATTTAAGACAACTTAAAAAATTGTATTGCCAACATACCTGTCATTCTGTGTTTAAAACACCACAACAACAACAGTATTTTTGTATTTAGTTATTAATGTTGCTAACTATTAACCCTTTAAGACCTACCATAGAACCGAGTCCGCCAGAGCTTATATTATATTTTTACATGCTGTGGAGCCATTTTTGGGAGCATTTCAAGTTGCTATACATCAATACAACCATTACAGCCCAGATTTTAATAATATGTATGAATTAAGTGCATAGTAATTACATAAATTGCAAAAAAGTGCAATAAACTACAAAGAAATTGAAAATCGTTTTTGTTTTTTAACATATATTTCTAGTTAGAGAAATTTAAGAGGCTTATCCCTCAAAACTGTAAATACAAAAAAGTTGCACAAAATAGTTTCCCACCACAGGAAATTTATTTTGAGTGTCTTCATAGTTTTATTTTTGAAATACACCAATTTTTATACACTGCAGGAAAAACGAAAATAAATATTATAGTGCAAATTTGCAAAAAAGCAGCATATGCATCAAAATAAACTATTTCCAGCAGTGCAATATGAGTCCTAAGCATCCCAGAAACCACACAGAAAGTCATAAAGTCAAACATAACTTTTAAAAACACCAGTATAGGCTCATGAGGCACGGACGGTAAAAAACTACATTTCCGCAAAAATGACGTCACTTCCGGTTTCGGGCAGGTAATGGAGGACATGGGATAGTTCGCGCTGACGTCTAATCCAATGTAGGAAGTGTTACAAACAGCTGATTGGATCGGCAAAGCGTGTTTCTGGAATATTATGTTTGTGTTGCTGCAAGTGCTTTTTATGCAGCTTTTGCAAAGCTATATGTGGAAGGAAACTGTGACCGAGGACAAGCTGATGGCATAAGATGTAAGTACAACTCCTCCGGTTTCATATGCAAAAAAAATTATTGCGCTAGCTCACGTGGTTGCAGAGCTACCGGGATTTAAAAATAGTTACGCAAAACAGAGCGTGCAGCTCTGACCGGTTTTAAAGGGTTAATATTCATTATTACTGCTTATTCATATTTCCTTAATAATAATAATAATAATAATAACTTTATTTATAAAGTGCTTTCAAACAAAGCGCTGAAAAGTTATTTGAAGATAAAAGATTAAAAAATAAATACATCCAGTACAGAAAAAACAGTATAAGTTAAAACTGATAGTAATTTAAAAACTAACAGACATAGGATAGGGTGAACAAGTGGGTCTTTAGCTTAGCTTTAAAAACCTCCACAGAGCATGGCTGTCTAATATGTTGAGGGAGGTTGTTCCACAAAAATGTGGCACAAAAAGAAAAAGCACGTTCCCCAATAGTCTTTTTTTCTGGCTTTAGGAACTTTTAGAAATCCAGAATCCTGAGATCGAAGAACATAGATGTGCAAAAAGGGAGATATGGAGGCGCCAAACCATTTAAAGCCTTGTAGGTGAGCAAGAGGTCCTTAAAATCTGCTCAGCAACCAGTAAAGAGATTTCAGTACTGGGGCAATGTGCTCAAATTTTCCAGTTTTGGTTAAAATGCGAGCATTTTGTACCATCTGTAAGCCTCTAAAACTGTTCTTTGGTAACCCAGAAAGAAAAGCGTTACAATAATCAGTGACACAAATGCATGGATAAGAACCTCTGCAGTGTCAAGTGATAAAAGCTGCCTGATTTTAGCTATGTTCCTTAGGTGATAAAAGGCAGTCCTTGTTGTCTCTTTCACATGGGACTCAAAGTAAGTAAGGTAAGTTCTTTACCTTGTCCCTGCAATTTATGACACAGTCATCAATTTTCAAGGTGAAATTTTGGGACCTTCTTCAGTATTATCTCCCAGTATTGGACAACTTCCTTACTGGAAGCCCCTCCCTGATCACTTGTAGTTGCAGCTGCAATATATTTCAATGCAGGCCTCAGACATGACCAGATTAAAAACATCAACAGCTTCTGAGGAAGGAAGATATGAACATAACTTTTACTGTTTTTGCATGGAGGAAAAAGAAGACGGAGTACAAACTGTTCTCCCAAAAAAGCAACCACTGCTGCTAACACAGTATTAGCTGTTTGGCAGCATGCTAGCATGAAGCTAATCGCGCAGTAGCCACACTGATGTCTGTTGACCTGCGATTAAACAGCCGGAGGAGGTAACACAGCCCTGTTTCTACCACAGAATCACTGTGGAGATGTTAAATGTTCTTATTTCTAACTTTGCTGTTTGCTTTGTATTGAAACTGAAACAGCATAACAAAAACTTGTGTGTGGGACTATAGCCTCGGGTTTGTAGTTTTAACTGGTGATTATTTGACATAGCATCTCAGGGACAGACATCATAGTAACACATAAAAACAAAGTCACAAGGTCAAAGTCTAGGCTCACTTTATTCGACTGTTTTAGTTTGCTGAGAAAAAAGGGAGGAACAATTAATCCAACTGAGTAGCAAGAAAAAGGTAAAATTAAAATATGAACTTTTCAAAGATTCGAAAAAGCTTATAGCCTAATCTTCAGACATCTACACCGTTTCTCACAAGCTGAAATCGTTTAATCATGAGTGAATTAACACCAGCATCAACAGAGCTCTATTTAACTTTGGTAATTAGTGAAGTGCACAAGCTTTCAATAGCTTGAGAAGACATCAATAACTTCAGTGATTTATTTAAGAGGAAGTCAAGTTGGAACAAATATAAATAACACAAGTCTGTCCGCAGGATCGTTAATATCAGTTCAGCCTTAACTGCTTTAGTGGGGTCTTGTTATTGCTAATAAACAACATGATGGAGAAAAGCTAAAAATCACTTTTAAGGCAAATTACTTGAAGCGAAGCGGCACAAAATTCACAGCGAACGCTAAAACAATCAGCTCGCAAACACAGGTCTGACTCTGGGGTTATCCGGGTTACACGCGAGCTCCCCTTGAACCACTTTAAACGTTCCTCCAAAGGCTCCCACCTGCAGCTCCGAATGCTCGATACGCTGTTAAGATGGCTAAGAGCACAGCAAAAAAATGCAGCACTCTATTCATGAGCTGTGAATGGGGAGATGGGTGAGCTTCCCACGCACACACCGAGAGCACTCGCACATCTCCTACGATCAAGCGCGCACACACAAACACACATCAGCCACAGTGACAGGTATTGTCACTCCTTGGTCTCCTAGGCTTTAAGTTCATTTTCTGACTTTAAAATTAAGAAATCGGCGCTCGTGAAGGCGTCTCGGGAGAGAAGGAAAGCAGAGTCGTCTTCACACCTGTCTGATGATGAATCACAGGGTGGCCGAGGGCGTTCTCTCGCTGCACCAGTGAGCCCAGAGTATTGGACCGCAAAGGGGTATATGAAATAATTGAGAAATAGCAGGATGAGACGGAAAGTAGGAGTAGAGAAAAAAACGATGGAATGGAAAGAATCTCAAGATGGAGAAATGGAAGGATGGAAGGGAAGGAAGGGAGAAGGAAGCAGAGAGAAAATGAAAATCACTCACTTGGAGCAGAGCCTTCTTAATTACTCTCCCCACATCCTGCCTCCACTCGGGTATGTCAGGGTTGAACTCGTCCAGATTAGGGGAGAAAGATAAAAGTAGAGATTTGAAGAATTCTGTCGAGGAGAGTCGGGGGAGAATCAGCCATTAATTCACTCCCATCTGAAGGCATTATTCTCAGTGAGCTGTGCCAACTGTCATTTTGCTCAAGTCGAGTTTCAGGTAGTTAACACTTGATGAAAAGAAGAGGCTTTCTCATATCCCCCGCACTTCCCTTTGGCTAAATGTACCAGATGCACTTCTAGATAATTAGAAAATGTCACAGCTTTACGCCAACCCATTCTCTGGTAATAAATCATTGCATTTTACAGATACTTGCTGCTGGATCACTTCATTTTAAATGAAGACATATTCTTTAGAGGTTCCAGCAGTAATGGGATATATTTTAGTCAAGTAGGAGCTGTTTAACATCTTATACAGAGTAAAAAAAAGAAGAAAACAGTAAAATTGGAGGACTTAAATAAAAAGTATTTAACTGCCTCCCATTAAACTGCAGTTATGTGTTGTTACCAGGAGCACAGTCAACAAATACTGACCTTTGACTGCTATAGTCTTAGTGTCCTGCAAGATGGTGTTGCTGGCAGCCACCTGAACAGTTATGGTGTGCATTCCCTCACTCTGAAAGATGTGCGAGATGCTTCCATCCAAAGTTATCACCGGCTGCAAGCACAGTTTTTAAGTTACAGGTAAACATAGAAATAATGTCCCAATTTCTTTCCAAGTTCCACGTGTAACATTGGTGAAACTGCACACCTTGACACCAAAATCCCCCATGAGGAGGAACATGAAGTAGTATGTTATAAAAACTGTAACAGGTACTCATTTATAAGTATACACAGTGAGAGTTTAGGCCCTACCAAACAGAAGATGACTGAAATTATAGTGATAGTTTTGGTAGTAGCTTAAAAGTGTTGTTTCTGCTTTAAAAAACAAAACAAAAAAGCAGATCCAAACAGAATCAGTGAAATACATATCCTCTAACAACTCCAGCAATTGTTACCATGGCCACATCACAACAGATATGGAAGAGGAATCTGGTCTTTAAGTCTGACGTCATTAGCCGCTTCCGGGTCCAAACTCTGCTCCAGGTCCCAAAGTCAAATGAACACTGCAGCATCACTGAGAGTTAAAAACTGTCTAAATTCTTTCATCTTTAATAAAATGATCAGTGTGGCTGCTTTACCAGGTGTAACTATAAAGTTTAACATGCAGGCACCCCTGAAAACAAGATTTATGAAGTTTAATGGAGTTAGCAGGGAGTTAGCTCGCTAGTTTCCACCTAAACATGATATAGCATGTTGTGACTGATGGATTCTTGAACAATGAAAACGTACAGCTTTGCTAGCACTTCCAACATAAATGGAGACAGACAACTAAACAGCAGTGGTGTTTGTAGGGTTACTGAAGTTGGGCTAGCTGGTATATAATGATGTGCTACGTGATTGCTAGCTATATAGCTATGCTAGCATAACATAAACACAGTGAAGCTGAAGGATGAACGCTAACTTTTTTCCACTCGATAAAAGTTAACATGATTACTCTAGGACAGTCAATATGGATTCCGATCAAAAAGATCAACATCTCTGGCATTAATCGAATCAATTGAAGATATTATAAATGCTATAGATCAGAAACAATATGCAGCTGGACTATTTTTGGATCTCAAAAAAGCATTCGACACAATCAATCATGACATATTAATTAATAAACTGGAACAATATGGGATAAGGGGGGTTGTACTGGGTGAAAAACTATTTAAGTGACAGGAAACAATTTGTGAAGCTGGGTGTCCATTCCTCATCATGCTTGGACATTGCTTGTGGTGTTCCACAAGGCTCTGTACTGGGTCCAAAATTTATTATTTAGATAAATAATATTTACAAGGCATCTGATATATTAAAAATTGTATTATTTGCAGACAACACAAATATTTTTTGTTCTAGTGGGAATCTAAAGTAGTTGCTCGATACAATTACTTCAGAAATGTGCAAAATTAAAAATGGTTTAACAGGAACAAACTATTGCTAAATCTAAGTAAAACTAAAATAGTCTTATTTAGGAATTCCCTTAGAAATGCAAGTGCAGATTCATATAGATGGTGTGGAAATTGAAAGAGTACTTGAACATAAGTTTCTTGGTCTGATTATAGATGATAAATTAAACTGGAAGTCTCATATAAATCATATACATAACAAAATTGCAAGAAGAGTTTCAATCTTGAGTAAAGTAAAACACATTCTCTATTGTTCCCTGATTGCACCGTATGTGCATTACTGTGTAGAGGTTTGGGGCAATACTTACAACTGTTTGCTATCATCAATCTTTATATTACAAAAAAAAGCCATAAGGATAATCCATAAAACTGGTTACAGAGATCATACAAATCCACTATTCTTAAAATCAAAAATTCTAAAATTCACAGATCTGGTTCATTTTCTAACTGCACAAATTATGTATAAAGCAATAAATAACCTGCTTCCTGACAATATTCTAAAACCGTTTTCTAAAAGGGAACGGGGATACAATTTTTAGGGGGGAATTAAATTTAAAACATTCTCGTATCCGTACAACATTAAAACGTTTTTGCATCTCTGTGTGTGGAGTGAAGCTGTGGAACAGACTAAGTAAAGATATGAATCAATCAAGCAGTTTAAACAGCTTTTTAAGGAGATGGTTTTTGCAAGGTACAGGGACGAGGTAGAGATTTCATCGGGTGTTCTTGTCCAATATTTTCATGTGTGTGCGGGTGTACGTGTATTTTGGTATGGGTATATATATCTGTAGGTTGTGTATCCTTTGAGGTGTTACTGAGGTTATTGATAATGAGTTTGTGTATTAGGGGTGGGGAAAAATCGATACTGTGTAGCATGGTGATATTTTGTTTGCTAATAATGTATCGATACAGGGACAGCAGAAATTGATATTTTGTTACAAAAAAAGTTTTTGTGGACTCTGACTTCAGAGCATGTTGATCCTTTTTCTGAGCAAGAATCCTGACATTCCTTCACTGTCCAAATGTGTTTCACTTTTTTTATGGCAGCAATAAACATGACAGTTTACTTATTTTAATTTAAGACATGTTTTATTTTAATTAAGTTTAAAACTTTTTTATTTAATGTAAAATTATATTTTGTTTTAATTTACTTTCAAATCCTTCAGTTGCTGAAGGGGCTGCATAGTTTTCATAAACTGCATAGTTCAGAATAGCTATAATTGTACCAGATGGTTGATTCAGTTAAGTTGGACTAGACTGTAATACAAACCGTTCAGTTTGTCAACAATCAAACTGAAATGAGAGAAAGACTGAGTGTGAGACTTTGATATTAGAGAAAATGAATATTGATAAAGTTTACCTTTATGTACAGAATCTGAATATCGCAAAATATTTTAAAAAATTGCAACAATATCGTATCGTGCGTTAAGTATTGTGATAATATCGTATCGTGGGATGTATGGTGATTCTCACCTCTAGTGTGTATGTGTATATATGTATATATGGATAGATAGAAAGATAGATATACATATAATTCTTTTTTTTTTAAATACACGTAACATATATAATGTATTTTTAAGGAGGATTTCTGTATCCTGTTGATTACTAGATAGTGGAAAAGGGGGAGGGATTAAATAAGCTTATGCTTCTTCCTGCTCCTTTTTGAACATGAAAATTATTTGTAGTTGCGGTTGCTCATTTTCCTTTTGCTTTGTTTGTTTGTCTTGTCTTAATTCTACGTTGTTGTACTTTTTCAACATGTTCAAAATAAAGATTCAATCAAAAATAAAACTCAGAGAGGCCGACAGTGATCACTGACTGTTTTTAGGTTCTTGTTCAGATTAAACAGAACAAGATACAAAACATTCAAACCTGTTAGAAACAGCAGCCTCAATAAACAGAGTAGTTTGGACCCGGAAGCAGAGTTCATCATCATCACTTAACAACCGGACAAACGTGTGAGTCTTGGTTCTGATTCAGTAAGTGATATCATAGTAATTTCTATAATACAAGCATCAAACTTGAGGTCCTACACAAGCTTATTAGCTCTGTATTAAGCCTGTCAATCTGCCCTGTCCAATCAAAAATGACACTAATTGGCTTTTTAACACATAATAAGTGTAAAAATGTAAAAAACCTTTCAGCTGAATGTTGACTCTGGATCTCTCTTTTGTTGCTTTGTTCTTCTTAAACATTAAAAACACTTCTCAAGCACAGATAAGAGCATTTATATTAAGCAGTCTACTAACAGCAGCACTTACTATACAGCTTAAAAAAATAACAACTAAAATCTAAGCCACAGAAATTTCAATGAAAATGTCTTTAATGAGTCTTTGCAGACGTTACCTCAGTGTTGTTTCCTAACCACCAGAAGTAAGTGACTGTGCGTGAGTGGCTGGGTAGGACCACCGCTGTGATGTTCACTTCCTTGTTTCTTATGACCACAAAGGGAGCAAGAAGTTGGACATGCTCCACTGGACCTAAGAAAGAAACAGGATTCAGTTAATGAGGCAGACTTCAGATCGTGCTTCTCACTCAAACACAAAAAAGGCTGTTGGCGGTACACGGGGTGCGAAGCTTGTTCAGTATTGTTCAGATGTATTCACCTCAGGTGAATACATCTGTCTCTGTTTCTCTACATGTCTGGTGCAGTTTGGGTAAAGACACACTTCCATCCCAGTCCCCCAAACTCTGGACAGAATAAGTGGGTTAAGAAAAATGGATAAATGCAAACACTGTCAAAAGAAATATCACATAAACTCATAGTGAGGAACTCTCAACGTGCAGCGTCCGTTACTATGACGTGATGGATGAAAATCCTCTAAAATGTAACAGCTCTACTTCTGTAACCATGTTGATGCAACTCAATCCAACATTACTGAGAAAGTTTATCTTTACGAGGACAGTTAAACAGTCGGGGACTTTTTATGTCACTTGAAACAAGATAATTGTCACATCTATCAGTGTAACAATCAAATGATGTAATAGAAGCCCCCCCCTGCAGTTTATTGCCTAATTCTATACTGCTATCACTGCGATGCATGTCAGACAGACCTTCCCAATTAGGCTGTGCGAGTCTGCTGGCAGGTGTAATGACACTGCCTAATAGGTAAGACATATATGGCGGCCTGTTATAACAACGCACACACTGCGATGGCAGAAGATGAAACGCTGTATGCTCGTGTGATCTCGTTCTCATTCATATTCATCTTTATTTCTTCATCCGAGTTGTGACAGTACATTTCTTAATAATGACTACACTAAGTTGGGTGCATGTTTGTTTTAAATTATTCCAGCCTTGTATTTTGGAGAGAAAATAATCAGCAAATGGAAGAGTTTTCTTTCCGCCTGCTGTGCTGTGTTTTTAAACAGTTGACAGAAGTAATTGCTTTCTCTGTGGCAAAACAAGGGTTTTAAATAGAGTTTGCATTTCTGCACATTATGGTTTGATTAACTGATAAGTTGAATTAAACTTTATTTATTATCTCCACACCACAAAATCTACTTCATGCACTTCTTTATAATCATCTAAAAGAAAATTCAGTTTTATGTATATGGAACAACAACAGACATCTTTATATTATAAGCTAAGGAGCATCACAGACAGAACTCTAATGATCCAAAGATGCCCGGTGGGATAACACTCATTTATATTTATGTACACTATAAATTAGGGATGCACCGATACCGATACCAGTATCAGCCCCGATACCAGTATCAGCCCCGATACTGGTATCGGCCCCGATACCAGTATCGGCCCCGATACCAGTATCGGGGCTGATACTGTAAAATGTGTGTGTACTCATACTCGTAAAAGTTAACCGATACCATGAACCGATACCAACTTATTTCATTAATCAGAGGGTGGCTTGTCATTTCTGTTGTAGTTTTTTAGATTGGCCACTAGGGGGCAATTATTATTTTATTTATTATTTATTTTATAATAATTATTTTGTTTGTTTGTTTACAATATGGACACTCTGCAAATAATTTAAAAGTTTATTTTATTCTCAAACCTAATTTGTATTTATTTTATTCCAAACAGAAGTGTTTATTTATTATTCTGAAAGCTCGAGACAGTGCCAATAGTTCAGTGATATTTTGTAAAATTACAATGTGGAGACTCTGCAATAATTTAACAGAAGTGCTTATTTTTCACTTGAAATTTTTTTGTGGTCATTTTTATTAAGATTTTATTTTTTATCGGCATGGAATAAAATAAAACCTGTCTTCCAATTAATTGTATTTGTGTGTGTGTGGTAGAAGTATCGGTTTTTGTACTCTGTATCGGCAAGTACTCAGATCCAAGTATCGGTATCGTATCGGTTTGAAAAAATTGGTATCGTTGCATCCCTACTATAAATTATTATAGTGAAGGTCCACCTGGGTCTATTCCAGAAAGCAGGTTAAACTAACTTTGAGACTGATATTCATGTGAACTATGACATCAACACAGTAAACATTTATACTAACGCTTTAACGAAGGCTTGACTCGCCGCAGTCGTCCTCTAAATCAGCGGTCCCCAACCCCCGGGCCTCGGACCGGTACCGGTCTGTGAGTCGTTTGGTACCGGGCCGCGAGAGTTGAGGCTCAGGTGTGAAATGTATAGTTTTCAGGGTTTTTATCGGTTTTCAGCGTTATTTTGTTATCGTTTTTATCTTTAACTCGGTTTTCCTGGGTCTTTTCACGTGTGTTAGGAATAAATCTTCTTTTTTTCGGTAAAGGTACTAGTTTTATTTTGTTGTATTTATCTGCAACACTTTAAAGGCCGGTCCGTGAAAATATTGTCGGGCATAAACCGGTCCGTGGCGCAAAAAAGGTTGGAGACCGCTGGGCTAAATAAGAGCGACTCAGTAAAGATCACCGTCTTAGCGCTGCGAAAGGAAGAAGCGCCCTGGTGACAACATGATTGCTGAGGTTTTTCTGCACAATGCCTCATCTTTTCCAGCTGTTCCATTCATCTTCTCCTGTGTGATGTCCGTCCTCCTGCACTGAAAAGGCTGCAGGAGCGTTTGAACCCGGCTGAGTGTGCCAAATTGCCAAGACTGGGAGGTTGTGACAAACTGGAACCCCACCAAAGTGGACCATGTGCTTGCACTTGTAGCACTTGTGCTGTTTGCAATTGCCCGTAACGAATTTCCCGGAGGAATCCACCTGAGGGATTAATAAAGTTTTATCTAATCTCTAATCTACAAAGCATAAACGCAAACTTTTGAAAACGTCAAAACCACACTTTGTGACTTTTCTTAATTAGCTTAAATCTGATCTGTGGCATGATTTGGAGGAGGATACACCAAATTTAACCTGTATCTACACACACTGCCTGCTTCCATCAAGCTGCGTGACTATCAAGAGACACAACTGACATGTTTACTTAGTTTTTCTTCCTGCATTTTAAATTTCTGACCAATCGTCACAATGTGAAGCAGTCAGAGTCCAACAAAACTGCAGCTGAGCCAGAAAAGTGAATGTCTTTAAATACAAACCCTGCTTTTTATTTCTTTTAATAAGTTAACACTATATATATATTTTCAGTGCCAGTACTCGTTCATCTGACCTGAATTTTCCATGAAGGAACAAGCTCTACTCCCAAAGTCTCATGTCATCAACTCTGAGATATTTATTCTGGTGTAACGTGACAGGAGCAAACTTCAGGTGACAGCTACTGTCTGTGAAAATGTAGATAAAACATAAAGCAGGCAAACAGATAGTTTAGCTATTTTTTGCACATATGTAACATTATTGTTTGACAGAAAACGGAACCGTTTCACTCTGATACTAGTGCTGACGAGCAAAAAACTCCCCAAAAATGTTGACACCATCATGAATTTTTTGACATAATACCTTCTGGGTAATACTGCAAACCTCCCCACTAAGAAGCTAATGGGACCTGACAGGGGTCTGGGATGGTTTACACTAATCGTAGAGATGAAGTTTCCTGCCATGGACGAATGTAATACACTATTTTTATGGAAAAACTCCAACGAAAGGTTCGTGTAGTGCTCATTTCTCCGAGGCTTCTATTAGCGCTCATCCTCTTTAAGCAGAACTAATCTTTATCCCCAACTTCAGATGCTGCGTGTGTGTGTGTGTGTGTGTGTGTGTACTGTATCTTTGTATGAATGGGAGAAGGTGAGAGAATGGTTTGGTATTAAATATGCTCAGCTGAGAAATCGTTTGTAGTAGTTTTTGGCGTTTCTCCCTGAAAGCATCACCTACACTGTGAAATAAATCCAGCTGAAATTATTCCTCTTTTAATTTAAGAGGTTAAATTAAAATTGAGTGAAAAAAATCAGCAAAAATAACTACCGAGACAGAGAGACAATTCAACACTTACACAAAGCAGCTTGAATAATTTCCATGGGAAGTTAAAGTGATACACTGTTTTGTTGCTGTCTGAACAGAAGCTAGAAGGCATGACGATCCGGTAATTTGTTATTTGTGCCGCTGCGTAAAACCTGCTCCACTTTAAAACTAATCCATTGTTGTGATGCCGCATCCTCAGATAACTGCCTATTAGCTTCAGTGGCCTCCAAAGCCCACTTCTCTGTTTGTTTCTCACAGTAAAACCTTACATAAGCAAGTTTATTATGACCTTTTTCCCAAAACTTGTTTATCACAGCTACTGTTACAAACCCTGTACAGGTCAGCACAGTTCACTTCAAATGAGTTTAGCGTGGATCAACAGTGTGGTTGCCGTTCAGGTGAACATATTTACCACCTGGAGCTAAGTACCGTGAAATATACATCTGAAAAAACATTTTACTGCTGATCAAAAAAATGCATTGAGTGACTTAATTTCATTTAATGTTTTTTTATTGCTGATGTCCAAAAGGACTGCATCTGACCATCCATCTAAAGGCTTTCTCTCATTTATTTGAAGACAGGTAGCAGTAGGGATGGGTACCGGTATCCGGTGCCATGATGGTACCGGTTCTGACATAAACTGTAGTAACCAGACCGAAAAGCAGCGCACATTTCAGTGCTTTGTTTTGGTGATTTTTTTTCCTGAGCTGTGATACACTTTAGATTCTAGCCAATCATTTTACATTTCCGAGGATAGTAGGCGGGTCCAGGTACGTACGTTCTTTTAGAGCAGAGCTACAGATTAAAAATGCCCAAGGCGAAGCGGTCAAAAGTCTGGCTGTACTTCACAGCAAAAGATGCAAACTCAGCAGCTGCAACAAGTGCTTTAAGCTGATACTGTGATACTGTCAAAGGAGGTAACACCTCAAATCTGATGAAACACCTGGCGACGCATAGTGTTTTTTTAAGCCGAAAAATGCGCCGTATTTGATAGCTTGCTGCGAGACCTCACACCGAGCACATCTACTGCGGGTGTGGTGCCTGTTATCGACCCGGAGTTAGCAACATCCCCCAAAAACCCGAAGAGGAGAGTTAATGTTAGCTTAATGTTGTTCGTGTGTAATTTACGTTGAGTAGGCTAACCACGTTATTACATTAATGCATGTAAGGTGAACTAGCAAACACCATCATAGCTACATGCAGCTGTCTTCTTGTTTGATGGCAGATACTCCCTTCACCCTGGACAAAAAGGCTAAAATGACCAAAGAAAAAGTGGAAAACAGCTAAACATGAGAGGTTTTTGGACAAAGTTTGTGTTTTTCCATTGTTTAAGCTGCTTCCAGCCAAGAGTGATACCATATATGCCCCATAGCTGCAGAAAAGGCTAACATTGTTATCTTTTTACAAAAAAACAGCTGAACATGAGAGGTTTTTGGACAAAGTTTGTGTTCTCCATTCTTTAAGCACCGGTTCGAGCACCGTTTAAGCACCGTTACCGATACCCATCCCTAGGTAGCAGCGACTTTCTACAAAAATCCCTTCTATTGCCTGAAGGCCTCTCTTCCATCTCCAGTATAAATAGTGAGCAACACTACATCATTTATATGAACCAACAGTCAAGTCCCAACATCACGGACTCTGACACAAACGTCTTCATGTCTTCAGAAAGTATTCTGGTCTTAAGTAGCAAAGCTAATGTTGGCTGGGTGGGTGATATCCAGGCGATCAACTCTTTTGTCTAAATAATTAAAAAAAAGGAAAAACAAACTTCTCCTTCTTGCCTTCACCACAGCAGATCCTCTTCCTCCATCACACCCTGTCCCAGCATCCTCCTCTGTCACGCCAACCCTCTAAAGCCTCCTTCACTACATCCCTGAATTTTCTCTGTGGTTTCCCTCTATTTCTCCTGCCCAAATTCAACATTTTTGTCCATTATATTCACAATCCCAGCTCTGCACATGTCCAAACCATCTCATCTCTCCAGCTCAGCCTCCCATGTTTTTCCCAGTGCTACCATCTCTAAACCAAACTGATGGCAGGTCATACTATCATCCTAAACCTTCCATTTCATTCTTTTCTGATATCCTTCCTCTCACTCGTCTCCACCCTGTCTGCACTCTCTTCTTCACCTCTCTCCTGTCCGTTGCTTTCAACGGTCATCCATCTCCACTGTTGCAGTCTCCCTATCATTGGCGTTATATAAATAAAACTGAACCCTGGACAGGTCGCCAGTCTGTTGCAGGGCCAACACACAGGGCCAGACAACCATTCGCACTCACATTCACTCGCACATTCACACCTAGTGGCAATTTGGATTATCCAATTAACCTATCCCCACAAGCTGCATGTCTTTGGACTTGCAAATCAAATTGAATTATTCTGTCTTGCATCTACAGCCTTTAATTCATCTTTTCTCCAGAGCATACCTCCACCTCTCCAGGCTCCCTACAGATCACAATGTCTTTGGCAAACATCAGAGTCCACAGAGACTCCTGCCTGACCTCATCTGTCAGCCTGTCCATCCCCACTGCAAACAAGCAGGGCTCAGAGCATCCCTGATGTAATCCCACCCCTACTTTGAACCCATCTGTCACTCACTGCACACCTCGCCACCATCCCTCTGTTCTCATACATGTCCTGCACCCCTTCACATACTCTGCGCTTTGCTCCTGACGTATTCATGCAGTACCACAGTTTCTCTCTTGGCACCCTGTCATACGCTTTCTCTTGATCTCCAAATACACAACGAGGCTCTTCTGACGTCATCTACACTTGTTCATCAACACTCTCGAAACAAACATTGCATCTGCAGTGCTGTTTCTCAGCAGGAAGTTGGATTGCTGCTCAATAATCATCACCTCTCTTCTTAACCCTACAATACCTTCCATAATTTCAAAATGTTATTGACAAAACTCTTTGTTTGGTCTAAAATTAACATTGTTGCTAACAAAAAAAGTTGCCAAAAATGCCCAATGTATCAAATGTGATACAAAAAAGATATAATAAATACATACATACATACAAATACAGGTGGTGCCTGGAAAATAACCTGACTCTCAACATCAGCAAAACTAGAGAGATGATAGTGGACTACCGGAAACGACCAGTCAGAGAACACCAGCCCATCCACATCAACGGTGTCAAGGTCGAAAGGGTCAGCAGCTTCAAGTTCCTTGGAGTCAACATCACCGAGGACTTCTCCTGGACCCTTCACACAGACACTGCTATCAGGAAAGCTCGCCAGCGGCTTTACTTCCTGAGGAGGCTGAGGAAGTTTGGCATGAACGCCAACATCACCTCAACTTTCTACAGGTGTGCAATTGAGAGCTTGCTGACGAGCTGCATCACAGTTTGGTACGAAGCTGCTCTGCCAGCAGCCGTAAATCACTACAGAGGGTGGTGAAGGCAGCAGAGCACATCACTGGCATGAGGCTTCCTGCCATTCAGGACATTTATCTCCAGCGATGCCTCCGTAAAGCTCACAGCATCATCAAGGACCACAGCCACCCAGCACATCAGCTCCTTGTTACCATCTGGCAGACGTTACAGGAGTCTGTCTGCTCGACTACAAGACTTAAAAACAGTTTTTACCACCAAGCCGTACGACACCTCAACCACACTTAAACACACACAACACAGCACTCAGAAGCTGCAGCTTCACAAGTACTGTTTAATCTGCACTGGTCACTTCACTTTATTGTCATTGATATTTATATTTAAAAGTGCAATACTGTAATTTTCTGCTGCTCATTCCTGTGCAATATCCCATCTGCCCTCCCGTCATATTTCTTTTCAAGATTTTCTTATTTAATCACTAGTGTACATATATTTATATTTATAGATACATATATATTTAGTCATCTTTTCTCTTTTACCACGTCTCTCTAATATTTAGCTCCTTTCAATTTTTCTATTTTATTTTATTTTATTATATTTTATTATATTTTCTCCTACTGTATCATGCTGCTGAGTGACTGCTGCTCGTCAAACACATTTCATTGCAATGTTGACCCTGTGCTAACTTGCATATGACAAATAAAAAACTGAAAACAGAATAATGAAAATACATCTCAGAAAACATCTCAGTTCCAAAAAATCCAAATTTTCTGGCTATTATGTGATTGGTTGGATCTTACAGGGTTAATCGAGTACGACGGGCCCGTCTGGCTCTGTTTCACTCTTCTGTACCACCTTTAGAAGTCAGTCCAGCAACAGGCATTTGAAACGTGAGCAAGACCAGGTACTTTCCTTTTAAAAGAGATGTTTAATGAAGGTTTAAATTAACATGGCAGGACTCGGTCAGAGACCTGTGTTGCTTCTGACTCCTCAACTACATAAGAACATATTTACAGTGTGCCAGAAGCCCAAAATACCAAAAAGCACATTAGAAGTTCACATCTCTATATTCTTTTAACATAACAGTATTTGTGAATTTACATAAAATTATATTCTTAACATTATTATTACATTAACAATATTCTTAACAACAAAAATGTACATTTCTCTTTTTAACCCCTTTACCAGTGCCAATGAACTGACCTTTAACTGGCTCTTACACCCATCTTTAACCCTAGAACACTATCGCCGGGTGATTTTCACCCGAGCAAATGTATTTACATAATTTTCAATATGTTGCGTTTGTCTGAGTGTGGTGGGTCCCTGGGTAGCTTTAGCATTGTCTTTGACGTCTTTGAAGGCGTGGGTGTTTCCTTACCCCAAATCCCGCTTTTTCCTACAGGCTCACCATATTTACTGTCCCTCTTCAACTACAGCTGTCACCCTGTTGCAGGTTTAGTGTCTTTGGCATCCCAGCTAGTGAGTAACACATAGGTAAGGTTTGTTTAACTTGGCAATTGTTAGCTGATTAGATTTCTTTTTCTTTCTTTCTTTTTTATCTAAAAGCTATGTTATGTAGCTAGCTGTGGCATGACCTTAGTGGGAACAATAAAAGCAAACAAAAGGGAGATCCCACAAGTGATGAAAGTTAAAGAAAATCACGCGCCAGGCTCCAGTGCATTTCTCTTTACCAAAGAACTAACCCTGGTGTCCTTCCTCCCTGACAAAGCTTCAAAAAAGAAGGTTGTACTGCTCCTGTCATCCATGCATACACAACCAAGCATAGGACCCACTCGTAAGCTTGAAGTGATTGAATTTTACAACAAAACAAAGGGAGGTGTCGATACTTTTGACCAGATGTGCGCTCACTATGGTTGTGGAAAAAAAAAACAATAGATGACCCCTTTGCGTGTTCTATGGCATGATCAGTGCTGATGTGATAAACTCATGGATCATTCACAATGAGAATGCAATGAAGAGAGGTGAAAACCAAATGCAGAGGAGGCCTTATATGCATGCTTTGGCACTCATCAAACCATGGGCAGAGCAGAGGCTCCCCTCTTCAAATCTGTCATGTCAACTCAGAGTCCTGATCTGTAGCGTGCTCGACATCCCTACCCCTGGCACTCTTGAAGGTGAGGCAGGACCAGTGGCAGCAGAAAGCAGTGGTCCCTTAGTGAGGTGTGCTGACTGCCCCACAGGCTTGGACAGGAAGACGCGATACAGGTGCCATGTCTGCCGTCAACCGGTGTGTCCACGCCATTACTACCCTGTGTGTACTGACTGCATGTAAGGAATAGGTAAGTAAGAGTAGTCCTGGAATTTGCATGTTATCCTTATTTAGTGCAGTGGTTATGAATAAATATCAACAAGTGGTGATTTCCAAGGGAATTCATATGGTAAAAAAATAGATATTTTAGTCAACTGGTCATTTTTACCCACTCAAAAAATGCCATTTTTTGTTTCTCTCTCCTGCAGCTGTTCGCATGTCAAGGAGACTGTGCCTTCACCAGGGAAGACTCAAATATCCCAGGAATGGGTGGACCAAAGACCAAGTTTCCAGCGTCAATATATTTTTGTTTAGGATTTGTTTTGTTCTCCAACTGCTAATTTTCCAGAAATTTTGAAACTTTTTTTCCATTTTGTTAGATATGGCACAGCTGAAAATAAAAGAAAACCACTCTAATTTGTCATGTGTTGTCATATATTTTATATATTTTGATGACAGGTACTTTTTGTTGGGTATATCATATTGGGTAAAAATCACCCGGCGTTAGTGATGCTGTTATTATTTTTAGCGATAGTGTTCTAGGGTTAACAACTCTTTGCTATATCCTGCTGTAACCTTCTTTCAACCTTACTCTTCATGCTGGAGGGTGAAATCTGAATATTTTATCATCTTACCTAACCCAACTTTATTGTGTATGTGTGTGCATTGTACCAAATCAATAACAATAACTAAATATGAGCACGTCTGGGTCAGAATAAAACAGAGCTTTTAAAATGAGATTTTACAGACCGTTCAGTTTGTAAAGTCTCATTCTGTTTCTACATTATAAACATTCCCCTATCTTAACACACTGTATACAGACAGGAAACGCATCATTAACTGATGTTCATGGATGTAGTCATACACATCTGTGTTTATCAGTGATGCTTTGTGGCCTGAAAAGCAAACAAAGTATTAAAAGTCTACTAACACTCTGCTTCGGGGCACTAAGTTAACTGCTTTGAGTGCAAACTAAAAGTTGACTCAGATGACGGCATCGACAGTTTTGTCTCTTATGTCGACGGTGAAACAGAGAGTGAACAGCAGCCAGCACGCGTTGTGTTTGTGACGGCGTGGACACTTACATGTGACGTGCAGGTAGAGTGTCGTGGTGTCGTAACCGAGCGTGTTCTCCGCAAACGCCGTGACGCGGAATATTCCGGCAGACTTGTAGACGTGTTTGATCCCTTCCTCGGTCCAGCTCAGATTGGAGTATGAAACTGCTGTGCCGTCACCAAAATCCAGCTGGATGTTGGTCCGCAGCGAGTCCCCCTGAAACACAGCGCAGCGGCGTTTCTTCAAGCTATAGACAAACACGTTTACTGACATGAGTTTTGCAACGTGGCTGCTTTACAGGGAGGAGCAGAAGCCATGACAATGTGAGTGATGCAGGCAGAGGTAACATTTGTAACACACGTGAAACAGAAAAGTCATGTTGTTGAATTCTTATGATTCAGAATTTGTATCCATTATTGTTTTTTCTTGAAAACAGTAAGAATATACTGAAGATAGTTTCGCTACTTAAATCTGTAATCTTGGAAAAGTTGTGATTAGTTTGTTAACTTTTGGACCCCTTTCATTAATTAACCCTTTAAGACCTACCATAGAACCAAGTCCGCCAGAGCTTATATTATATTTTTACATGCTGTGGAGCCATTTTTGGGAGCATTTCAAGTTGCTATACATCAATACAACCATTATAGCCCAGATTTTAATAATATGTCTGCATTAAGTGCATAGTAATTACATAAATTGCAAAAAAGTGCAATAAACTACAAAAAAATTGTTTTTGTTTTTTTAACATATATTTCTAGTTCGAGAAATTTAAGAGGCTTATCCCTCAAAACTGTAAATACAAAAAAGTTGCACAAAATAGTTTCCCACCACAGGAAATTTATTTTGAGTGTCTTCATAGTTTTATTTTTGAAATACACCAATTTTTATATACTGCAGGAAAAACAAAAATAAATATTATAATGCAAATTTGCAAAAAAGCAGCATATGCATCAAAATAAACTATTTCCAGCAGTGCAATATGAGTCCTAAGCATCCCAGAAACCACACAGAAAGTCATAAAGTCAAACATAACTTTTAAAAACACCAGTACAGGCTCATGAGGCCCTGATGGTAAAAAAAAAAAAAAAAACATTTCTGCAAAATGGCATCACTTCCGGTTTCGGGCAGGTCATGGCGGACATGCGATAGTTCGCGATGATGGACGTAGGAAGTGTTACAAACAGCTGATCGGATCGGCAAAGCGTGTTTCTGGAATATTATGTTTTTGTTGCTGCAAGTGCTTTTTATGCAGTTTTTGCAAAGCTATATGTGGAAGGAAACTGTGACCGAGGACAAGCTGATGGCATAAGATGTAAGTACAACTCCTCCGGTTTCATATGCAAAAAAAATTATTGCGCTAGCTCACGTGGTTGCAGAGCTACAAGGATTTAAAAATAGTTACGTAAAACAGAGCGTGCTGCTCTGACCGGCTTCAAAGGGTTAAGGGGTTAGGAGCTTCATTTGATAGATACAGTGAAGAAAGGACAGAGAGAGAAGGGGGAAGACACGCAGGAAAGGGCTGCAGGTCGGACTCGAATCCAGGACCGCCGCTCCCAGCATGCGGCCGCCAATGCACGGAGCTAAACTGGTGCCCAACTTATGATCACTTTTGAATTTGTGGAATCAGATTAAATTAACTTTTGTTTATGTTTAAGTTGTAAGAAATGATTGGGTTGGTTTATATTTTAACACGAAATAAACATATTTGGGTTTTGAAACAAACCTACGGCCTTTTCTTGGGAGTATTTTTTGTTTTGGAACAATCCTGTGGGTAGTTGTTCATATTTCACTTGGCAGACTTTTATGCCAAATGGCCCCCCCCCACACACACACACAAACGTCAAGGGCTTTGTGCCTCCTGTCAGGACCAAACCAGGCGATATTTCCCTTCCTAGGCAAACACATAAACCACAACACTGTGGAGCCACTACAAGTTAGACCCAACAGTGTGGCTTTAATCTGATTTTATCAAAACAATGGCATCTTAACCCATACTTCAAACTTAAGCTGCATGAGCACACTGAGAGAAGCAGCACTTCGTTGACCAGACGCAATCATGCAGCAGCATGGTGCAAAGTGCTAAAAGAGATTGTGAAACTAATAACACAGAATGGTAACAAAGTATCAGCAGGTGAGGTTATTTGCGCTTTAACACTGACCAATCACATCCAATTCATGAGTGTGAGTGAGTCAGGAGAGTCTGCTTCCCCGAGGAGAGAAGGCTGGCGTGGGGCGGATTCAACTAAAGCCAAATATAGCTCATTAATCTAAAGCACTTCAAGTACGCTTGTGAGGGCAAATACAAAGTTTTAGGGGCTTACATTTCAGCCTGTTCTGAAAACACTTGTAAAGAAGTTGTTTTTTGGTGAAATCCTAGGTATAAAAGATGAAATGGAACAACTGACATTTTTATATTGTGCTGATTTAACGACCCCTCAAAGGTCTTTAAATTTACAGTTAAAGACAGTCCGTCTCTGTACACATTAAGTGCTTTACCTCATACACATAGCCATTGATGTGAAGTAGATGTTAATTAACCTACAATGCAAATCTTTGAAGTTCGTGGAGGAAAGTCATGCAAGCAAAAGGAACACACACAAACTTCATGCAGAAAGGCTCCACCCAGGAGACAACCCACTAATAATCCAAATAAAAAAACAGTGATTATGATTGACCGTGGACAATAGTCACATGATTGAATTTCACTATTTGCATAAACGAGGAGAGAAATGCTTGTTGCTGTACGCTGCCATACGACACACCCAGCGGCTGAATGAATGGACGTGCCCAGCATTTCTGGCAGCAAGACGTCAGCAGCAGATCCTGTAAAATCCCACAGATCAAGCTGACCAGCTGCACTCCTCAAGTCACCTCAGCGATGCTCCCACCAGGCTGTCTGGCACTGATGATCTGGCTGTTTGAAAAGTTGCTTCACATCTTTTCACCCAAACATGATGACTAAGAGAACTGATCCAATATCCACGAATCTGTAGACCTCGTTATCTACTAACATGTCAATCAGTGCTTCAAACTGTAGCATAGCAAAGCATCTTTATTTATAACGCACTTTACAGCCAACAATGTTGACCAAAGTACTCCTGAAAATCTCCTGAATATTTTGCGCATTCAAGTACAGGATCAATTCGTTACTTTTTCCAAGACTTTAGATAAAAATGGCAGCTTAGATATTGGTGTAAAGTTTTCAACAGTGTTTGTATCCAGCCCAGGTTTCTTAAGAAGCGGTTGCACAATTGCATCTTTGAAATTCTTTGGAACCACACCTGAGGTAAGGCTGCTTTTAAAATTGTTAAGGTAGGTAGGAGTAGAACTGTGCTGCAGTGAAAGAATTTAACAAACAAGATGGCTGAACAGGGACATGCCCCCTGAATCCATTTCTAGATAAAGAGATGTCAAACAGAACCGGCATCAGAGAAAACAGGGTCAGAGACTTTCAGATTAAAAGCAGGCAATGCGTGCACTAAAACTAGATCGAGAGTGTGGCCACACTGTTGTGTGGGTGCAGAACAGACATCCAACTAAATTAAAAGAATCAGTAAGATTCAAAAAGTCTTTAACCGCGCGCTTTTCTAGACAACACATGTGAATATTAAAATCCCCGACAATAAGAAAGGAGTCATGTTTTATCGTGACTTCAGTTAGAAATGCAGCAAATTCCTTTATAAAGTCCTTACTGTATTTTGCACCCTGTAAATTATTGTGCACAGTACAGGGGGAGAACAGGCTATTTTAAATAGCAACAGTTAAAAACTGGAAAAATAAAATTTGAATGAAACTTGTTTACACCTGTAGTGATTTCTGAAGATGGTCGCAACTCCACCTCGATCAGATGTGTGTGGGACATTAAAAGAGCAGCAGTCTGAAGGTTATCCACGTCTCAGTTAGGCAGAGGAAGTCCAAATAGTGCAACACAAAATATTCCTTAAGGGCAGTGTTGGTCAAGTTACTTGAAAAAAGTAATCAGTAACTAATTACTGATTACCTCCCCCAAAAAAGTAATCCCGTTACTTTACTAATTACTTATTTTCAAAAGTAATTAGTTACTTAGTTACTTAGTTACTTTTTAAAAACACGATTTACAACCTGAATAGGTGATAAAGTGATAGATCTTTCAGCCCAATTCTACTTTTTCTACATAATCATCATACAAAATGTAATCAAATGGAAAAGTCTCTTTTTAAAAGTTGTTTTATTAGTTTTAATCTTTTAACTTTATGCATCAAGCAAACATTAAATTATCTGCAACATTCTCTGACTGGAAGAAATTAGTTTAACATTTAAACCTATTTTCTGCACATTCCAGCACATAAAATAAAATATTTTTGTGTTTACACTCAGTCTTTCAAATAGATGCAAGTAAAACACAGCAGAAAATAAATAAAGTCAAAGACTAGCGGTCCTGTTGCTCTATTTTCACCTGTAAAGCAGGAGTGGGGTAGGCGGAGGGTTACCCTGGTGCAGGTGTGCAGCGGTCAGTGGAAGAATCCGCGAGTTTCTCTGTGAGTTTCCCATTACGTCGTAGCTACTCGGTGCTTGCTCGGAAGTTTAGGGGTTTTTTTCACTGTAAAAAGAAGTTTTCTTCCCACGCACAACGGACACTAATGTTTTTGTCACTTTTTATGGAATCAAACTCAAAGTAAGGTCAGTACTTCCACGCTTTAAACGCTGCACGCTCATACTCTCTCTGCACTCGATATATGATCCATTGTTGATCTGCACACAGCTGTTGGCACGAACGTCGCACTCGCTTACGTCACTGTCATGAGACATTCTCGCAAAAAAATCACGGTTTTAGTAACGCAGTAACGCAGCGTTCCTACGGGAAAGTAACGGTAATCTAATTACCGTTTTTGCAATAGTAATCCCTTACTTTACTCAATACTTGAAAAAAGTAATCGGATTACAGTAACGCCCATCTCTGCTTAAGGGTGACCTCAACAAAACACTGTTTCAGGTATGTTTGAGAGCTGTCAGCCTTTCTTTAGCTTCTTCCCTGATGTTTAAACACCACCTTTTATTTCCAAACCTGAAACGGATTCATGAGCATTCAAAAAAAACAAGTTCAGTCAGGAAATCCAGTGTGATTTGTGATCTTAGATCACAAGAGATGGAAGATAATTTTCAACTAGTTCACGTGTTCTTAACTTAAACACTAACTAACCTTTTCATACAGATATACTTTATGTAGCTTAAGTCGACAGCAAGATTACAAGGATGCTCATCTTTGCATTGTTGGCACAAAACAAATTCCCTGCAGCTTTCTAGTACATAAAAAGGACAGTCACTATATTGTGTCTGTTTATTTCCAAGTATTACTTCTAATGACACAGTTTCACAAATGTTCTTTGAATCATTTCTCTCAGATTAGTGTTTACTCTCTAAAGCTTTGTCTGACCATTTTAGCAGAAAGACTAGTTTTACCAAACAATAATTGATGCTCTTTAATTGGCTCAAATTTAGCAAATAAAGAATCCATTTGCAGAACAAACGCATAAACATTCTGCTATTAAAGGCTGAAAAAAAGATCATGCTTATTCTCTTCGAAGCATCTTTGCAGGCGGATGATTTGTTGCAAGTTAACTCAAGAGTGAAATGACTTCAAAGTTTTGTTTATTAATATATTAATCATATCGAATTGTATAAAAGTGCTGTAATGAATTATTTTCATTGCTTCGTGGCACGTGCAGCAGAAGAGGAGAAAAATAAATTGTGTATGCACATGTGAGTTTGTTGTGATCCCGTCCCGCCGTGTTTGCCTTTGCAGGATGTGCGATCCTTCCGCCGCCTGCACGGTTTCCTCGGAGAATCACATCTGGCGCCGTCGCTGGATAAACACACGGCGCAAGTGTTGGTGGCTCCAGCCGCCACGGCGACCAAATCTGAACTCGTCCTCTCTGTGAAGTCAGACTCCCAGCCTCCCCTTGGTACACTGTAGCTCAATACAACTGGGATCTTAATTTGTAACAGCGCATTAGCATGGCAGCTCTGCCAAAACTCACATTCGAACCAAATAAATCCATTGTTCTCTTTCCTGCTCCTTTGCTCTTTCCATCCCTCACTACCAGTCACTCCTTTGTGTGCTTGCATGTGTTCAAACACAGGAGGTTTGGTGGGCTTTGGGGGATTTTTCATGTCACTCTGTCTGGAAAATGAAATCTGTGATAAGTGGCTGGAGAGAATAGAGAAAAGCTAAGAACAGGGTTTGACAGCGCGGGTATTGTTTCGAAGTGTAATGAGCTGGCATGCAAACAAGATTCATGCTCGGTGGTGCTGATGTCACTCAGCTCTTCTCGGCGTCTGCTGGCCATTCTGTTCACGCTCCTCGCTGTATCAGCCACAGCGGGATTCGCTAATCTGCATGAGAGCGATGCTGACCCGTCTCTCTAAATGTCACTCTTTGTGTTCGTGCATCTCTCAGGGTTGAGCAAATCCAAACACATCATGGCTGGAACCCCGAGACTGTGGGTTTGCACTGAAACAGCTGCTGGATGTGGGCAGGGGTTTGGATACGTGAGAGCAGCATTTGTTCAGGTGTGTGTCAGACCTGAGTCTACAGTATCGGCGTGCTGTGTGACAATAAAAGCTGTGAATTGTTTTGGAACATCGCCCGGGCTATTTCTGACAGCCGAGTGCACGTCATGTTCCTGCTACAGTGGATTCATGTTTGCGCTGTAATAATAAGACTAGACAAATTCTAAAAATACTAGTTAAATAGAAAATATTGCTAAACGACTGCAAGGAGTGATAGTTTTACATTTACAGAGCTGTGAGGTGACAGGTGTCGCTCCAAAGCTCCAAGAATCCTTTCAGGTTTGTTTTGCTTTCAAAAAGCACCAAATGTATAAAATGTTATTTAAATAAATAAAACTGGTAAAGACTAAACTGGGCGATCGTGGCTCAAGAGTTGGGAGTTCGCCTTGTAATCGGAAGGTTGCCGGTTCGAGCCCCGGCTTGGACAGTCTCGGTCGTTGTGTCCTTGGGCAAGACACTTCACCCGTTGCCTACTGGTGGTGGTCAGAGGGCCCGGTGGCGCCAGTGTCCGGCAGCCTCGCCTGGCTGGCTACAATGTAGCTGCCATCACCAGTGTGTGAATGGGTGAATGACTGGATATGTAAAGAGCTTTGGGGTCCTTAGGGACTAGTAAAGCGCTATACAAATACAGGCCATTTACCATTTAAACCACAGGTGTCGAACTCCAGGCCTCGAGGGCCGGTGTCCTGAAGATTTTAGATGGATACTTGATCCATCCCAGGTGATTCAAATGGCCAAATTAGCTCCTCAACATTTCTTGAAGTTCTCCTGAGGCCTGGTAATGAACTAATCATTTGATTCAGGTGTGTTGACCCAGGGTGAGATCTAAAACCTGCAGGACACCGGCCCTCGAGGCCTGGAGTTCGACACCCCTGATTTAAACAAAGGAACAGTAGCATTGTAAGAATGTGGTCTGATTCCAGAAAGACTGATTCATTGATTTTAGTCCTGAAATACAATCTGAAAGTGATGCTACTAATAAATCCAGCTGCTATTTATATAAGCAACCATAAAATCTATCTGTATAGGCGATGTTAATGGAAATCATTTGGTAATGCATAACATGCACTTAGCATGGGGGTTGCAGAAACTACTAATAATGGGAGCGATCGGTTATTTCTTCATGTGCTCTTTGTTTCACAGTAAAGATAACTAAAAGCATTAAAGTGCACAACAATCAATCCAATCAGTGATGCCGACTGATGGATGTCGTGCATATTGTGTCTGCTTGTGAGAGGTCCGAATACGAACAAGAACGAGTCATCGTGATCGTCTCTTAGTCTGAATTCAATTAACTCTACACAGGACAACAATGTGTGTTTGTGTTGTTTTTGTGTAAAACATTATCAGAGCAACTGAAATGAATCATTTACTATAACAACAGCAACTTATTCTGCTGCCCCCAAGTGGCTAGAAAATGGCAACTTTTACAAAATAAAACCATATTTAGCATATTAATATTTTACATATTTATACGTATGGAGATCATTACACAGATTGTTGCAGAATGTCTATTTTTTGTTACTAGCTAAACAAGTCAGGGCGAGTACTCCAATTGTTGTGACTACACAGAGCCTCAGAATGAGCACTGCAGTTAATATTTTAGCTGGGAATCCTCAGTAGTCGTGGCTGTCATGTTCGATATTCACAATGTTTGTTGGCAGGAGATTCATCTGGCTTTTCCACTGGGGCAGAAATGGATTTTGCAAAAAGATAACATGAGTGAGAACAACCGTAGAACATTTTCTCCCAAATGTGACACGATTGTGAAACAGAGAAGTGGCTGATAAAAATTCAGACTGACAAAACAAGTGTTAGGCAGATCACAGGGAGATTATATTAACCCAGAAGGAAACAGTGTGATCACTGAAAGCCACTTTTGGTGAGAATTGAACTTTTTGTAATGTAGCGATGGATACATCAATACAGTAACCAAGGACGAGGCTAAAACTTTATAGCTGACACAGAGTTTCAAGTTTTTATATCTTATGGGGGCAATTAGAAAGCTGCAACAGAACCTAAGCAGTTAAAGGAAACAATGGAACTGAAAACAGTGGCTCTCTAACGCATGCTGTCACCAATCTGTCCTCTCCAACTTAAGTACAGAGCTGGCAAAGCCTGGGTCGGAAAACTGAAGCCAAATCTCATTCACGACAGCAACCAAGAGGGACGGCAGTTTATCCAGTCAGTCCTCACTTTGTGCCGCCATCTGATATAATCTGCCACACTATGTTTTATGAATCTAATCAGTCAAAAAGAACCCAGTTCCAAAAATATTGTGTAAAATGCACTGATTTGTAAAACTCATAAATCCACATCTTATTGCCAATAGAACAGAAAATATATCAAATGAGTAAAGTGAGATATTTTACTAGTTCATGAAAAATATTAGCTTGTTCTGAATTTGATGGCAGCAACACGTCTCAAAAACGTTGGGAAAGGGTCGACAAAAGGCTCGGAAAGTAAGTGGTGCTTTGCTGGATGAACATTTTACAACTAATTAGATTATCTGGCAACAGCTTAGTAACTTGACTGGGTATGAAGAGAACACAGACTGTTTCTCAGAAGCAAAGATGGAAGGAAGCAACAAACTGCATCTAAAAATAAGGGAACAATTTCAGACCGTGTTCCTTGGTATAAAACTGTTTGGATATCTCATCGTTTTCAGAGAATCTCTGGAAATCTGTCTGTAAGGGACAAGGTTGAAAATCAATATTGGATGCCTGTGATCTTGATGGCCTCGGGGGGGCACAGCGTGCCATGGAAATCACCGCATGGGCTCGGGAGCACTTCCACAAATCATTTCCTGTGAACCAAATTCACTGTGACTCCACAAATGCAGGTTAAAGGTCCATCATGCAACGAAGAAGCCCTACGTGAACATGAGCCAGAAATACTGCCAACTTCTCTGGGCCAAAGCTCATTTAAAACGAACAGAGGGAAAGTGGAAAGCTGCTCTGTGGTTAGACAAATTGAAATGTATGATTCCTTTTGGAAAACATGGATGCCACAGGCTCCAGACTCGAGTAGAGAGGGGCCATCTGGCTTGCTATCAGTGGTGGTTTATAAGGCTGCATCTCTGATGGTATGGAACGGACATCTTGCACATCTGGAAAGGCATCATCAATGCTAAAAGGTTTTAGAGCAACATGTGATCCTGTCTGTGAAACCCCTTTTTTATTATTTTAGTATTATACCTCATTAATTCAATTAATTAATAATAATTCAATAATAATAATTCAATTAATTCAATCAAACTCAATTTATTATTATACCTCATACTGCATCTATTCCAGCAGCATGGCTTTGTAGCTGTGTAAGCATCTGGGTGCTGAACTGGTCAGCCTGCAGTCATTTCAGTTCAGTTCAATTCAATTCAATTTTATTTATATAGCGCCAAATCACAACAAAAGTCACCTCAAGGTGCTTTATATTGTACAGTAGATACAGAGAAAAACCCAACAATCATATGACCCCCTATGAGCAGCACTTTGACGACAGTGGGAAGGAAAAACTCCCTTTTAACAGGAAGAAACCTCCAGCAGAACCAGGCTCAGGGAGGGGCGGGGCCATCTGCTGCGACCGTTTGGGGTGAGAGAAGGAAGACGGGATAAAGACATGCTGTGGAGTCCAGACCCCTAACCAGCTGAAAACATCTGGAGCACCATGAAACCAAAAGCAGCAGCTAGAATCATCTGACTAAAAAAAGTAGTGCTGAGTTTTTGAAGGTTTGAGTGAATGTATGTAGACTGTTGTTTGTGATTGTATGGGTGAAGGCCCATAAATGTCCGGCCTTTTCAGAAGATGGTAATCAATGAGCTCGCTGCAGATGGAAATCGTTCATTTTCGAACAACACAGTGGACAAAAAATTAGACATAGCTTCCACGTCTGAAAAGGGAAGCCAATCAAAACAACCTTAATCCTGCATTCTTCCTAATGGCCAACAGAGGGAGACTTCCCTGGTTGCAAAAAGACTCGTTCTAGTCCTCACTGAATGCAACATAATGATTATCTGCAAAGATCCTAATTAGAGTCAAACAGGAGGATGAAATAGGGAATCTTTAGGGCAGCCTTAGGTTGTGGGTTTAGAGTATTTACGTGGGGATTTTTAATAAATAACTGACTAATAATTAATTCATTAAAAATATTTTTACATCAGACTAACCTGAAATGTGTCAAAAAGTAAAAATAGCTCTTAAGTGGTCTGTTTAATGTTAATCTTCATATCCCAGTTAAAATTAGCTGCTGCGTTTAGCATCATGTTGCTGCTGCAGTTCTCTAAGAATCGTCCTCTGTAATAATATTTAGAATACACACAGTACCCACTTATCTCAACGTCAGGACAATGTGAGCTGTTTTTTGTTTTTTAACAAATCTTAAACAATCCTTCATGAATAGTTTCACTCTGCTAACAGCTGACAACTCAACATAGTTACTGCGACGTGTAGACGGCTGCCTAAACAATGCAAAATCCGAAGCGATGCGGATCTGATCATCCACCCAAACATGTTGATTATTTAGTTCTTTCTAACCCTCTTTTTAAATATGGATATGAGCCACAGGGTCTTCTCCCATTTAAAATTTGATGCCATTTGCTCTTCCCAAGAAATACAGCCATCGCAAGCTTCATGAATATAAATTAAACTTTGAATTCATCTTGAGAATTTTCTCAAATAGGGCTGATGCCACAAGGATTCTTTACCCCCGCGCTTCTCTTCTTCTCTTCTTCTCTTTTATCGCATCGTTCTGCCACCCACGCCCCTTCCTGTCCCCCTCCTCTTTCCATCACAGAAATCCACTCTTTATGAAAGAAAACTGGCGTCCATTCCTCAACTTATCACGCAGTAATATGACAACTGGGGCCGGACCCCGGGGGACGCGCACTTACCTTGAGCTGTTCCCGCCGTGGCAGGAAAACACTCCAGTTGCTAACGCCGTAAAGCCTGCAGTTATTATCCACAGACCATATACTGCCTGAGACATGTGAGGCAGTTTCCTAGTGACCAGCCAGTGTGGCAGACCTGGCTCTGAACACAACAGCTCTCGCTCACTAACAGGGTCTCCGGTGAGGTCCTTTGTGTCTGGCTCAGAACTCTTACACTGCGCGGGAGGTTTGGAGGGATTTGACTCTATTAAACCTCAGCGTGTTTAGAAAGCAGTCACATTCCTAGAAAGTACTTCAGGATTTGTGCTTCGGGATTCAGGGAAGTACGATAGTAAGTGAACAAACCCGCCTGCAGTGCAGCTGGTCCTACTGCTTGCTAGGAAGTAATAAAAACACCAGTTTACTTTATGTGTCCTGACATCATAAAATATTATTTGGACACGAGTTTTAAATATCAACACAAGAAATCACTGATGCAGCTGTTCAGCACAACCAATCAACATGGTTTAGTTCACCAGTGGACGAGGAACTGTGTCGTCAGTGCGATTATGATGCTGGGTTTCCCAAGTAACGTGTACCAAATGATCCCACAATATGGAATTCCATATGATTCCCAATTCTCCGGGTGTCTAATGCCACTATTTGTAAATCCAGGCATTGTAAGCACATTTAGGCTAAAAAGAAAACTGACATTGTTGTTCTATACCAGCGGTCCGGTTATCGTTAACTCTGTTTCCCCGGGTCTTTTCCCGTGTTGTAGTTGTGTGTCTTATCTTGAAAGAAATGTTTATGCGTTACCATAGCGACCAGAGAGCATTAAGGGGCAGAGAGGAGGATGTTACTCTCAGCGTTGTTGGTGCATTTCAGGAGGACGCTGCTAATAAAGTTACACAGTGAATTAGCATTTATTCGGAGGGCGCTCTCTGCACCGGGGCTGTGATCGACCGTGGCTGCTGGGGCTCTGGGGGTCCTCTCAGCCTGGCTGGGGGGCTTCTTTGCCTCCCTCCTGCTGTGTGCCCAGCCTGGAGGCTGCGGTCTGTGACCGGCTCCCTGTGATAGTGTTTCCTCACTTGGCTCATGCGCACCCAGCCCAATTTTACTTTTTAAGTGTGTGTGTGTGTGTGTGGGGGGGGGGGGGGGGGGGGGGGGGATATGTGTGTATTCACATCGCTTATGTTAATGAGAGTGTGGGGGGTGAGTTGGAGGGTGGGCTGCTTTTAACCATGTAAAGCACTTTGTGCTACATTTTTTTGTATGAAAAGTGCTTTATAAATAAAGATTGATTGATTGATTGATTATTATTGTTACGGCCCTAGCAGGGCCTCCTCCTGAAGGTGCCCGTGTGGGCGTGTCCCACCGCCTCTTGAGGTGCCACCTTTCCCTTTGACACAGCTGACTCACATCAGTAATTAAAAGTATTTAAGCCCAGGGAAAGGTGAGCTCTGGGCCAGAGTGCCGTTACTGTGGTTACAGCTAGTGAGCTGCTCTCTTTTTGACTTACTTTGTACTTTATTGACTAACGCTTGAGTTTTGTTTGTTTCTTTAAACGGTGATAGCAGCTTGTCTTTCTCTTTTAGTTAGTATTAATAAAAACTCTGTAATTTAACCCTTTTACCTCCTTGACTCCTTTTTCTGACCCGGACACTTTTTTGTTACTTCCCCCGCACCGCCTAGACCCCTCAGGGGAACGTAACAGTTATATTTACAGAATACCACAGTTTTTGTCTCGGTCGTTTCATTTTATTTTGTTGTATTTATCCGTGACACCTTAAAGGCCGGTCCATGAAAATATTGTCAGACATTAAACTGGTCCGTGGCGCAAAAAAGGTTGGGCTGGTCTACACCACTGCAGCTGAAGTTAAAAGCACAACTGAAGGCTCAGTGTGTGAGAAATATACCCAATAATTCCACATTTAGTAGCAATAACTTGAAATCTTTATTCTACTCCTTTGTGCAGGAAATTCTGAACACTTTAAAACATTACTTCAGTTCATTGAGATTTGCAGCCACTCATTTATGTGCAGCTCTCTTAAGGTCCTGCCACAGCAGATTACCTCCCATTTGACTCTTGAATACTGCATAGTTCATGGGCTCAACTCAGTGACTGAAAGGTACCCGGGTCCCGCCCGCCATGGCTGCAATCACAGTTAGTACGAGGTGTTTGTGCTGATATGCTGTTTAGTTTTCTTTAAATGTGCGTCATGGCCAAACACGTTAGCTGCCATGTTCTCTTTAGAGAAGAAGCTTTCTCATTCAGTATTCTTCTAATTACACTTTCATAAACTTCAACATTTAATATAATCGAGTCTTTTGAATTTCTCTGATTATAATACAATACGACCTCTGCGTGAATTCTCAGAGACCTTCGTTACAGGAAAGATTGTGGCAGTGAGTGTACTTAGTTTTTCACACTATTTCACAGAGTCAGAGTCCTCTAAACTCCATTCACTGATCGTTTTCATTACTGTATATATAATTTTGGAAATCAATGATTTAATTTAAAAAACAAACAAACAAGAAAAACTATGAATTTCAAATTTATGTAAGTTGATATATAGACAAATCGACAGAACAAATAATAGATGTGGTTAAAAACAAAAGAATCACTGTAGTATGAGAGTTGACCATTAACATGATTTGCCGTCGTGTCTGGTTGAAATGCATTTTTTCGATGCGGTTAACGTGCAGCTCTGTGACGAAGTGCGCCATATTGTGAAGCGACTTGCTGCTTGATGCAATTTGATGAAAAACAAATGTGTTCAATATACAACATTATGAAACTTTGAATTTACAGTTTCGATAAACGACTTTTATTTGCATTCCGCCCTGCAGCACTGCTGCAGATCACTTCCTGTTTAAACACATCTGGTTGTTTGTGGATAATAATTCTGCATTGTTTTGTATTTTGTAGCATTTTTGTGGTGACCAAGTAGCAACACTGTCAGCACAGCGTTGCTTTTGAAATCTTTGCCGGAGCTCTCTCTAAAGGTCTTCCTTTACTGACCTTTATTGGATTCTTATGACTTTTTATTTCAATTTAACATCGATTTTTTTCCAAGCACTTTTACACCACCCATTCACAGACAGAACTGCCAGTTAAAGTGGGCATCATACAGGCAACCAAACTGAATACGATATCGAACTGTGCAATCAACATTCACTTCATAATAATGAGTCCAAACATATAGCGTGCATATTGCCTACCTAATTAAAGAAGAACAAGATAATTTATCTAAAGTGGTGAAGAAAGTGGAACATTTAGTTGCTAAAGGTAGAATTAAAGGAACTCTCATGTTTGAATTTTATCCCTTATATCAGGGGTGTCAAACTCAAATACACAGTGGGCCAAAATTCAAAACTGGAACAAAGTCACAGGCTAACGTTAATATTTATTGGAAAAAAAATCTTCCGAAGAAAGAAAAGGATAATTTTCCTTTGGTTTTTTTTTTTTTTGTGTTTTTTGTGTTTGTTTTTTTTATGTTGTTTTTGTTTGTTTGTTTGTTTTTTAAACTACTTATTTATGTAGTTATCTTTAAGTTCTGTTATTGACGTTTAAAATGAAATAAATAAAAATTGTTGATGACAAAAAAAGAAAAAAAAATCTTCCTCTAGATATAAGAATGAATCTTTTCTTATGGACTCAAACAAGTTTTGCTGAAAAACTGAATATGGAACAAGCAAAGCTTAATACTAAACAATATATATATTATAATACCAGTAGGCCAGCTCTAATAGTAATCTGGTATGGCTTCGCAGGCCAAATGTAATTAGGCTGCGGGCCAAATTTGGCCCGCGGGCCAGAGTTTGACACCTATGCCTTATATGGTCCAAAGCACAGATACAAATTCATTATAACTGCAACTGCAAACGATATTAAGTATCCAGAAGAGTTCACCTAAATGTGTTTTTCTGCCCCCTGGTGGCCAGAATTCTGTTATTGCAGCTTTAAGTAAAAACTGAGGTAAATAAATTAGCGTTGAAGTTGACAGGTCTGTAGCTAAATGTAGATGTATTTGTTCTCACCTCATCCAAATGCACCATGAAGGTGACATTGCTGCCCAGGCTGGCAGTGAGTTTGCCATCTTTGGTGGTCAGCAAGAGTCCTTTCGGGGGTCTGTTGGGACACTGCTGCTTTCTGGGTGTGTACAATTCCTTCACTCCTTTCGTGCAGTTGTTCAGCACCACTTTGCGGTACCTTGGGAAAGAAAATGAAAGTATTTTTATCTACGCTGCATGAGCTTTACAGAGAATTTTGTTGAACTAAACAGAGCACAGCTGCTGTGTCTGAACAGGCGCCCAGACAGGATGACAACTGACAACACAAGCTGTGTCAAAGGCTGAGACACCATGGGAAGCTTAATCATAGTGGCAGTGAATAAAACACTCCCACTGTGATTAAGCTTTGCAAGGTGTCGGTCCCCGGGGCGCCTCCAAACTAACAAAAAGGTCACATCTCTGTGACATAACAAAGAAAAATGGATTGTAATGGAAAATGAACGATCACGTCAAAAATGCAAATATACGACTTTTCCCAATTGAAGTATTTGAACATGATATATTGCAGTGGTTTCCATTTAAGGATCTGCCGAATTACTACTCTCGTCTCAATCATCAATTGACCAGATATGGTCAGTATTCACTGATTGATTGGTGGCGTTTAGTAACCTCACACGATGACTCTTCTTTCAGTGCAGTGGATTATCTGCCTCGATCTCACCCTGTCTCTTGCATCCTCTTTTGTCGATCCAACTCTCTCCATATTCTCCTTCAATACATCAATGACTCTTCTCCGAGGCCTTCCTCTTTTCATTCCGCCTCGCAGCTTCAATTTCAAAATCCTTTGTCCAGTATATCCACTAGTCGTCCTCTGTCCAGAGGATGTTTTCGGTCAGTGCTTTTTTTGAATTAAAGAATAAAACAATCTTCTTCTGGGAGAGAAAGTGTAAGTACGAGCAGTAAAACCCACCCGTGCTTCACTGACCTCGAAGGTTTTGCTGCTATAACCAAAATGATGGTGTTCTAGCTGCAGATCTGATAGTGCCTTTCTTTGTCTCTCTTTATAGTTTTAATAAAATCAACTTTTTGGAAAATGAGGAGAAATTCCCTTTGCAATTATCCTCTAAAATGACAGAGAGCGGACCCCGAACTCACCAACAGTTTATGACCTGTGACGAACATGACCCCAATAAACAGCTTCATGTATTAAAGCTGCAGTCCCAAATTAAAACAGAGACAAGAAGTCATTAGAAACCAACTGACTGACATGTATTAACAAAACATAAAACATTTCGAATAAACCACCTGTGAAATATAATAAACGGTTTACCTCTGGGTGCTGTGAGCACCAGAGTTGGTAGGATTAAGGTTAATGTTCCTGATTTCAAAGCTCTTTCCTGGACATGTTTATGAGGATAAGCCAAAGCTTAAATCCCCACATTGGGACCAGATTGTGAACATCTGCTTTCTGCTCCACTGATCATATTAAATCTATGATCCCTATCTGATATGAAAACACATCCCACTGTGGAAAAGTCCTCCGAAAAGACCTGTTTGTTCACAAAAACATTTCACAGAAATGTGCGCAGCGTACACCTGTACTATATTCTTTTAAATGTGAATTAGCACTAAATCCCACAGTCCTTACCCTGTGCTGTTGAAATAGTTCTGGCCTTGGCTGCAGCTCCTGGACACGGTGGAAGGATTGAACCAGAAGGCTGGCTTGCAGTTCCCGTCGCTGCCGCGCTCATATCCATAATCGCTGTTACACAACAAAGAACATCCACACGGCACCTGATCAATATCAGCATGTGAAAAGGGACTTATTGTCCTGCAGTGTGTTCCCCATTTATATCTTATCTCTGTTCATAGCTGGCGACCGGGGGCCTGTCTGACACAGACGCATCATTATTAAGTATTGATTAAGGCTGCTGCTGCTCACAAATGTACCACAGCAGTGTGAATGTGTGGGTGTGGAAACACAATCTGCAGGCGAAGGTTTGCCACCATCTTTAAGGATGACTGACTCTCAAGTTCCCAGTCAGGACATGATTTACATGGAACAAAGCAAAGTAAGCAAGTGTCCCCTCTAATAATGCTCACGACATTGATTTATTAATTAGTTAGCAATGCAGAACAAATAAACAAAACTAACAAGCCTGTCGCTGACTAGTCCAGTATGAATGTGTGATTACAACAGTGTGAACTTTTCATTAGCGAGCTGCCAAGATTGATTGGATACACGGGCGCATGTTGGCACATAGGTAAAAGGTCGGCACAGAGTACAGCCTGGGACAAAGGATGTGCTTTATGCTCAGAATAACACTTTTGCAGTCAACAAAATAACCATGTAATGCATCTTAATACATGTGTAATAATGAGAAGGTCAAAGCCACTTTTATAGTGGCGCATGGAGCTAGGGGCCGATTAGCTTAACTTAACTGGAGCGGAGGAGGCCGAGGTAGGGGGAATTTCATTGGCTCTGCCTGATGTTTTAAAACAGCATAATCCTGTCAAGCCTAAATAACTCCCAGTATTACCATTTACATGTTCAAGATCCACCATAGCTAGGTGCTGGGGGACATAAGCCGGGTCATCTTTCTATGGGCGATCGTGGCTCAAGAGTTGGGAGTTCGTCTTGTAATCGGAAGGTTGCCGGTTCGAGCCCCGGCTTGGACAGTCTCGGTCGTTGTGTCCTTGGGCGAGACACTTCACCTGCCGCCTACTGGTGGCGGTCAGAGGGCCCGGTGGCACCCGGCAGTGTCCGGCAGCCTACATTGTACATTGTAGCTGTCAGTGCGCCACTGGAATGTAGCTGTCAGTGTCCAGTCGGCTACAATGTAGCTTGTAGCCACAGCTACAATGTAGCCTTTTCATTAGCATTCATGTAACATTCATGTAACATTGTAGCTTGTAGCCACAGCTATTGTACAGCTGTGGCTACAATGTAGCTGTAGCTACAATGCTACAATGTAGCTGTGGCTACATTGTAGCATTGTAGCTGCCATCACCAGTGTGTGAATGGGTGGATGACTGGTTGTGTAAAGCGCTTTGGGGTCCTTAGGGACTAGAAAAGCGCTATATAAATACAGACCATTTACCAGGCCATTTATGGTCACCAGTGGGCAAGACTTGCTCTGATCTTACAGAAGTTTTAGTATATATAAGTCTATCTTGACCTTGGTAAACACTTTCCCAATGAGTTCATGAGCTCAGTCATTTCAGGGTTTGGGGACACGAAGAGTTCCAGTTAAAGATTTTAGCGTAAGTGTGACTTTAATCAGCATTTTGTTGATTTTCATCAGGGATTATACTCGACCATTGTCCTTTATGAATCCTGAATGCTGACTATGTTTCACAGTTTAAACACACACACACACACTGCTTGTATGAGTCACGAGCTTTCTTTTTCAAAGCATGATCAGAAGATGGATTTAGTCATCCTAAAGTCTCACGTGTACCATCAGCCCGTGGTTGGTCTGCTCTGCTTTTTATGACACAAATGAATCATAACAGAGTCAGCTTGGAACAAACCAAATGAAACAAATGAAACAAAATGAGCAACAGCTACAAGATTCCAGATTTCCAAATTTACTTCAGGAAACTTGTCATCAGACAGTAAAGGAAACGTGGGATTAGACTCGGTGTTCGGTGCCAGCTGGTCAGTATGCAGAACACTACGTGCACAATTGTTTTCAGGCATTTTGAACTGATTAATACGATGTTAATAAGTACGCACTTAGCTGATCATTGTGCCAGGCACACTCTTCACACCTTCAATTAAGTTAAAGGATTTGGACTTCAATTCTGCACTGATGGGTTTTTAAAACTCCTCGTTTCGGAATTTTAAGTATTCATCAAATAATTCCCCGCAGAGACAAAAACAGCAAGACAGAAATTAGACTAAACAAACAAACAAACAAATGAAAAAAACACTAAAAACTTTCGACTAGTTCAATAGGAACCAATTAGCACTCACTCTCTGCACATCTACAAACACTATTTACATAACTGCTGTATGTTGAAACGTTTTTTTTCCATTCTCTGTCATTACAAGATAAAAAACACAACCGCTTAGGATTTGCATACAAATTGAAACTATTTACACGCCCACATGGTCTGAACAGAATTACGAGCACGGTGAGCTCACAGACATACGGAGACAGACATTATGAGCAAATTGTGTAAAACCATCGCAAACTCATCAGATTGTTGGAAAACACACGGAAAAAGTTACTGAAACGCATGGATAGGATATGATTCCACTTAAATAAAAGATCTTCTTCCACAGTTGTTGTTCAGCCAATAAGAAGATGGACCCTATTTATTGCTCTTTTTCATAGGATGAGTGTGAAAATCTGGATTGTAGCTTTGTCACATCAGCTTTTATTGTATATTTACACGAGCACACATATCATCAAGATCATTTTCTTCTACTCAGAACAAATGTGATTAGGACAGGAAGTGTGGCTGAAAACAGCCTTCTTCATCTGCAGCTTTGTAAGTTACAGGACTCACGTTGTTTGTGGCTACAGCAGGGATGCAGAAACAGCCCTAAATAGCACATGTGAATGAGGTGAAGAGTGTATGTGATGGTAGCTGGATGGATGCACTTCAAAATAAATTGCTACTGCAGAGAAGCTGCTTTTCAAAGAGACATTTCTTCTTTTTTTCCAACGCAGCATTTAGCTAAATGACCTGTTGAGTCTCATTCACACGAAGCAGCTGCCAGTAACAAACTGCTTAAAAGGTAACAGAAAAACTCTAAAAATACTATTTTAAGAAAGCACGTCCTTTGAAATGTGTGCTTCTACATGTGCGGCAGAACAAAAGCTGCGATTAATGAAGTTCTCCTTCGGCGACAATGGAAAGAAACATAATCCCCCTCGACGATTGTGAAGAAAGGGGCGACTGAACAAAGGCCCACATCATCTTACCATTCAAAATCATGAGCCCTGCAAATACAGGACTCGGCAGACAGGATTCTCGAGTAGTCCTTTCCCAGCATGCAGTAGTTTCCGGGCCTGCGCTTCATGTAAATCTGCTTTTGTCCCATTACGCACGGCTCGCCCTGTATGCGACAGAAATGGGTGAAAAGCATTTTCAAAGCACAAACGCTAACATGGCAGCACCTTCATGCATGGCATGGGTTTCGATTTTTACCTGGTTGTGCAGGTGCCAGGTTTGATAGTCTTCCTCTGTGCATTTCCTGCTGAAGATGGACTTGTAGTCTATCTTGATGAGCTGCCATTCAGAGCGGTGGCTAAAGTGTCCAAAAAAGCTGCGAGAGGCAAACGATGTAGATGACTTAAACTCTGCTTTTTATTTATAAAGTGCCATTTTCCACTAAAAATGCACATAGTGACACTCGAGCGTATCACTTCTACTCTTAATGACACTGTGCTCCCCAAGAGGTTTGCTTCGATCTGCCAACAGGGTAAAATTGCTAATATGAAGTCAAAGCGGGAAAGGAATTAACAGCAAGATGATCTTAATAAAATTAGTTTTGATCAGCTAGATTTCCACTTCTCAGTACTTCAAAGGAAAACACTGTCGTTTTTGATAAATATGTTTACACGTTCCTTTTAAAAATCAGGACTTTTCACAAAAACCTGTAATAATCTCATAAGATACAACCCAAAATCAACTCCAGTTCCTCTCTAAATGTCTGACTTGGTTTATATAATTTATTTTTTTATTCACAAAGAAAAGCAGGGATTTGAGAAAAATCTGAAAGCTTTTACTCTCCCGTTGTCACGCTGTGTCACCTCAGACCTTAGAAAGACCCTCTGTATTGAACTAATGCAGCACAATACAGAGAACGATATATTTAAACTAGCAAACCGCTGCTTACAAACAGCTGCATCGGTGCATTAATAAGATGAGAAGTTTTCTGCACCTTAAAGTCTAAGTAGTTACAAAATGATTAAACAGAAAAAAAAGATTTTTGACACTGTCATGTTCCTGGGTCTGTTGACCCAGCGTTTTAAGTTTTCGTTTATTTGGATGTTGTTTATGTTTAAGTTCATTTGGTTATTAGACTCCTTGTGTTTTCTTCCCCTGTGTTTAAGTTTCCCTTTGTGTTTCATGCTGCGTGTCTTATGTTATCAAGTTTGTATTATCATGTCTGTCTCATGTTTCCTGTTTTATTTTGAAGGAGTCGTGTGTTCTTTGTTCATTGTATTTAGTTTCACTTCCCTTCCTGTCATTAGGCTCATGTCAGTCAGCTGTTCCTCCATGTGTTCCCACTTCCCCTAATCACCTCCTGTGTATTTAAGTCCTCTGTTTTCAGTGTGTCATTGTCAGGTCGTCTGTTGTCCACGCCATGTTTCCTATGCCACGTCACGCTTCCAAGTTTCTTGTCTAGGTTTTTCTTATTGTTTGTTTAGATTTCCCAGTTTAGGTTTGTGTTAATTTTGCTTCAGTTTGCCCTTTGTTTGTACCTTTTTTACCAGTCATATTAAACGACTCGCTTTTTGTTAACATTTCAAGTTCTGTTCCCTGTTCTTGGAGTCTGCGGTTTGGGTCCTTTTGTCAACCCCTACAGTCTGCCCTCGCCAGACTGTGACAGACACACACATCTTTAAAACAATGATTCTAAAGCGACTCTGATTCCAACAAACTGAAAAGAAATGACTGCACCATACTGTTAACAGCCAAAGAGTTTCAAACTACTGTAATCTAAACTGCTTTACAAAGTCTAAAGGTGCAAATGAAAGTGATATAAGCACAGCCTGTATAACACTAGTTGAAAAAGACACTATTATGTGACCTGTCATCTCTATCTGGTCTTTAAGTGAAGCAGCAACCCTATTAGCTGCTGTAAATAAACAATAGCACAGCAGCTAGCTGTCATTTGGGCTAAATTAAACTGGACTTGATGTGTTCATTCTTGAATTCTCAGCTGTAACTGTTGTTACTCGTGTGCTCCTTACCTCAGTTTATCATCATAAAGAACAAAAAGCTTCAAAAGCTGCTTTTTCATGGCCATTTTATTTTTACTCTACTTATAAAAGATTTGAGTCGATTCTAAAGGTGCAACAGCAAAAAGGTTCATTTCCTTGAGAGACTTAATAACCACCTGACTCACAATCCTGCAGAGCTCTTGAGGACCTTTTTAGAGGTCCTCGATCCTTTGGGCCTCTCTGGAGGGTAAAAATAACCCCAAGGACCCCCCCCCCACTGCCACCTTTTACTCAAATCACATCAACACATTGCAGCATGTCATTCAGCTCTTTGTGGACTTACGTCATGATTTGGTTTTCAGCCCCGGCCTCCACCAGCACTCCATCCACAAACAGGGGCACCGAGGAGAAGCTGTGCTGGGTCCACTGCCTGCCTTCGTCAAAGCTGACCCTGTGTATACGTCAGAACACATTCTCATCACAAACCCAGCAACAGCGACGGCGCAGACACAGACGCTCTCTATTAGATCCTGGTCATGGGGGAGGATTTAGGTAGGGATCAGAATGACCGGCTTGTCTCGACACAGGAGTCTCCGAGTCTCTGTGCAATTAGCTATTGCAGCGTTCGGTAAATATTAAAGGCTGAGGCATTGAAAGGGAATTTAAGAGAGTCCGTCTAGTTATTAAAACAAAGAAGCACGAAACTGCTTTTGTAAGATGTGAACAAAGGAAAGGTTTCGGTGTCAAAGGAAAAAAGCAACATCATTGTTTCCTGGATAAAAAGTTGACGCAGAGGCGAAAAGACCAGAATAGACCTGTTTCATTTCTGACTAGAAAAGTGCAGAGGGAGAAGGAGACGGGAACAAAAGATTGGACAGCTTTCATCATCGGGTCTTGGGCTACATCGATCCTGACAGTATATCAACACTGGTGCTGGAGTGAGAACAACTAGGAGTACCCGAGTGTGGCGTGGGTTGAAACGGCGCTGAGGCTCAGAAGATCGTCCCATGTTGCCGCTGCCTTCATTAGGTAAAAGCACTAACAACAGGAAACGCGTTGACGTGCACCTGTTATGAGAGTCAGTCAGTCTGTTTAAGCTAAAGCTGCGATACAGCGACTGTGGAGATACTTATATCAATCTTTTTTTCCTGCACTTCCTCTACCATCGCACTTAAATTGGTCGGGAGACAAAAAGGCTACACTTCACTGCTTCTGAAACTAATTTCAAAATTGTTGCAAAAGCGAGCACACAGATCTGGTCTCACTTGGATTAGCCTGCACGGAGGCAAAGCGAGGCACCCGATTTGGCAGGAGGAAGGCAACATGCTAATGAAAAAAGTAAAAGGAGGCGTGTGGGTGGGGGGGTTTGGGGTGCTGGCTGTTAATGATAAGTGGTCCGGGGAAGAAAAAAACCCTCAAATTAGATTGGCTATGATTTTTTTTCTCTTTTTTTTTAAGAGCCAAAGTCAAAGTGCATCACTAAATGGATCAAGTGTCACATATAATATGCACATTCACTTTTTTTGGAACTGTAACTGTTGGATTAACCTTACAAGAGCCACAGGAAATTGGAAAAGCAATTTAAGACAGGAAACTTGTCCAAAAAAGTTCTCTAAATGGACGTACCACAAATGTCTAGTTGGCACAGATGGCTGCTTCACAGCAACGAGAGCCCCTCCTTTGTCCAGAAACCAAATATTGTGCTCCTCTTCAAAAATCTGAACAGACATTGGTATCAAAAACACAGTGATAAAAGTTACAAAATGATGTCCCATTTCCAAAAAAGTTTGGTGAAATTCAGATAAAATTAAAATGCATTGGTTTGTAAAGCATTTAAACCAGAAGCTCATTGTGAATTAGATGCTAGGAGCACAAAATAGTTAGAACAAGGGCCGAAACAGAACGTAAAAGGTGGGCAAGTCTCTCAGAGGTACATATGGGACGTTAAGGAGGTTCAAGCCAAGCAGGGAAGCACAATACTATAATAACTCAACCGTTAATGGTCAAAGGAGCTTGCAAAGAAAAGCGTCTGGACTTCTTTAAGTTACTTGAAGACGTTTCACCTTCATCCGAGAAGCTTCTTCAGTTCTAAGGTCAAATGGTGGAGAGTCCCAGATTTAAACCTAGTGGGAGTTTCCCCCCACAGAGGGACAAAAGACCCCCTGATGATCCTCTAATCGCCTGAGCCAAGGTGTGAAACTGCATCTTAAGGTCAAAGGTCACTCTTTCGAGGATGCCAATGTTCACATTTTGGACAGAGAGGACAGATGGTTTGAAAGAGGAGTGAAAGAAGCATCTATGTCCACTGTGAGCGACCATCTTTGAACAGAGGCGGTGGTTTACGACACCAACTCTCTGCCATCTATAATCCAGTTTTGAGTTCCCTCCCCAGACGCCTTAACGCCCACTCACATCCTGGGCCATCTGACCTCAGGAATTCGCATGATAAGGTGGGGCCAGGTTTCACAATGAACTCACCCGAAACTCTGGCTGATTGGGACCACACCCAGTTTCACACCTTGGCTCAGGCGATTAGAGGATCATCAGGGGGTCCTTTTGTCCCTCTGTGGGGGGAAACTCCCACTAGGGTTATATCTGGGACTCTCCACCATTTGACCTTAGAACTGAAGAAGCTTCTCGGATGAAGGTGAAACGTCTTCAAGTAACTTAAAGAAGTCCAGACGCTTTTCTTTGCAAGCTCCTTTGACTACGATGACCTGGATGACTGAGAACCTTCACAGACATATCAACCGTTAATGATATCATCGTCTGCACTCTTGCTTTGGTGTGTAGCATGTCTTATAAAGAAGTGTCTTATAAAGAAGTCTGTTGTAACCTGCAGTAAGCTGCAGTGGAAACTAAAGGTGTTGCATAACAAGAAGCCAGAATATTTGTAAAAGTGTTTAATTCTTTACATCATCCGTCAAAGTTCGAAACTGCTGCAGATCTGCTGGCTGTGGGTGTAAATGTAGGCGTGAGGCTCACCGGTCTCCAGGTGTTGCCGGCATCAGATGATACAAACATGCCAACATTGTTGTAAGAGAGCTCTGCGCCGATATTTCCTGCAGTGGAAATTACACACAGACACACAAAGCATGAAAAACACAGTGAGATCTCACAAAGATAACAGGCCATATGTGTCTTAAACACATGCTGTAAATCACACCATGTCTCTGATTCATTTCTCATCTTGGCTTGATTCCTGTATTAGCTCGCTGACTTGCGAGTCATGTGACTAACAGAGAATATTTCATGTTAATTCCTGTGGATGCCGAGGACGGCGTAATGCGCGGCGTAGAAGAGGGTGGGTGCCTCTCTCGCGTTGCAGCACAAAGCGTTTTCCTGCGAGTGTGCAGCGAGTGAACTGGTCTCTTCTGTTGTTCTGCTCTACTATCTTGGCCGCGGCTCAGCAAATAGGCACGTGTTTGATCTGGATGGTGTTTGTCATGTTGGTGAGATGATCTCTGCACCAGCTGACGTCTTAAAAGGCGCAGCGGGCAAAGTGAATCGCGGTGCCAAAGCAAAGTCCCGGCCAGAAATACACACAAGCGCACACGAGTACATACTGTGCAAGCATCACACTGGCAATGTATGTGTATTCAGTTATCACATAACGAGGACAAAACAACATAAATGTGCACGCTCAAAGCAACACCACAGGTTGTTTTCCTCCATTGGCGCTAACACACGTCCTTTCTCTTTCTTCCTTAACACTTACAGCCACACACGACACATAAGTGTGGCCTTTCCCCACACGAGGCATCAAACTAATGGACAATCCACAACATGTCAGTCTATATGTGAAGCGGAGCTCCTGCCGTGGACTCTGCACAGTGAAGCTTAAAGAACTGCTGAGACAGAAGCTTAAGTGGGGGTCAGGTAGGGGTCACATCAGAGCTGCATTAGATAATCAGGCTGCTGACTGGAACGACTGATCCTGTGAAATGTTAATTTTCCTTCTAAAATAGCAACATAAGGCAAAACTAAACCTGTGCGATGTTAATATACTAATAAAAAATATGTACAAATATGTTATTTTTACGATGCACCACTTGAGAAAAGCATTGATTACACTGTGATGAGACGGGCACAGGACTGTCCTGCACACACATGCAGAGAGACCAGGATGAATGCTGTGTAAAGGTCTCCCGTGTGACGTCATGCACACGCCGCTCGAGGCTGGCTGGCGTCGGTTTCCTGGAGGCTGCGGCTCCTGCTTGGTAGAATCAGTTGCAAAGAACACCTCGTTGGCATTCCTTTGTTTGCTTACTGCATGCAAGAAACCCTCGGAAACAAACGCCGTTCGCCTTCAAAGTAAAACTTACACCTTTAAGAACATGTTGGCTGGAGCTCTGGTGCAGGCTTTACTTTAATGCTTTAGTGCTGCTTAGAGAGTCGTTACAAGTCACCGCCATGCAAACTACTGATGACCCAGAAGTACTGCTACTAAACACAGCAAGAGCTTTTCATCACCCAGTTGGGGAATGCGGGGTTTTTTTGCCTAGCAACTGGTGGTTGCCAGGGAGTTGCTGCTAACTGATTAACCTCCCCATGCTGGTTATTAATGCATCAATCAAATGTTAGTTATTCTGTAAATCTTGCATTTAGGCAACTGTAAGATTTACAGAATGAGATGAACGTATCGTGAGCAGTGTTGGTCAAGTTACTTGAAAAAAAGTAATCATTACTTACCCCCAAAAGTAATTCCATTACTTTACTGATTACTTATTTTCAAAAGTAATTAATTACTTAGTTACTTTTTAAAAACACGATTTACACCCTGAATAGGTGATAAAGTGATAGATCTTTCAGCCCAATTCTACTTTTTCTACATAATCATCATACAAAATGTAATCAAATGGAAAAGTCTCTTTTTAAAACTTGTTTTATTAGTTTTAATCTTTTAACTTTATGCATCAAGCAAAAATTTAATTATATGCAACATTCTCTGACTGGAAGAAATTAGTTTAATATTTAAACCTATTTTCTGCACATTCCAGCACATAAAATAAAATATTTTTTGTGTGTTTACACTCAGTCTTTCAAATAGATGCAAGTAAAACACAGCAGAAAATAAATAAAGTCAAAGACTAGCGGTCCTGTTGCTCTATTTTCACCTGTAAAGCAGGAGTGGGGTAGGCGGAGGGTTACCCTGGTGCAGGTGTGCCGCAGCGGTCAGTGGAAGAATCCGCGAGTTTCTCTGTGAGTTTCCCATTACGTCGTAGCTACTCGGTGTTTGTTTGGAAGTTTAGGGGTTTTTTTCGCTGTAAAAAGAAGTTTTCTTCCCACGCACAACGGACACTAATGTTTTTGTCACTTTTTATGGGATCAAACTCAAAGTAAGGTCAGTACTTCCACGCTTTAAACGCTGCACGCTCATACTCTCTCTGCACTCGATATATGATCCATTGTTGATCTGCACACAGCTGTTGTCACGAACGTCGCACTCGCTTACGTCACTGTCATGAGACATTCTCGCAAAGAAATCACGGTTTTAGTAACGCAGTAACGCAGCGTTCCTACGGGAAAGTAACGGTAATCTAATTACCATTTTTGCAATAGTAATCCCTTACTTTACTCGTTACTTGAAAAAAGTAATCACATTACTTGCAACGCGTTACTGCCCATCTCTGATCGTGAGTTACTTGGACGCTCACTAACAAGAGCAAGAAGAGAGACACTTCATGAGTAGCTGATGTTAGCCTTCATTAGACAAAGCGCTTACTAACGCTATCACTAAAGAAAAAGCACCTGAAGCCATATCAGTGTGCTTGTGTGGAGTTTGTGTTGGTGTCTAGGTTGTGTTGATGTTGAGATGGAGCAGAAAAGAGGCAGTGCCAGTGAGGGAAGCCACCTGTGAGCAAGCATAAGCATGCACATTCCAGAATTTAACCTGCAACCTCCACATATGATCGAAATCAGTCCACAGTCTGTTAGAAGCAGCTGAAGCAGTCAGAGAAGATCCTGATTTTTAAGCTACCTAACATGTGCAGACATGTAAATGTAAAGTGTTCAGCGTATGGAAAAAAAAAGTCATCTTGTGCATTTTTAATGTGCAGACTGTCTTTGGTGTTCAGTGTTTTTACTCACCTGTGGCAACTATGATTCCCGGTGCAGAACTCTTGGTGGAAATTGTTCCTGACAAGTAAGGATTCTCCGACATTTGAAGTTGTAGATGAAGAGAGCAGAAAGGCTGTAAAAGATTGAACAGAAATAAACTGAAGTGGATGTTGATTTTAGAGAAAAGAAGCACCGAAGTTTAGATGCAGTGCCCAGACAAGTTGAAAATAAGTGTGTATGCATACGTGCATCGCTGTAAGTGGCAATAAGACAAAGTATGATCGAACTCAGTCGTGCTATGCATCAGCTTATCTAATTAACTGCCAGGTAATAGGATGGGAAGCAGGGCTGATCTGTTATGTGAAAATGATAGGGTCAGAAAATTTAGAGAACAAACAACAAAAAAATCCCCAAAAGCTAAGCTAACGGTGCCTTCAGACGTTTTGCTAATTACATTTAATCTGTCATTAAAACAAAGAATGATGGAATTTGCATTAAAGTGTGAAGCTGAGCGTCCGGGGCATGCAAACAACAGAAGACAATTACATTTGTTCACGGAGCAGAAAAAAAAACCCGTGTCTGCTTTCATCTTTGCAGCAGACAGCGTGTCACCGGTGTAAGGACACCGAGGGCAGTGGGACTGAACAGGGTAATCAAAAGGAATCTACAGCAGTAATTAAAATGTCACATGAATGCACAATCACAGGGAACCTGTAAGCCACACCGCACGGCCCTGAAATAACCTCTTAAACAGCACGAAGTCCTCCTAATGTCTCGACCATGATTCCTGCTAACGGTCTGCCTGTTAGTTTTAGATGCAGGGAAGCTATCTAATGAGACCTTTACCACGTACGGCTGATCTGGATCTACCGCTCGAGTACTGCATCTTCCTCGTGATTAAAACAGAGGTTGCACTTTACACCATATTATGCACTAATATTAGTTTTTAGTTTAGCATGCACATGTCTATCTGGGCCATGTGTACTCATCTAACTGTAAATTCATTTAAATAACTAGAATTTATTGAACAATCTGAGCGTGCAGTTTTAAATGATAAGCAGTTCTTAATGAATGCATGTTGCAGATCTTTTCCACATGCTATAACACAGCTCCACGGTTCACTGGAAGGGGTTTCCTAAAAGCTAGAACGCAGCAGATTAAGCTAAAGTTTGCTTGTCCAGTGCAGAAAACATCTGGCTGTGAGAAATGTAACTGCTGACTTGGTGAGACTGTTCATACCTGCTTTCACCAACATAAAGACCAACTATTATTTACTACACAGATGATTTATTTTAGGTTTTAGCACAGACTTCATGAGGGTGCATTAGTAAGATCTGGCTATAGAGCAGTGTTACAAATATATTTTTGTGTCTGCAGGTTTCTTTGTGAGGACAGATAATTGGTATGCTGCTATACTTGTGGCGACCAAAATACCCGTCGCCACGAGTTTGAAGACATTTTTGAGACTCAAAATGTGGTTTTAGTGGCAGGTTTATGGTTAGGTTTAGGCCAGGGGTCGGCAACCTGCATGCGGCTCTTTTGTCCTTACACTGCGGCTCCGGGTGGTTTGGGAAAATAAATGAGAAGTATTTAGCTGAAGCGTATTTTATTTGTGTTTAGTTTTTTTTAACTTGTAGATCTAGATTGGAAGATTATTGTGATTTTGAAATAGAAAAATAAAATTATATCTTATTATTTTTTCATCGCTCAAAATAAGCGTCACACTCGCGGAAGCCGGTGTACCCGCCGAAACGCCGTGCATTTATCGAGACTTTCGACCCCAGGTAGGCCGGTTATGGATCTTCGGATCCACATGATGTCAGCAGCTGTTCTCGACTGTGAACTATGTTAAAAACAAACACGCTCACGCCTCACAGACGACAGCTTACAGTCCTGTAAAGATGAAAGTACAGCCCCGATCTGCAGACGCTGTGCGCAGAGGTTCAGGACCAGAAGTCTTATTGTAAACATATCACGACAAACCCGACGATGTTTGCATGAACACGCTTTTCAGCATCTCTTTATTAACCACTTTTCTCACACGGTTGCTGTACGCACACAGCCGGCTGTAGCTTTTCAGCTCACAGCCCGACACACACCAACACAACCAAGGTGCGTCCGCCTCCCCTGTAGCGGCGCTGCAGACCACGCCCCGCCACACACATAAACCAGGTAAAATACATATTTAGGCAGAATTTTGCAAATATCTATTTATTTATTTATTTATTTTTAGCAGCATAGAGCTTTTTTTCCAATTATTTTTTTAAAAGTCAGGTCAAGGCTCCAAAAGCCCAAAGGCGAAATAAGGGTGGCGGCTCACAGGAGTTTTTGTTTGCTGGATCATTTTAGTTCAGCTTTCCTTTTGTTATATTTCTTTAAGAGTTCAAAATGTGTTAATTACATAAATAAAATGTAATTTTCTCTGTAGCACTTCATGGATTTCATAAGCAACACACCTTAGTTGCTCTGTGGATTCTTTTAAAAAGCAGTTAAAAACGTTTCTGTTCAAACAAGCCTTTTGTTGATCTACGTATTTTATATTCTTTACATTATTTACATTTGATCTTTTACATTGTGTATAATGTCTATTGATTGTATTGTTTATTTTAATATTCGTGTGCAGCGCTTTGTGACTGCCTGTCTGTGAAAAGTGCTAAATAAATAAACACACAAAGCATAAAGGTAAAAAACAATATATTCAGTGTTATCTTCATTTTAGATTTCAAAAAGTATTTGCGGCTCCCAGTGTTTCCTTTTGCGTGGAAACCGGGTGCAAGTGGCTCTTTGGGTGTTAAAGGTTGCAGACCCCTGGTTAGGGCAAGCAGCTGGGGAAAGGATTATGTATAACTGATGTCCTCACTAAGATGTGAAAACTAGTCTGTGTGTAATTTCCATACATTCCCACAAACACAACACAGCATTCGACGTGTGCGTTACCAGTATGCAGTGGATGTCATTCCCCTCCAGGTCAGATGCAGGAGCCTGCAGCAGCCTCCAGTCCCGCCCTTTATTGTAGGTAATGTAGGATTTCACCTGGTTGTCGTGCCTCTTGTTGGCGATTAACATGCCTTTAATCCCAGCCACCTGATTGGCACAGACACATAACAGGTTGAAACCCATCTTTAAAGCAAGCCATCAGGGAGCACTTTACACACAACGCCCCTCCCAACACCCATAACAGTTAGGGCCTCCGTTGCGCATGAAAAAGCATACCCGGCACTCTCATCAGAAAAGGCATTTTGTGTATTGAGGCGGCAATCTTCACAACACCAGTTAAATGCAAATGGCGCGCTTATCTTTTCTTTCTTCAGCTGACAGTCCTGCAGACGCCGTCAACAGAACGGGCTGCAGTTTCTTCCACTGTGCTCTCTGCAATTATATCCTTACACGTCTCAGTAATCTAGACAGTACAAAATGATGACGGCTGAGAACTGACACCTTGTCTGTTTTACAACAATTGAACCGAATCTCACACGTACACCTGTAACAGTGCAGACTCACAGTCCTCTGACCAAATCCACCCCGCCAGTCGTCTCTCAGGGATTAGACACATCCTTCAACAAAACCAAAGCATGACATGCAATGGAAATGACAGAGTCGCTCTAAATGGTTGCCATAGTAAGGGTCTCCACATGGATGTGTTTGCCTCCCTGAAGGGGCACGTCTGTATAAGTGGCACTAATAGGCAGCGCATCTGACATTGTCATAGAAACATGTGGCTCAGGATGGATGCGGCTAACGAGGGTCCTCCTGTCCTCATCCAACCTGACCTGTCAATTGTGGCAGTAATTATTTATTGCCTCCACCTCCTCTGTCACATTCTCACACACACACACACACACACACACACACACACACACACACACACACACACACACACACACACACCTCTGCAGGCAAACAAGCAGAACTTTATACGGCCAGCAGCATCCCCCCCTTTCTTTCCTCCCACATGACTTTCTTTAAGACACAGTGAAGGATGCAGATCTCCGTTCCAAAGCACAGATTACTCTGAAATGCGCTGATTACTGCTATTTGCTGTGAGCGAGTGGAAATGGAACAAAGAATATTGCGTGACAGTTGTGCAGCAGCTCTTCAACCCAGCCGACCAACAACCAGCTGCTTTTAATTTGGTGAGCTGACTGTTGGTAAAGATTTGGCATTAACTTTTAGATTTTGCGTTTGAATTTGGGTTCAATCTGCTTTGCTCTAGCACACACTGGGTTACACTGACTGATTAGCACCGACTGCTCGTGGATGGTGTGGGAATAAGCCTATTTTTGCATTTCCAAAAATACCAACACAAGCCCTGGCAAAAATGTCGCCTCACCTGGAACATGTACAAACAGCTTTTGTTTTTTTCCACTGTAGCAAACAAATTAACCCTTTAAGACCTACCATAGAACCAAGTCCACCAGAGCTTATATTATATGTTTACATGCTGTGGAGCCATTTTTGGGAGCATTTCAAGTTGCTATACATCAATACAACCATTATAGCCCAGATTTTAATAATATGTCTGCATTAAGTGCATAGTAATTACATAAATTGCAAAAAAGTGCAATAAACTACAAAAAAATTGAAAATCGTTTTTGTTTTTTTAACATATATTTCTAGTTAGAGAAATTTAAGAGGCTTATCCCTCAAAACTGTAAATACAAAAAAGTTGCACAAAATAGTTTCCCACCACAGGAAATTTATTTTGAGTGTCTTCAGAGTTTTATTTTTGAAATACACCAATTTTTATATACTGCAGGAAAAACGAAAATAAATATTATAATGCAAATTTGCAAAAAAGCAGCATATGCATCAAAATAAACTATTTCCAGCAGTGCAATATGAGTCCTAAGCATCCCAGAAACCACACAGAAAGTCATAAAGTCAAACATAACTTTTAAAAACACCAGTATAGGCTCATTGAGGCCCTGATGGTAAAAACTACTTTTCTGCAAAATGACGTCACTTCCGGTTTCGGGCAGGTCATGGAGGACATGCGATAGTTCGTGCTGATGGTCGTAGGAAGTGTTACAAACAGCTGATCGGATCAGCAAAGCGTGTTTCTGGAATATTATGTTTTTGTTGCTGCAAGTGCTTTTTATGCAGTTTTTGCAAAGTTATATGTGGAAGGAAACTGTGACCGAGGACAAGCTGATGGCATAAGATGTAAGTACAACTCCTCCGGTTTCATATGCAAAAAAAATTATTGCGCTAGCTTACGTGGTTGCAGAGCTACCGGGATTTAAAAAAAGTTACGCAAAACGGAGCGTGCTGCTCTGACCGGCTTTAAAGGGTTAAATGATATTGTTTTAATTATTTTGTGGTTTTTGTGTTTTTTTTAGATTAAGCACAGGAAACTAAATGTGGAATCATCATTATAAATGTTTAATATTTTCTTGCATGTCCTCGGACTTTTATGTTGGACTAAATTATTTGGGGTAGGTTCCAACTTTCTTAAATAGTGTTATGACTGCAGTTCGCTGTTCATGGACCATTTTTGTGCAAAAATCAATATTCATCCTCATTTATTGTATTTTTGGTGTATTTCATGCTATAATGATCACTTAATAAAGTATTATTACTAATTATTACACAAGAACTGTTTTGTGGTTTGTTTGCAACAGAGTAAAAGAGTCAGAGGAACATTTTCTGAGTGTCTGAGATCTAATTTTGAGGTTTTGCCAAGAATGTGTAGAAGACAAATGAAATGTCTCTAATGCAATTAAACATCAATATGAATCGATTTTACTGGATCTGCAAAAGATTTCATTTTGCTTTAGCCTGACCTAATTTTCAAAGAAGGGCCACAGATTTATAGAGCTGGAAGCAGAGAATAAATGAGATTATTTATTGATTGTCAGTCCTTGGAAAACTTTTCTATTAAGATTACCCAGAAAAGGAACAAACACTGTCCTATATGGCCCTTCACCTAGTTCTTAATGCCACTGCTAAATGTACGAGTTTGTTTTGTATGAGATTTTCAAATTGCTTTTAGCCAAAAACATGGTACGAAGTATGCTCTAAACCAATTTTGCATCTGGCTCTTCAGGTAAATTATTGTTAACCACCAGTCTAATTTACAGCCATCTTTAAATTACACTAAAGGTTTGTTCATGGTCTGCATTTCAGACAGTGGTGCTGGGATCTTTTTAAAGTTATGAATACAGAAAAGTACTGTCAGATAATCCACCATGCAGTACCATCTATGGTAAATGGTCTGTATTTGTATAGCGCTTTTCTAGTCCCTAAGGACCCCAAAGTGCTTTACACATCCAGTCATCCACACATCCACACACTGGTGATGAAGCTACATTGTAGCCACAGCCGCCCTGGGGCGCACTGACAGAGGCGAGGCTGCCGGACACTGGCGCCACCGGGCCCTCTGACCACCACCAGTAGGCAACGGGTGAAGTGTCTTGCCCAAGGACACAACGATCGAGACTGTCGGAGCCGGGGTTCAAACCGGCAACCTTCCGATTACGAGGCGAACTCCCAACTCTTGAGCCACGATCATCTAGAAAGTCCTTGATTAGAAACATTAAAATCATCTTGTTACGTCCCTCTGCAGCCTCTAATCTGCTCGGTGTGTTCAGCTGGTGCTAATTGGCCACACCTAGTCAGGTGTGGATAAAAGCATACCTGAGGCAAGCTTCCCAGAGAGCTCACTTGTCTTTGCCTTGGTGGCACCAGCCATTTTAGCCGACCTGATATTCCATTTTAAGACAAAACCTCTGTTCACCTACACTCTGGTATTCGTCTCCTTTTTTATGTTGCGGCTTTGAGCCGGGTCGTAACATAAGTGGGGGCTCGTCCGGGATCTATTTTCCGGAGCTATAGACAACGCTGGTGCTTGGTACAATGTTACTGCCTTGTATTTAAGTATGGATTTCGACTTAGAAGATTTCATTCGTGCTCCGAGACCTGAGAAGGTTGAGTTATGTCGTAAAGATGACTTATTGAGTATTGCGGCACACTTTGATATTCCAGTAAAGAAATATAGTGTGAAAAAGGAAATTAAGGGTATTATCTTACAACGTTTAGTTGAGTTGAAAATCTTGACTTTTCGTCTCAAAAGCAAAGAACAACACAAACATCAGCCAGCATCCAAGGAAGATGTTTGAATGTCCTTCAAGGAGCCAGAAGAACTATTCCTAAAGACTATTTGCAGAAATGACAGACAGCTGTTTTAGAATAAAGGTGGTCGTACCAAAAAATGACTTTCAAGGTTGTTTAAATTGTACAAACACTGTTTTTGTATGTACACGTTTCAATACACTCATGGATGGAAACATAAAGAAATGGGGATAACTCAAGTTATGCAGTTACTGTGCTGTTCTCTTGCTCTTAAGTGAACATACAACCTTACATCTGACAACACGACCTTGCGAGCACCATCTGCCAGTACTCCATCCATCAGCTGGTGGTGTGATAGAAAATGTTGTTGATCCATTTTTTTACTGATGAGTGGAAGGTTCTCGGCATCCTGATTCTGTCTTCATATCATCCTCTTTACTTGTTTGCACAGATTGTTCTGAATGTATTCTGTGACCACGGCCGGCTGATAACTTGTTCCTATAAATGATTCTATGCTTGTTGTTATTCTCGCTCAAATACTGTGCAGAATGCTGCCGACGTCTATTGTTGTTTGACAAGTTTGCAAAGACAAATTAAAATCCCGGCTCGTTTGTGTCCAGATTGATTTCCATAACAGTAGTAAGCAGTTTTGCACTGAAGTGGACAATCATAGTCTATGAGCAAACCGCTCGCTAGAACATTAATGAGAACATAACAAAAAGATCCAAGATTGTGCATCTACACCGCACAGTTGGGACTGGCATGTATTTGATGTCAACAGTTTGTCTGAATCATCTGTTGAATGTTGCGTTGTTGGGTTTGCACTTGCTGGTGGGAAAACGCAGCCATGAATAACCACATTATCCCGAGAATCAGTATCATCCAGATCATTAAATACTCTCCACCGACAACAACCCACTAAATGTCTTCAATCAATCATCCTGAACTGTTTATTGTGAGAGAGATAAACGATTTTTGATACAATGAACTCCACACAGTCTGAGTGCTAATCGTCAAAGAGCCACCTGCTAAGCTCAGACTGAAGGAAGCAGGTGATGTAGAGCTCTGATGTCAACAGAACATTAGTTTGCACAACAAAAGCTCATGATTACAAAAATTGCCCTTATCCAATCTCATTGACAATAAAATAATCCCTCTAATTCTGGAGATAATTGTCCAATTTTCTGTGTGGGGGGAAAAAAAAGAATAATTGATTTGTGGAGGGAGGGTGCACAAAGAACAGAGGCCCTCTGGGAAGAGAAACGACTTCTAACAAAACAACTTTCACATCGTTCGCCGTCTCCGATTGGAGCTGCAGCTTCTGTCGGAAACGTCGCCTGTGTGACGAACGGTTTGTCACAGAGCAACAACAATAAACGAGATGAATTCTGTCGCACATATCTTTCCTTGTGTAATGGGTCTGAATTATCAGGGTAGCAGTGTGTCATCTCTCTTGTTTAGGTTCAGATCGAGAAACGTGGCCGAGCCAAACACGATTAAAGCGCCTTGTTGTGCTGCTTGGTTAAACGCCTTAACAACTGCTGCATGGAAATAGAAACTGCGCACACACTCACGTATGCACATACTGTTCAGAGCAAGTAATGGCATTGTTAATTACCGTCCTGCTGTTACTGCTGCTGGCCAATATCTCACTTCCTTCCACACTCTCTCAGTCACACCTGCCAGTGTAGGACTGATAAACCGGCTTCACCCGGGAGTGGAGAAGGGAATTCGACTATGAATACAAAACCGTACAGCAGGCAGTAGGTTAGCTAACAAGGTCGTTACAAGTCCAGAGCTGCATGGCAGTGCAGCCCCATTAAATGCACTCTTTACACTGTATGCATGTTTGCAGGGTGGAAGCTCGCAGCCTGAAATGCAAACCTGGCTCTGAGAAGTTACAGCAGTGCTGTTGCACACGACCGCAGGTTTTATTAGTATTCATGTTTGTTAAATGGATGGAACAGTATCATCATCATCATCATCAATATTAACCACAGTTTATCTTGTCTTTATAATAATGCATATGAATTATCCCAATGCAACAAACACAGATACGTTTTGCCTAATTTAATGCAGAAGACTAGTGTGTACACACACACACACAAAGCCAAAGACTGAAGTGAGCTAAAATCTGTAAATGGAGCGTACCTTATTAAAAAGCCTGCGTTATTTTGTGTTGATAGCAGTGATAATAAATGCACAATGAATAAAATATGTAAAATAGCTCTAAGTAAGCAGCAGGAAAAAGAAAAAAGCCAAAAGTTTCCAAATCCCTGCTGTTTGTACCGAAGAGTTGACCTCTTCTCCGGGTCGAATGGTTCAACTGGCTGATATGACGGGCTGAGACAGCGATATTAGCGATTATTCATCCAGTCACCTGCCAGCTACTTTTTATTAAGTGCCTGCTTAAGGATTACTACTTTTTTTAAAGGCTACTTTCTGCTGGCGTCCGTGTCACTTTCCACCAGAGCAATACAATAGCTGCCAACAGCGCTTTTTCTCACTGTCATTACTCCATATTGATTGACTGATCTTGATGTTAGACGTCTAATTCCGGTGCTGCTGAGTTACTGTTGACGACGAAACTAACCACAACGATCTGGCTGCTAATAACAGTTATTGCTGATGCGTTAGAGGCGTGTTTGATTCTGGAGCAAGTCATATTGTTTTCACAGTGTGAGCTGATATTCAATAGTAATACCTCACATTGAGTTAATGTTCAAATAAAAAGGCTGAAGACTTCAACAACAGCTGAAAGAAAAAAGCCTCTGTGTACCACACTGTCAGATATTTGGTTAAGATTCATATATTTAAAGCGTGTCTATCATATTTTCCCTTAATTTCTGTCAGTGTCTGTGAACAAACACTACCAATACTATCCAAACAATCCCTAATAGTCAAAAGCTCAGACTATTCTAAATGCTCAGTAGGGCTGCCACGATTAGTCGACTAGTCACGATTACGTCGACTATCAAAATCGTCAACGACTGATTTAATAGTCGACGCATCATTTGAAGCTTTGTAAGATCCCAAAAGACGCAGGAATAAATAGTAGGATTTAAGAGTGTAATAACGGACTGAAACAGAAGATGGCAGCACTGCATGTACAAGGATGCCAGCTGCCGTTAAACCCCGAAGAAGAAGAAGCTGTGTCCCAGAATTCATAGCGCAGCCCAGCTCAGTTTCCAACAATGGCGGCAGCTAGTTAGTTTTAATATTACTCTTATTATTCTTTCTGGGTCACAAAATAAACGTTTAACACATTTTCAGGCGAGAATGTAGCTGTGTAAACCTCAAATATCTGCTCAGTTTATCAAGACACCACATATTTTCAAAAGCGCTCCGACGTTTTCGGAGACGTCTGTTACCCGCTAGCTCGATAGCTAGCCGGGGGCTAGGCTAACTAGAGCCGTGAGAACACCGGACTCCCGCAAATCGTTTTCAAACCCACCTCCGTCTTTCGCTACTCAGGTTAAACATGATATATAAGTCACTTAGATAACTTAAAAATGTTATTGTTTGGCTTTTTTCAGTATTTTATTTGTTCCTGAGTAAATCGGTTTGGCTGAGATTAAAGTTATAGTTTTTACACAGCTGAATAAACATCAAGCAGACAGCTGATTATCAGAAGTGTGAGATGCTCGAGAATTTACTCCGGTGTCCTGTTATATTTTAGATAGCAAGGAGTTTATTAAACTTCACCGAAACAATCTGCAAATGTCATTAAAATTTAAAAAAACTATCATCTTGTCTTTATTTTTAGTTAGCACAGACCTTAAACACTTAAAGCTGTAAGCTAATGATAGTTATATAAGAGCAATATCCATTGGACATAAAACATACAGCTTATTGCACCAGCATGCACTTGCATGATCTGATTAGTCGACTAATTGCAAAAATAATTGGTGACTAGTCGACTATCAAAAAAATCGTCTGTGGCAGCCCTAATGCTCAGTCACAGTTCAGCTCTGCTCGGCTCTGTTTGGTCACCTCACTCACTCGTGCTGTCCGTGGACACAGTAGCCTGTATTTCACACCTTTTATTGATTGTGATTTTGTTTTTGCTGTGAAACAGCTCTTCTCCAATAATGTCGACACACACATCTACCTGTATCTGTTCACCATATCGCAGATCTAATGAGTGAAAATAATACTAATCTCCGTAATTCCCCATGAATTCATTATTTCAGAATCCACACAGGGTGACTAATTTCATCAGGCGTCTACCTCGTATAGGTCTAGCATCTGGTTCCCTCCAATGCCCCTGGTGGTCTTGACATTTTCCATGGCCAAGGTGAAGTAGATCCCTCTGGTGTCAGACAGGTAGAGGTTGTAGGTGTCGTTCTGGTTCCATTCCTGCACTGCAGCAAATACCTGCTTCTCGTCGGTGCTGACGATGTGTAAATCCTATCAAGAGAGCGGGGGGAGAGATTAAGAAGAGTTATGACCGGAGGCGGAGAGGTGACGGATTAGAACATGCTGACCCCGTGGGACTGGTCATGAGATCAATGCTGGGGTGTGAATATAAATGGTTGATGACATACTGTAAAGAATGGGCCTTATTCTTAATAGGGAGTAAGTTATATAAGTATGAATGGAAATGGGCAGTGACCTATCAGAAAATAGAAGCTGTTTAGACGAACCTTATATAAATGAAATGTCTCACATTATATTATACCTTTGTTTGGTTTTACCAATGAATGGAAGCTCCAGAGAAATGGAAAGATGTGATCCAAACCCTGACCCTAAACAAGTCACTGGTGAGCTGATGGGTGTGTCATAGGTTAAAAGCATTTCTGTGTGTCATCATCATTATCATCATCATCATCAAGTGAAGGCACTGCAGCTTACCTTAGGCAGGGAATATTTGGGCAGCTTGATTTGTATAAACGGCTCTCTCTTGTAGGACACGTAATATGTGGCTCGTCCTGATGTAGGAACCTAGAACATACAATACTCTATTAACCCTTTAAGACCTACCATAGAACCAAGTCCGCCAGAGCTTATATTATATGTTTACATGCTGTGGAGCCATTTTTGGGAGCATTTCAAGTTGCTATACATCAATACAACCATTACAGCCTAAATTTTAATAATATGTCTGCATTAAGTGCATAGTAATTACATAAATTGCAAAAAAGTGCAATAAACTACAAAAAAATTGAAAATCGTTTTTGTTTTTTTAACATATATTTCTAGTTAGAGAAATTTAAGAGGCTTATCCCTCAAAACTGTAAATACAAAAAAGTTGCACAAAATAGTTTCCCACCACAGGAAATTTATTTTGAGTGTCTTCATAGTTTTATTTTTGAAATACACCAATTTTTATACACTGCAGGAAAAACGAAAATAAATATTATAGTGCAAATTTGCAAAAAAGCAGCATATGCATCAAAATAAACTATTTCCAGCAGTGCAATATGAGTCCTAAGCATCCCAGAAACCACACAGAAAGTCATAAAGTCAAAGATAACTTTTAAAAACACCAGTATAGGCTCATGAGGCCCTGATGGTAAAAAACTACATTTCTGCGAAAATGACGTCACTTCCGGTTTCGGGCAGGTCATGGAGGACATGCGATAGTTCTCGCTGATGGACGTAGGAAGTGTTATGAACAGCTGATCGGATCAGCAAAGCGCGTTTCTGGAATATTATGTTTTTGTTGCTGCAAGTGCTTTTTATACAGTTTTTGCAAAGTTATATGTGGAAGGAAACTGTGACCGAGGACAAGCTGATGGCATAAGATGTAAGTACAACTCCTCCGGTTTCATATGCAAAAAAAATTATTGTGCTAGCTCACGTGGTTGCAGAGCTACCGGGATTTAAAAATAGTTACGCAAAACGGAGCGTGCTGCTCCGACCGGCTTTAAAGGGTTAATTAAATACATTACACATGCTATGCAGCGTTTCTGGCTATTATGCAGAGTTTTATATAGTGTGAAGTATAGTTTGGAGGGTGCAGGTGTGCAGCTCAAAAGGAGTATAGATGCTTGTACACATCTAATTCACGATGAGACTTTTTCCACACCCATGTGATCAGCAGTATGACAGTGCACCCAAATCTATCACCTGTAGCGCACTAGTGACTATTATTAACCGTGTTTCCACATTGTCACCAGCCTTGTGATTTCCGTCCTCGTACTTCAACATCTGACAAGAATTTTGGTACCAGAAACCTTCTGGTTGTCACGTTTGTCCAGTTGATTGAGAACGCTGTGGTTGTATTCAGGCAGTCAGTCCATGTGGAGAGCAAAACAAAGGACCGCCTTTACAAAAAACACAGTTTCAACAGCCATGAGCTATTTTTTTATTAGCTTTTTAAATTGCCAACAACATCTGAGAGAAAAGTAGGTACTGGTCCAGTTTTCTGTTGCGGTTACACACCTTGAATTGAAGCTGAAACTTACATTTCAATCAGATCTTCATGGTTTCATTTAAAATTCATTGATGTTTTGTTAATAGTCATGTGAATAATGCAATTGTTCCAGTGCTTATGGATCTGATGTACACATAAATGTTTTAATGTGTGTTTGGTGGTTAGAAGTGAAACTGGAAGCCTTTTATGTGTGAACATTTGATGATATTCCTGTAGTTGTGTTTGTATCTTACAGCCCAGTAACAGTGGCTCCATATAGTAGTTTCACATTCATTTGCCAAGTGAAAGTTGTTGCTTTAGTTCCAGCCAGAACCACAAATCCCCTTCGGAGTCGTGCCAGGAAGGGGATCCGACGTAAAACTGTGAAATGGGCTCCCTGCTGTGAGCACACTTTGTGACGAGGAAACAACCAAACTAAGCCAAATATAATCCAGTTTTGAGTTCCCTCCCCAGACGCCTTAACGCCCACTCACATCCTGGGCCATCTGACCTCAGGAATTCGCATGATAAGGTGGGGCCAGGTTTCACAATGAGCTCACCCGAAACCCTGGCTGATTGGGACCCACACCCAGTTTCACACCTTGGCTCAGGCGATTAGCGGATCATCAGGGGGTCCTTTTGTCCCTCTGTGGGGGGAAACTCCCACTAGGTTTATATCTGGGACTCTCCACCATTTGACCTTAGAACTGAAGAAGCTTCTCAGATGAAGGTGAAACGTCTTCAAGCAACTTAAAGAAGTCCAGACGCTTTTCTTTGCAAGCTCCTTTGACTACGACGACCTGGATGACTGAGAACCTTCAATAACAACTGATTAAAAATGAACAACAATCCAAATCTTATAAGATTAAATGAGACTTTTGTCCTCACGGTATAATACGTGATACACATCCTTCTATACTCCTCGAACACACACAACACAGCACTCAGAAGCTACCCTGCAGCTTCACAAGTACTCTGTTTAATCTGCACTGGTCACTTCACTTTATTGTTATTGATATTTATATTTAAAAGTGCAATACTGTAATTTTCTGCTGCTCATTCCTGTGCAATATCCCATCTGCCCTCCCGTCATATTTCTTTTCAAGGTTTTCTTATTTAATCACTAGTGTACATATATATATATATTTAGTCATCTTTTCTCTTTTACCATGTCTCTCTAATATTTTGCTCCTTACTATTTTTCTATTTTATTTTAATTTTATTATATTTTATTTTATTTTATTATATTATATTATATTATATTTTATTATATTTTATTATATTATATTTTATTATATTATATTTTATTTTATTTTATTATATTATATTATATTATATTTTATTATATTTTATTATATTATATTTTATTTTATTATATTTTATTTTATTTTATTTTATTTTATTATATTTTATTTTATTATATTTTATTATATTTTATTTTATTTTATTATATTTTATTTTATTTCATTTCATTTTATTTTATTTTCTCCTACTGTATCATGCTGCTGAGTGACTGCTGCTCGTCAAACACATTTCATTGCCATGTTGACCCTGTGCTAACTTGCATATGACAAATAAAACTGAAAACTGAACTGAAACTGAAGCTTTCAGTCTCAGGATACTTTGCTTTTTCCAAGTAGCAGTTCTCTCTGACTTTCAGATTTGCTGCTGATAAACAAATGCAGAGGAGAAGAATGTGTCACCTCATTACTGACATCAATTTGTCTAAACAATTAAAGTTTGGGAAAAAGTACACATCAATTTCTGGCTTTTCCACCTGCTTATTTTCAGGGCAAAGCTGGATATTGTGGCTACCCAGGAGTCTTTTCTTTTGTATTCTATTTTTTTTTAACTCAGGCATTTATAGCAATCTCCTGGCTTGGATTCAGAGGATGCAGCCCAGGTGTCAATGCACTGGTGGTTTCAAAGTGGACTTTGGTAAATATCTCGTAGGAGAATCAATAGTCTCATTATTCTTTGTCAAGAGAAATCTTTAAGTTACCTAACTGAGCCTCATCTGCTGTCTAGGAAAGAAATCACATCCTTTGCAAACACTCTAAGCTGTTAGCTTATGCAGCACGGAAACACGGGAATGGTGGGTGATGGAGAATTGTCATTAGGCGCAAGACCACAGAAGACAGAAGCACTTTGTACGAATAGAGAAGCACCCAGCAAAGTGAGACTGCAGGTTCATAACCTACTTTTCTTCCCTGTCAATAACATTATGAATTTCATTAGAGGAAAACCTTCAAATCAGAGCTCGTGGTTCTCGACTAAAGAGAAGTGAAGTCAGCATTAATGTTGTACGACAGAGGCGATTCTTTTACCGATCTCGCAAGCGTTGCGAGTGGTCCGGCAGAGAGAAAACACTGAGCGCTGAGAGGAAATATAGCAGCCTAGCAGCGAGTGCTGTAGAACAGTCCCACATGCAATCGAGTGAAGGAGCAGGAGATCGATGGCTGGGTAACCAGAGGCAGTTTGAACTTTAAGAGGAATTGGTATGATGGATTTTTTTCCCATCCCTTTCAGGATCTTTCATCTGTGACGCATACGTGCTAAAATGTGGAGGTGCTTGAATTGAAGGGGTGGTTCTGGTTGAGTGCTTGTGAGTTTATTTGAAAGACTTCAGAGAGGTCAAACAGGATTGAAGGATCTTTGGAGAACCACTCTATTTCTTTGTCTAATGTGCTGCCAAAGGCAGAAAAGGTTTCGGTGGAAGGACTTGCCTCAAACTCAAGCTGAGTTTCTGAACCCACCCATTCTCTACTGAATAAAACATTTAGCAGGATCAAACAGCAAGAGAATTTACAACTCCTGCACCTCAAAATCATGATATCAATTAATAATATTAACTTAAAATGGTATTCAGAACATCCAGCTACGATTATAAAATACATCGATGGATGACTCAATTTCTGAGGCTGGTGTAAGTCTACGTGATGCTTCTGTCGGCTGTGAGGAGGTGAAAGGGGTCAGGGTCTTTGGAGGACTTGGGAACTAGTTTGTTTTGGCAGTGTCGAGCACAGGTGCCATCTGCTGTAGTTGTTGCTGTGAAACCTGAAAATCATGTTTTTTGCAGGTGGTTTAACCCTGTAAGACCTACCATAGAACCAAGTCCGCCAGAGCTTATATTATATTTTTACATGCTGTGGAGCCATTTTTGGGAGCATTTCAAGTTGCTATGCATCAATACAACCATTACAGCCCAGATTTTAATAATATGTCTGCATTAAGTGCATAGTAATTACATAAATTGCAAAAAAGTGCAATAAACTACAAAAAAATTGAAAATCGTTTTTGCTTTTTTAACATATATTTCTAGTTAGAGAAATTTAAGAGGCTTATCCCTCAAAACTGTAAATACAAAAAAGTTGCACAAAATAGTTTCCCACCACAGGAAATTTATTTTAAGTGTCTTCATAGTTTTATTTTTGAAATACACCAATTTTTATACACTGCAGGAAAAACGAAAATAAATATTATAATGCAAATTTGCAAAAAAGCAGCATATGCATCAAAATAAACTATTTCCAGCAGTGCAATATGAGTCCTAAGCATCCCAGAAACCACACAGAAAGTCATAAAGTCAAAGATAACTTTTAAAAACACCAGTATAGGCTCATGAGGCCTTGATGGTAAAAAACTACATTTCCGCGAAAATGACGTCACTTCCGGTTTCGGGCAGGTCATGGCGGACATGCGATAGTTCACGCTGATGGACATAGGAAGTGTTATGAACAGCTGATCGGATCGGCAAAGCCTGTTTCTGGAATATTATGTTTTTGTTGCTGCAAGTGCTTTTTATGCAGTTTTTGCAAAGTTATATGTGGAAGGAAACTGTGACCGAGGACAAGCTGATGGTATAAGATGTAAGTACAACTCCTCCGGTTTCATATGCAAAAAAAATTATTGCGCTAGCTCACGTGGTTGCAGAGCTACCGGAATTTAAAAATAGTTATGCAAAACAGAGCGTGCTGCTCTGACCGGCTTTAAAGGGTTAAGAAGATGCAGCTCTGATGTGATGTTTGCAAGACTTGTAGCCACCGTCTCATCAACATCGATTTTTAAAAAGACAAACCGATAATGAGAAACCAAAACCAGATCCACCTTCTTCCTTCCACCTAAAACATTTTTAGCACATATCAAATACCACTTCAGTTTTTTTTTTAGGAAAATTTGAATAAAACTGGCATTGCCATGGACTAGGTGTGTAATTATCCCAACGTTTCCTGTTGACTTTTAAATGTATGAAACCTCATTTGCACAATGTCAAAGTAAATAATATTCACGCTGGAGAGGAAATTAAAATACAACCCATAAATTGCATCTGTGTTACTCGGGATTCAGGACATTACCATTTCAGATTTTTCTGTTACACAAATCGTGATTAATATGACACACCACTCTGTGGCTAGGATGAATATTAAAACTGCTCACACAGGAAAACAAAGCACAAATGTTCAGTTGAGGTTAACATAAAATGATTTTTACATATTTTATTCCTGCCAAGTGAAATCATTTGCAAATAAAAACTCATACCAGAAATAGCATGACAGGAAAGAAACACCTGAATTTAACAATATTTTAAATACATTTCAACAGATCAAAAACTATTTGAGGTCGGCTGTAGCGCAAAAGTTCCTAAAGTCACTCTGCCCTTAATGGCCGTTTATCTAAAAGCCATTCAAATCCACACTTGCAGTTTATGCAAAAAGCTGAGTGTGCTTCTCAATATAGGAGATATACCGTATCTTGCATATCTTTAAATATGCATAATTAATCATGCATCAGATAGTGATGGGACAGAGTGTACAAAGCCCTACCTGAATGAATATGTAGTCATCTTGAACCACCAAAGAGCTGATGTCAATGTAACCAGGGAACGGGTAGTTCCTGTTAGCGTCTGTGCACATCTGAGCTCTGCACGTGACATACTGCACATCTGTCACATAGGAAGAAATGCAGGATTAGCATTATGTATTCTGCAGGTCCGTATATACAGAACAACAGCTGTAGCAAGATTTTGTAACGAGTGTCTTTGTAAGCTAACCATTTCCTTCCCAATTAGATCAAATGATTTTTTTAATCTTATTTGCAGAGTGCAGAGAGTCTCTCTGAATAATTTGCCTCTCTGTGCAGCACCTGATTTATTTTCATTGTGTAGACGCCATAAACGAGCATCTCCATCTGTCAATCATACGACACCAAGAGGTGGAAAAAAAGCAATTCTTGGTTTTCGCAGTGACGCTACACCAACATCACACAGTGGCAGTTTCCCTCATGTTGGCTACAGTATAGACGACCTTGATGTTGTGGCCTTTCAGAGTTACGGTGACGACATTGACTGACTGAGAGGGAAAATAAAAGAAGCCATATTCATCAAGAATCATACGCCGGGTTCATCGGTGGGGCGAGCCAATGCCGTTTCCTTGGGGACGACTTCTTTTCACAAAGAGGAATTCATGCCTATAGACACCTGCTCATTACTCGTCTTTGTGTGTAAGACACCTACTTCCATCTGGTGTGTGAGCTTCCATGTGGACCAGATCTGGCTCCTTGTCTAGGCCCGTGACAGACCTGGGAGAGAATGAAAAAGCAGAATATAAGGAGTTTTTATAAGCATAAGGATGTAAAGGAGAAGCTACTTCTGTTACTGCTTAATTAGAAATGAAGCTGTTGTGCATTTTCTTTTTGCAATCATAGTTGTTCCTTTTAACCCTTTAAGACCTACCATAGAACCAAGTCCGCCAGAGCTTATATTATATTTTTACATGCTGTGGAGCCATTTTTGGGAGCATTTCCTAAATTCTAATAATATGTCTGCATTAAGTGCATAGTAATTACATAAATGGCAAAAAAGTGCAATAAACTACAAAAAAATTGAAAATCGTTTTTGTTTTTTTAACATATATTTCTAGTTAGAGAAATTTAAGAGGCTTATCCCTCAAAACTGTAAATACAAAAAAGTTGCACAAAATAGTTTCCCACCACAGGAAATTTATTTTGAGTGTCTTCATAGTTTTATTTTTGAAATACACCAATTTTTATATACTGCAGGAAAAACGAAAATAAATATTATAATGCAAATTTGCAAAAAAGCAGCATATGCATCAAAATAAACTATTTCCAGCAGTGCAATATGAGTCCTAAGCATCCCAGAAACCACACAGAAAGTCATAAAGTCAAACATAACTTTTAAAAACACCAGTATAGGCTCATGAGGCCCTGATGGTAAAAAACTACATTTCCACAAAAACGACGTCACTTCCGGTTTCAGGCAGGTCATGGCGGACATGCAAAAGTTCGCGCTGACGTCTAATCCAATGTAGGAAGTGTTACAAACAGCTGATCGGATCGGCAAAGCGTGTTTCTGGAATATTATGTTTTTGTTGCTGCAAGCGCTTTTTATGCAGTTTTTGCAAAACTATATGTGGAAGGAAACTGTGACCGAGGACAAGCTGATGGTATAAGATGTAAGAACAACTCCTCCGGTTTCATATGCAAAAAAAATTATTGCGCTAGCTCACGTGGTTGCAGAGCTACCGGGATTTAAAAATAGTTACGCAAAACGGAGCGTGCTGCTCTGACCGGCTTTAAAGGGTTAAACATGGTCACACAAATAAATGAACACGTATTTAAACATTTTTGCCTACTATTGGCTCTGTATGGGTACAACCCCCTCCCCCCCATAAATCTCAGATCTTAGACATAGTAAGGAGAACAGAGTAAAGCCCAAATCCAATTTCAGCAAAATACAACAATGCAAAGAAATACAATCTCCTTATCTTCGACTGAATGGTACAAGGCCACTACACTCTCTGACTACGACTGTATCTCAGAGAATAATCGTGCTTTCTTGTTCATTTCCCTGCTGGTGGATTAGACTAGATGGATACAGCGCTCCCATTGTGGTGGTATTTCATAGCCCCTGGAGGCTGATGAGGCCATTGTCTAAATGCGGCCAACTGGAGGACTGCCTAGCCATTGCTAAAGGCTCATCCAGCGTTTAAATGTCCTTGAGGGGGCTTTGGCAGTGAAGGGCGAACTCTACAACGGATTGTGCACACTATTTAGGCTTATGCCACAATGGCAAAGAAAGCTCCAGATTTATGCAAGTTATGGTGCATATAGCCAAAAGCAATCCCAGGCACACCCCAGTCAGAGTGGGGCAGCGAGCACTGAGCTGGAATATATTCGGCCCTACGTTTGTGATGAGTGTGCACTTTCAGACATAGTAGGTACACTGCAGGGGGAGTGAGCAGCAGACATGACTGGATAGGAAGCGACAGGAACGTCCTGGATCCATTATTAGTCATAGCTCATGTATCTGCATGTATGTATCTGTAGAGATTCACCCCTCTTCCTTCTACTGCAAATGCAAAAATAATAATTTGGTCTTGCGGGACGCCCGATATGAACAGGGTGTGAGTGTGAGAAATGAAGTGGAATGCGACATGCCCTCGGACGCCGAATGCAAAACGCATTCTGAAGAAGGAGATTAATCTCTGCCCGATTGTATCAAGGGATAGAAAATGTGCAGAATTTTAGCAGCATCACCAGTCAGTCACATAGCTTGTTCTAAGCCATCAATATCACTTGCTCAGTCGCCCCGAACACGAGCAACACTTTCTGCATTCCTGAGCAAACAAAACTTTGCGGAAGAGGAATGGAGCAGAATAAAAAGGGGGGAAAGTGGAGATGTGAGAATGAGTGACTCACCAGTAGAATCTGTTTGGCGTGACGTGTTCGTGGATGAGCTGCCATTTTCTTCCGAAGTCTACGGAGCTGTACAGCTGCAGAGATATGAGAGAAAACGAGTCTTTTAGCAGGATGAACATGTTTCTCCATTCATCTGGAGTCTAATCACAAGAGATGATGAGTGCTTTTTAGACACGCCTGGTAAATTTCAGGGTAAAGGTTAGCCTGGGGCATTATCGGTAGATGGGCTGCCATACCACTGAAATGCTATCATCATCAATGACATCATTCAAGCTAGCATTTTATCACAGACAGAGGCATCTCTATTCCCTTCTCGTGTTACTAATAAGAGTTATAGATCTGAAAATGAAGCATTTATGCAAATAACACACACATATAATTCCCCTCTCGCCCCTGCAGGCAGTATTTGTCTTTCAAGCTCAGGTCCTGGAAGCTTGATGGTCCTGCGCAGCATCTTAGCTCTTCTGGACCATGCAACACGTTCTCACTCCCAAAGCGTAACATTTCACGCTAGGTGACAAATCGTCAACATATTACGTTTTCAGCTACCCACCACGTTCCTAAATGACGACCTCAGAAAAATGAGGAAATATGAGAAAATATGAGAACCGTATGGACTCAATCTACACATGTTCGCCCTTTTTCTTCAAATCGCTTAGAAACACGCTATTTAACATAATTAAAGTCTTGGTTAAGGTCAGGAAAAAGGTTATGGTTAGGGCTAGGGATAAGGTTAGGTTTAGGGCTGGAATACAGGGCTGGAACGTCTATTACCGCGGGAGCGTCGTTGCACTGGATTTCAGCCATAACCCGCCGCGTACCATAACAACGCCGAAGGTCTCCTTTCGCGTTCCTCAGGAACGCCGCGGGACGTGACAAAACGTCGGCATGTTACGCCTCGGGAGTGAGAACGGGCTCCAACACGAGCACAGTCCAAGGAACAGCAACAATACTGTGTAGGAGCCTCACGCTCTCAAGCCTTTGGTAGAAGCCCTGAGCTTGAAGGATAAAGACCGCCCACAGGAGTGAGAGGGGGATTATTTAATATAATGTATATAATGTGGCCAACTTCAGCTTAATGAGTAAGTACTTGAAGATCTTTGGGAGGTTTTGTTCCTAAAAATCAATCTTTTCTCCAAACCCTAGTTGTATAAAGTGCTTTGAGTGCTCAGACAGAGTAGAAAAGCGCTATATAAGAACAAGTCCATTACCCTAACTTCTGTCAATGGAATTTCCACAAGTGCTTGGAATGATATATAGCTCAGCTGGCATACAGGATCATAGCATGGAGTCACTGGCCCAATTTTAATGCACTAATTACATTTTCTTGTGCTCGAGCGAACGATTAATAACCCTGGTGCATTTTCCAAGTCTCTATTGATTGATGTTGTAGAAACAGCACCCTTGCTGGGCCTGTGTATTATTATTTCATGCAGCTCTGTGAGTCGGTAGCCCCATTTGAGGGCTATGCTAATGTTCCCACTTGTTGTCTTTTATCACAGCAAATCTGTACTTACTCTGATAAAAAAGATACACATTTGTCACCTGCTGCAAATGTATTTCGTCAGCATTGCAGGGGAAGCTCTATGTCACCAAGTAGGCAGGCTATCATCGTCTGATTTAAAGTTGGTGTGATTCATTGGATTTCACTTATTTGCCTGCCTCTTCATGAACAGACTAAATGCAAATGAGTTAGCTGGGGAGCACCACTTCACAAATGCAGATATCAAAACACGTGCGTCCAAGGACACACGCTATGAGCAAGAAATAGAAACAATGCCGACACACTGCTTTGCAAAAATTGAAAGACTTTTAATAAACACACTTGGCTCTTAGTTTTTCAACATTTTCATCAGAGATTCTCAGATATTGTGAGGCCGACGTCAGCTGCCAGCCTTCACAGGAGTGGAAGCTCGTCTCTGTTTGTATCCACAATCTTATTCTTTCAACCATCACCCACAGTTGCTGTAAATGATGGTAGAAACGTAGATCGCCAAGTCAATAAATAGCTTTGCCTTCATGTCAGTTGTTTCTGGTACAGCTTCCACATTACTGAAGATGCTGTACTAATCCATCTGTCAATCAACCACTGGACTTTAGTAAGTCCCCCCACTGGTGAAATACACGCCACCCTTTTCCAGCTGGGACCCATGCTTTCAGACTTGGAAATGCCCTCATGTCGACCAATTTTCAATCGACTGGAAACAGTCATAGTGGAACTTGAAGCTACCAGGACGACATCATCATAAACAAGCTGTGATATTAACAATATGAAACCCTCTGTCCATAAAAATTATGAAGCGAACAAAGATCAGCTGGATGAAGTACACGCCTGGTGTTAAGTCTGTCTTATTGATTTCCTGAATGCTGCAGTTTTATCGTGTGAGATGTTGATTCCTGTGCATGAGAGTTTCTATAGATTGGTGTAAATATGGGCTGTCGGGATACATGAATGTGATGAGGTTGAGAGCCATACAGGGGTAAAGGGGTGGGGGGGATGGTGGGAGGGGTTCACATGATGTGTTTTCTGTTTTGCTCACTTTTTTTTCTTTGTTTTTTGTTTGTTTGTTTTAAATTTCTGTAATTATCAATGTTGTTATTATTATTATTATTATGCTTGTATTTTCTGTGTTTGGTTTTCAGATGTCTGAGGTTATTCTTGAAAGGCATAGATACAAGAGTGTGCACCTGGGAGTGCTTTTGTGGTCACAATGGCCATGTTGTGGTTATTTGATGATACTTGCTCTGTCCCATAGTTGTGAGTTTTCTGTTTGTTTGTTTTTTTGTTTGTTTGTTTTTTTGCTTTGTGTGTTTGTTTGTTTTCCAATTTAAAAATGAAAATAAAGCTTAGAGAAAAAAAAGTCTGTCTTATTGCCTTTCTGGAGATGTTGAGGGCCTATCAGTAGAACTAATGAAGGGGGGGTTCCAACCTGATTACCCCAAAGAAGTTTTCACCCCTCCCCCACTCAAAGCACAGGACACCGGGATAATTGTTCTTATGGATTTTAACACCAAGTCTGATGAGCTTAACTTATAAATTGTCCTCCAATCTTATTTAACCTCCCAAGATCCGAACTCGTTCATGGCATACATTTTCAATTTCTTGCTATTTCTTGCATCTTCAATTGCTATTTGGGCTGATTGGGACCTGATGAATGTAAAAACAAAGAATTACAAGTTTTGTTTTGTAGCTGATTTTTGTTTCTGAGAAAAATGAGATCCACAGTGGCTGTATAATGTCCTCGTAAGTGGATATCAGGCTCGTGTAGAGCAAAGTTTAGTATTTTGGTCTAGAAAGCCCAAAATGTGATGTCCACATATGTGGACGCCATGTCCTAGGACAATGGTTCTTAACCTTGTTGGAGGTACCGAACCCCACCAGTTTCATATGCGCATTCACTGAACCCATCTTTAGTGAAAAATAAAATATGATTCTTTTTCAAATTCAAGACATAGATATGTTCTTTACTGGTGCACAAAATGAGCCATGCATGTCATGGCGGAGGCTCTGCCGAACCCCTGAGACCGACTCACCGAACCCCTAGGGTTCGATCGAACCCAGGTTAAGAACCACTGTCCTAGGAGGTTAAAATGGGCAACGAAGCAGGTGATGCTTTAAGGTGTGGACATAGCTTGCAATTGAGAAGTTGCTACTGCTTAAATGTGCAGTATCCTCAATTTCTTTGTTGTATCCACCTCAAGGCATTTCTTTCTAAAAATACTAATACAACAATCAAAATGCTGAAACAAAATAGAGCCATTGGACCAGTGAGTGATGTCACTGTAGCTGCATTCATCTTAGTATAAAAGCTATGTAAGCAAACACATCCCCGGCACAACACATGGTAAACAACAGCCTTGAAGAAAAACAATTACCGGAGATCATTTATTTGAATTTCGACAGCTGAACCTTTCTCTTCCCGTCTTATGTCTATAAATGTCTACTTGCACCACAAACCCATTTGTTCTCATTTCAGACCGTTTTAAGGAATCGTATCATTTTGGCCAGAAACCATCGAGAAACGTGACAACAGCTGCTTTTTCAAAGGCTTTTCCTCTTATCTTTGGCTCAGACATGATACTTTTCTTTGCTTTTATCCTCCTTTACAGAAATGTTTCACACTGTCACTCTCCCTAAATGACTTTTACATGTTAGCAATCTTCGGTTGGTGATGAGTTAACAGTTCAGCTTCCCTCTTTATCAAGCTTCTCGGTACAAGCTGCTGCAAATACTGATCATTTCATTTTTATTGTAGTTACGAAAACTGGATGCTACATCTTTGAACCGCTGACGTCCACTTCTCCCTTCTACAGAACAACTGATCCTGCTTTCCACTACAGCAGCCACAAAATCCTTCTGTAAGCCGCTGTACACCAAGTATCAATAGGTTAATCTCTGCTGACACCCTTACAAAGCCTCATACTGAATATCTAATAACAAAAATGCTATATGGGGCCTTACAAATACATCCATCTCACTGTCTACGGTTAACTTCTGATCTCCTCTCCTGCAGCATCATCAGACTTCATTTGAAATACATTGACAACCAATCACTGAGTACTCTGCTCGTGAGTGGTGGAGCGGCAGGTGGGCAGGGCTCTCTGCCAGGCCCAAGAACCAATGCTGATCCTCAATGAGGCCTTTCCTACACTGCAGCCTCTGGACTAGTGTGTTGCTTCATTATTCTCTATTCTATTTACAGTGTTTCCTTCACTCACCTCTTTTCATTAGTGTTTGCACCACTCTGCAGGTCATCAGTAGTTATTAACCCTTTAAGACCTACCATAGAACCAAGTCCGCCAGAGCTTATATTATATTTTTACATGCTGTGGAGCCATTTTTGGGAGCATTTCAAGTTGCTATACATCAATACAACCATTACAGCCCAAATTTTAATAATATGTCTGCATTAAGTGCATAGTAATTACATAAAATGCAAAAAAGTGCAATAAAGTACAAAAAAATTAAAAAATCGTTTTTGTTTTTTTAACATATATTTCTAGTTAGAGAAATTTAAGAGGCTTATCCCTCAAAACTGTAAATACAAAAAAGTTGCACAAAATAGTTTCCCACCACAGGAAATTTATTTTGAGTGTCTTCATAGTTTTATTTTTGAAATACACCAATTTTTATACACTGCAGGAAAAACAAAAATATTATAATGCAAATTTGCAAAAAAGCAGCATATGCATCAAAATAAACTATTTCCAGCAGTGCAATATGAGTCCTAAGCATCCCAGAAACCACACAGAAAGTCATAAAGTCAAAGATAACTTTTAAAAACACCAGTATAGGCTCATGAGGCCCTGATGGTAAAAAACTACATTTTCCGCGAAAATGACATCACTTCCGGTTTCGGGCAGGTCATGGCGGACATGCGATAGTTCGCGCTGACGTCTATTCTAATGTAGGAAGTGTTACAAACAGCTGATCGGATCTGTAAAGCGTGTTTCTGGAATATTATGTTTTTGTTGCTGCAAGTGCTTTTTATGCAGTTTTTGCAAAACTATATGTGGAAGGAAACTGTGACCGAGGACAAGCTGATGGCATAAGATGTAAGTACAATTCCTCTGGTTTCATATGCAAAAAAAAATTTTGCGCTAGCTTACGTGGTTGCAGAGCTACAAGGATTTTAAAGTAGTTACACAAAACAGAGCGTGCTGCTCTGACCGGTTTTAAAGGGTTAATCTCTCTTCCACAGTGTGTCTTTTGTCCTGTCTTCCTTCCCTCATCCCCAGTCAGTCGCAGCAGATGGCTGCCCATCCCGGAGTCTGGTCATACTGGAGGTTGATGTTGTGATTAAATTGAACTTAAACTGAAATCTCTGTAACTGTTTGTCATTCATATTTGGGACAGAGGTCACTGCAAGTGGACGGATGGACAGATGGAGAATCATACTACAAAGTAAAGTTTTGTACTGATGTTAAGATTAAATCTATTGGCTATCTATCCAAGGTTCATTGTTTTATCACCTCCTTTGTCAAAGTTTTTATTTCTCTCTTCTCAAGAATGAAAACAAATATTTCAACACGATACAACTCATGTAGTACATCATCTACGATACCTTTATTCCTAAAAATATACAAAATATACAACTAACTGAGAGAATAGCTGAGCACACAAATGCCATACATACCCCATGCATAACCCAGACTCACTGAAAGCACACAAATCATAGAAATATCTGAAGATGGGAGGAACTGCAGTAAATAACATGTCCGATCTTAAAGCTGTGGACCATTAGTTTAGCTGTTTCACACTTTACCTGTAAATACTTTTCTTTTATAGTCACAAGTTGGTTGTTGTTAATTTGCGGGTGCTCATCCTAGAAATGCATCATCGCACAACTGTGTGCAAACCTGTTCCTAACCACACCTGAGAAAATAATCATTGGCAGCCTTGATGAGCCCTTATCAGTTTTCTCTTTTCTGTCTGTTGTTTTATTTGCTCCAGTGAAGCCTGAGTGTTGATGGTGATGAGCAGTCCCACCATTTATTAAAGGGTTTTTGTCATTTAAACAAAGCAGTGTGGTTTGCTGTTTTTATATTATGAATTATTGATCAAAAGGCTTTACATGTTTAACCTCTTAAACTGTAGGTTTATTTTGACTCCATATTTTTGAGAGACATTCATAAAACTATAAAGGAGACCAATGCATTCATCGTAGTGTCCCATGTGTTTTTAAGGCATGGATCTGTTATTAACTGCAGGCAAACATTTGTCCAAGTCTTTATGAAGTTGCACAGAGTCTAATAAAGTACAGCACCCATAGGCACATATTCTGCAGAAAATTTGATTTCTGATTCATTCAAGCTCAGTAAAGAAAGATTCCCCACTGGAGGCTTTTGGTCGGTGTAACGGGGCGACAGGCAGGGTCCCTCATCACTTTGGACAGTGACTTATGATGGCAGTGGGCAGGCACAGCCGATCCTCTCTCCATTCATCAGTCCAATGACATCTTAAATTTTAAAGGTTCTGAGCTGTCACAAAGTAAGCTTCACAGCTTCCCACTCAGTTCAATAAATCAAAAGAGTGGCCGGCCGGCTGCCACGCCACCAATGGAGTCGGCAAGAAAAGTCACCAACGAAGGACAGAGCATAAATGGTGATTGAGGAATTGCAGTGAGCATGTTAGTTAAAACTCGTCTATTCGTGGTGATCCGAGGTTTAGAAAACATTCATCGTGTCTCGAGCTGCACAGTTGCAGGTAATGTTCAGATGACGGTTGATTGTCCAGTTATTGCGATTTTATAAATTAGCTTCAAAAGTTTAATTTGGGTCAAACTGGTTCAGCTTTTGTCAAAGAATAGAAGTTCACCGTCTTATCTATTGTTCTGTTTCAGACCTACATGTACACGTGAGAGCAACAGCACTCAGAGAAGTAGATAATGTAAAAAAAAAAAAAAAAAAAAGACAAATTGATATTTTTGAGAATATATTAGTATATATTAGGGATGCACTGATACCGATACTGGTATCGGGTATCGGGGCCGATACTGTAAAATGTGTGTGTACTCATACTCGTAAAAGTTAACCGATACCATGAACCGATACCAACTTATTTCATTAATCAGAGGGTGGCTTGTCATTTCTGTTGTAGTTTTTTAGATTGGCCACTAGGGGGCCAATTATTATTTCAAATTCAAATTCAAATTTTTTTATTTGTCACATACACAGTCATACACAGTACGATATGCAGTGAAATGCTTAGACAACTGCTCGTGACCTAAAGAAAAAAAGAAAAGGCTATGAATAAGATAGGAAATAAATATGAAAATAAAAAAGGGTAAATTTAACCAGGAAGAAATAAAATAAAATAAAATATAAAAATTAAGTTAAGAATGAGATAACTGTACAACAACTGTACAACTTTTTTTTTACAACAAAAAAGGGTAAATTTAACTGGGAAAGAATAAGATAAAATATATAAATTAAAGTTGAAAATAAAATAACTGTACAACAAAATACACAGTATTTTATTTATTATTTATTTTATAATTTTTTATATTTTATTATTTATTTAATAATAATTATTTTGTTTGTTTGTTTACAATATGGACACTCAGCAATAATTTAAAAGTTTAATTTATTCGCAAACCGGATTTGTATTTATTTTATTCCAAACAGAAGTGTTTATTTATTATTCTGAAAGCTCGAGACAGTGCCAATAGTTCAGTGATATTTTGTAAAATTACAATGTGGAGACTCTGCAATAATTTAACAGAAGTGCTTATTTTTCACTTGAAATTTTTTTGTGGTCATTTTTATTAAGATTTTATTTTTTATCGGCAGGGAATAAAATAAAACCTGTCTTCCAATTCATTGTATTTGTGTGTGTGTGTGTGTGTGTGTGTGTGTGTGTGTGTGTGTGGTAGAAGTATCGGTTTTTGTACTCAGTATCGGCAAGTACTCAGATCCAAGTATCGGTATCGTATCGGTTTGAAAAAATTGGTATCGTTGCATCCCTACTATATATATATACAAATATAAAGCCAAACCTCATTTTCCCACCCAAAATGTATCATTCAATTTATTTATACAGCGCCAAATCACAACAAGGCGCTTTATATTGTAGAGAAAACTCCAAAAATCATATGACCCCCTATGAGCAGCACTTTGGTGACAGTGGGAAAGAAAAACTCCCTTTTAACAGGAAGAAACCTCCAAGACAACCGGGCTCAGGGAGGGGCGGGGCCATCTCATCTGCCGGTCACAGCTGACTGTTGCTATAGTAATAGCAATATAGGAGTGCCTTAAGTGTCCAACATTAGATAGATCACTTAAAAAACTTTAGTGATCCCCACAGGAGAAATTCACTTTTAGAGCAGCTCAAACGTTTAGGAGAAGACCTACAAAAATAAATAAATAACCTGCAATCGTGGAAACAACACAAAATAACAGCAGCACTGTCAACAACTGCAGCTGCTGTTGGAATGAAAGATATTGTTTACTAAGTAGCTTCATGATAGTGGGTGTCTGCAGTTATTCAAAGGTAAGAGGTGCTTTCTCAGTGCCAGACCACAGCAGGACTGAAGGGGGAAACACATGAAGCACTAAAACACTTTGTGGAAACTGGATTAGCTGAATAGAAATCAAAATCAGGCACACCAAAGCTGAGATCAGGAGATCAATAAATCAAGCATTGCTCATTTTACGACAGAAAACTACTCCAACATGCAGAATCTGCTAAATATGAGAGAATCCAGTCAGCAAAAGTCCTCTCAGAAGCCGGCTGTCTAGCAGCGCTCTCAGAGGACTAGTGGCATCTCGAAACCATTACTCAAAAGGTGAAACGAGGCCAAACGCTTTGAGTGCGCTAAGATATACCAGCGTTTCACAGGAGAAGAAAAATACGGTCTTTGTCTGAAGAATCCACGTTTTTCGTGATTTGTGGGAGTAACAGGAGGAACACGAGACACGTGTAAGGGATATTCCGGTGTCGTCTCGAAGCTCAAAGCTTTGAAGAGGTGTTTGAGAACCAAAGAAGAAGAAGTGCTGACTATCGTGGGCTTTCCTTCATCCTCACCTGTGCTTGACCAAACCGACACTTCAAGGGTCGCCCAACGTCTAAGAAAGCTCAAATAAATCCTGACGAGGCAAATATCTCGTTGGAGCATCGTCAGGTCATTAAGGGATAAGATGGAGTATTAGCTTTAAACCTCCACGCAGCTCATATTCTGTTGTCATTAAAGTTAAGACGGACAAAATGCTGAAGAGATTTTTTTCTTTACTCAAAGCTGATGTGGTTTGTAGAGGAATATTTAGTATTAAACTTTAGGTTAAAATAAAGTTTTAAAATCTAGCAGTGAAGTAGAATTGCCATTTTCAAAAATAACCTGAAGTACATGCACATATCCTGCCGAAGCTTGAGTATGAAGCAAAACAAGAAGCACAAAGATGATTCGACAGCACTGCGTCTCGTACTACATTTCAACATCCCTCATAATCCTCATAATCCTCATGTATGTTTGTACCAATTGGTTTTTTTCTAGAAGTATTTCTAGAAGTCTTTTTTATGTGTTCATGTCTGACCTGATCCTGCATCTGGTCCCACTTTTAAAAATCATTGAACCTGGTTCAAATTTCGAGATTTCAACGTCGCCTTCTCTGGCAGCTCCATAACGATTTAGCTTGTTTGAAGTCCTGTTCTTACCAGTTTCACCAACAACGTCAAACACTCGTAGGGTTTTTCACCATGAACTTATCGTCCAAGGCGAGTCCATCAAATGAGTTGTACTGTGACGTGCTGAACCATCTGAGGGAGAACATCCAGCGTGACGGCGTCCGCCGCCACATCCTGCACCGTGAACAGTGGAGTGTTTTGGTCTCACCGACAAAACCTTCACTCACCACCAGTGTTGGTCAAGTTACTTGAAAAAAGTGATCAGCAACTAATTACACCCAAAAAAGTAATCCCATTACTTTACTGATTACTTATTTTCAAAGGTAATTAATTACTTAGTTACTTAGTTACTTTTTAAAAACACGATTTACAACCTGAATAGGTGATAAAGTGATAGATCTTTCAGCCCAATTCTACTTTTTCTGCATAATCATCATACAAAATGTAATCAAATGGAAAAGTCTCTTTTTAAAACTTGTTTTATTAGTTTTAATCTTTTAACTTTATGCATCAAGCAAACATTTAATTATCTGCAACATTCTCTGACTGGAAGAAATTAGTTTAACATTTAAACCTATTTTCTGCACATTCCAGCACATAAAATAAAATATTTTTTGTGTTTACACTCAGTCTTTCAAATAGATGCAAGTAAAACACAGCAGAAAATAAATAAAGTCAAAGACTAGCGGTCCTGTTGCTCTATTTTCACCTGTAAAGCAGGAGTGGGGTAGGCGGAGGTTTACCCTGGTGCAGGTGTGCAGCGGTCAGTGGAAGAATCCGTGAGTTTCTCTGTGAGTTTCCCATTACGTCGTAGCTACTCGGTGCTTGTTTGGAAATTTAGGGGGTTTTTTCGCTGTAAAAAGAAGTTTTCTTCCCACGCACAACGGACACTAATGTTTTTGTCACTTTTTATGGAATCAAACTCAAAGTAAGGTCAGTACTTCCACGCTTTAAACGCTGCACGCTCATACTCTCTCTGCACTCGATATATGATCCATTGTTGATCTGCACACAGCTGTTGTCACGAACGTCGCACTCGCTTACGTCACTGTCATGAGACATTCTCGCAAAAAAATCACGGTTTTAGTAACGCAGTAACGCAGCGTTCCTACGGGAAAGCAACGGTAATCTAATTACCGTTTTTGCAATAGTAATCCCTTACTTTACTCTTTACTTGAAAAAAGTAATCAGATTACAGTTACAAGTAACGCGTTACTGCCCATCTCTGCTCACCACTGAGCACTCCCTACAACTTTTTACACAAAAATGAGAATCACATTTAAAGATCAATGCTTTGACACCCTGGAAGGAATCCAGCATCCACTCCATCAAAACAAGCGCAACTGGCCGTAACATGACTGAATGCTGAAAACAGTCCAGAAGATGTTTAAATTTAAATAATCTACAATTCTCAATTTCAGTTTAACACCTTTTATAGCATTTTTGTAATCTCAAAGTGATTAACAAAGCCGAGCGACCGTAATAACAAAGCTAAAAACATCTCAAAGTTAAAGTTAAAGGAAAGAAATGGCAGTGAAGCTTGAAGGTGCACCAAAAAAAATAATTATAACTGGAATTAGTGCAAGAATTAGGAATAAAAATAGCTGCCAATCCCAGTATGTGTGCGTTTGGTTTTGTAAACAATCTACAAAATATGCAAATCTTCAGGATGCAGTACGAGCCGTCCACTGGTCAGGTGCCACAAACTCAATCATCCTGTGACCTGCACGGCTTCAAATATTCTCATCGTAGGAATAATTCGTGTTAAATGAGATACAGGGAAACAGACTCAAGTCTGTTTACACATAAGGTCTATCATAGTATCGCTCTGTGGATTAGATCACAGTAAAGGTCTCATAGGCAGCACTGGTTTTATCAGATTTAGCCATCAAACCAGTTAAAGTGTGCTTTGGACGTGTGGGCAAATAAAACAGGTTTTGTTTCACGACGTTTAGCTTAGCAGTTCCTTTGGGTTATTGGGTTTCACATGCATGGAGGGAATAAATCTTAAAGTTTCTGTGTTGGTTCGTGCTTTTGTTTTTTTATTTTCTCCTCCTCGAGGCTTCGTGCTTTACAGGAAACAAATCGAGACTGGGAAGTGAGTTAAATCAAACACAGATGGAACCTAAATGAGAAATGAATAGATTCAAACGCTGGTTTCTCACAAGAGCGATTACACATAAAGCACTGTAACATAAATTTCATGAAGCTTTTTTTTATTACTTCCTTTTCTTACTGTTTTTGGAGAGTTGGTGGTAAGGCTTGGTAAAAATGTAAATTATTGCATTTGCTTTTTAAAGCCTAGTGCAAGTGCACTTTGCTCAAAATGAAATATGAATTAAAATAAAAGATACATGACCGCTCTGCAGTAGCTGTCTGCCATGGAAATCAATTACAAAACGAGCGATGCTGAGGAGACCCCACGCAGACACAACGACATGTGTTTCATGACAACATGAGAGCTGACCCCGCTGCTAGTTTCCTGCTGCAAACTAACACAAACTACTCGTTAGCTGTGGGGCTGCCAACGAGTCCAGTATGTGTCATAGAAAGAAACATAATCACAGCTTTCTTTAACTCTCACTGTGAACTGTTGGGGGGGGAAAAGCCTGCAGTGAAAAAAAAAGGCACAACATGAGGCAAACCATTATCCTCAGAGCATAGGATAAAATGTCTAACACCAGCCAATTAGAGATAGGAGGTCTGTGTAGGCTGTTTTTGACCCTGCAACAGCCCATTCTGACTGGATTTCCAACCATTATGAGACTCTCACCCACTAAATAAGACATTATGGATTTTGCTTGAGGCAATGGGAAGTAAAAGTGGATAGATATGTCTCGGATTGCTCTCCTAGTTCTCGGATTCTCCACTTCTTCAGTCTGTTTATGTCGTTTTTCAAAGCAACAGATGCAATCTGATGAACATCAGAGAGGTTGTGGCAGGGTCGCTATTGTCCAAGATTTTGGCCTCCATGTTGATAAAAAAGGAAAAGAATAACGCTTGTTTATAGCATTAAAAGAACTTTTCCAGACCTAAGACAATCGCAGACAATCACCAGACTTCACTATCAACTGTTTTCATGGGGGCGAATCTGTGGTAAGACAGCAGCTTCACAAAAAGATTGTGTATTGTTGAATTTAAGACGTATCCCCAGAGGATTGTTCAAAATCTACTCAAACAAATTGTTATGGTGGTGAGCCATACTCTGAGATGTGAATCACTGCCCACATATCTTATCTTTTGCTTACTCTCACTGACAGTATTTTAAATGCTTGGAAACATTTGAACCAGCCTTACATGCAGAGCTGAGGAATGACACAAAGCAAAATGCTATTTTTTAACCTACACAGACATATTGCTTCGCCTTGGCAGGAACACCCTTCTATTGATCTGAGTATGAAAGTGAATCAAGAAAACTAGCAGACTGCAGAAACCACCTCCACTTTAACCCAAGATGCAGACAAAGCAGACGTGTTTCTAAGAGTTTGCTCCTTGGAGCCACAGTCAGGAGACACGGAGCAGAGTTCATTCTATGGCGAGCATAAAACCAACTTCTAAGCAAAAGGATAAGACATACATTTGACTATAGAACTCTAAAGCTCTCTGGAATAAGATCAATAAGAACTCAAAACACTCGTGGCCTATTTTTGAGTTTCTAAGCTAGTGGGCAAGTGGATGATGAGAGTCAAACCTTAAATACTGATCCTATGCGTAGGTTTACGGTACATGTCAGCTTTTAGATGGCCCCCATTACTGATGGAAACCTCACAGTCTAAGAAGGCTAACCTGCAACTTTTTATATCCTCCCTGGTGAATTTCCTCCTTTGGCGAAGCGGATGTCACAACACAGAAGAACTACCTCGTCAGGCCAGGACTCTGCAGTCTATTTACACCTACAGGCCAGTGGACACTCTTTCAATGATGAGGATGTAACATCCTGGACAGGGAGGAACGCTGGTTTGAGGGCGGAGTCAAGGAGGCCATTTACGTGAAAAGGGAAAGACCATCTCTGAATGGAGGAGGGGCCTAAGGGTACATCTGTCACCATCTTACAATGCTGTGATAGCAGCCATTCCCCAACTCTGTGAATGGGACTCATGGTCATTGATCAGTGGTCTTTGATCAGTGGGTTTTGGTCAGTGGTTGTTGATCAATGGTTGTGAGAATTTGCATAATTAAGATTAAGGAACTGACCTCCCAGCCCATTGTTCCCTCAGTGGGCTGGTTTCAGTCATTATGCAAATGTGTTGTTTATAAGATTGGGGAAACCTGCAGTCACTTGGATGATGACGAAACGTTTCTCCCACAAAACGCTACGTCCAGAATCAACTTTTGGAGATATGGGTGGATGAAGAATTTACCAGACAGGGATCTCACTGAATCTGAAAAAAGTTGCAATTTAGCCATTTCTCCACAACAGCTGCCACTGACTTCACCAACAAGGTCCAGGAACTTACACTGGATGCAGAGGAAACCATAATGTCCTTTGATGTGGTCTCATGCTTCACTTGCATACCTACAACTGAGGCAGAAGAGACTGTCAGAAATATGGATGTGCCGTGGGCTCCCCGGTGTCACCTATTGTAGCCAACCTTTACATGGAGGAAGTGGAAAGTAAAGTCTTGGCTCTTCTAAAGGGACAGTACATAGCCACTGGAACAGATACGAGGATAACACCTGGGTCAAAATCAAAACCCAAGAAGTAGAAACCTTCACTGCGCACATTAACTCAGATCAGCAAAGATGCACAGAAAAGAACATCAGACCTTATCATCCCTTATGTAGCAGGTTTATCAAAGAAACTCAGCAGAGTCTTCTCCAAACACGGCATCCCAGTGTACTTCAGACCCAGACAAAAACTGGTTCATCCCAAGGACAACACTCCCAAACACAAACTAAACAACATAGTATATGCTGCCCAGTGCAGTGAGGAATATTCAGACCTCTACATTGGAGAGACCAAACAGTCACTCCATAAATGCATAGCACAACATAGAAGGACCTCATCAGGACAAGGTGACAGCTTGAGCAGAAATGATTATGGAGCTGTGTTTGCATGATAATTCCATGACAAATACATAAACCGTAACCATGGCACAAGTCTCTGCAACCTCTCTAACTTCCAAACATGGATTTGTGTTGCCATTTTAACCAGGAAACACTGCCATTGCCATTTCCATCCAGCGGGCCAAACGACCTCATTGAGGTAATAACAACCTCCTCATCCACCTAGTAATGGTGGATGAGCGAAATAAAACTGATAAAGGCCATTCGATGGGCTGCACCTTTAAAATGGGTGATTTCACAGGCATGTTGTCACCATCTGGCCTAATTTGCAGTTTTCAAAATGACTCAAAATGAAGCTTCCACTAGTTTGTGATAGAGAAATGAAACAGAAAAAAAAATGTGAGTGAATTTGCTACATTTTATTCCTCTGTGCTTCAAGTTTGATACAATTTCGTCATGCCTTTTGCCCTGATGCCCTCAACATCGTTTCGGTGACACACTGCAGTAAGAGAGTAAAGCGTGGGTTTACTGCCGTGTTTCATTTGCACTGTTTCCTCTGCAGCATTGCAGCGGTAACATTCTGCCACCCAGAAAAGCTCTTTGCATTAAGATCAAAGCACAAACAGTTCTAGCAAGACATAAAAGTTCTGAGAGCAGAATCAAGACTTTGGAATTATGGAAATGATAACTGCCACATTATAGGGCCCTGTGTCCCACACAATTACTATAAGTCACTTTTACAACTCCTAATTAAGTCCCCTATAAATTCTTGATGCATCTGTGTACAGTGCTCTAAATCAAATGGCTACTGTTGACATCGGCTGGGCATATCCCGTATGGGTGGGGAAAGATGAGGACGGGTTTTATACCCCACAATTTATTGAGCCTGCAAAGTATACAGCAGTAGGGATGATCCTATATGGAGAAGTATAGGCTAGGGCTATGCAAATGTGCCGTCTGGATTGTTCTGAGGGAGAGGCCGTAAACACAGCGGTCCAATCTATAACATCCTTCCTACTCGCCACTGTATCTCTACAAAAGTGCACCAAGACCTCCTTTTCAAATTGCAAACCTAGTTTTTTGATTGAATAGTTTACAAACAGCAATTTAATAATCACTGCTTCTTCTGTAATGTGAGCTGCTTTTGTGCTGCGCCTTTCTGTCTGAACATATTTGGGGGTGTTGGTGGAACACTTGAAAGTGCCACCTTGGAAAATTAGGGAATAGTTTTTTTTGCCACTTTATGGCATCTTAAAAAGCCGGTCGGAGCGGGCATGCTCCATTTTCCGTAACTATTTTTAAATCCCGGTAGCTCTGCAACCACGTGAGCTAGCGCAATAATTTTTTTTGCATATGAAACCGGAGGAGTTGTACTTACATCTTATACCATCAGCTTGTCCTCGGTCACAGTTTCCTTCCACATATAACTTTGCAAAAACTGCATAAAAAGCACTTGCAGCAACAAAAACATAATATTCCAGAAACACGCTTTGCTGATCCGATCAGCTGTTCATAACACTTCCTACGTCCAGCAGCGCAACTATCACATGTCCGCCATGACCTGCCCGAAACAGGAAGTGACGTCATTTTGGAAATGTAGTTTTTTACCATCAGGGCCTCATGAGCCTATACTGGTGTTTTTAAAAGTTATGTTTGACTTTATGACTTTCTGTGTGGTTTCTGGGATGCTTAGGACTCATATTGCACTGCTGGAAATAGTTTATTTTGATGCATATGCTGCTTTTTTGCAAATTTGCATTATAATATTTATTTTCATTTTTCCTGCAGTATATAAAAATTGGTGTATTTCAAAAATAAAAATATGAAGACACTCAAAATAAATTTCCTGTGGTGGGAAACTATTTTGTGCAACTTTTTTGTATTTACAGTTTTGAGGGATGAGCCTCTTAAATTTCTCTAACCAGAAATATATGTTAAAAAAACAAAAACGATTTTCAATTTTTTTGTAGTTTATTGCACTTTTTTGCAATTTATATAATTACTATGCACTTAATGCAGACATATTATTAAAATGGGGGCTTTAATGGTGGTATTGATGTATATCAACTTGAAATGCTCCCAAAAATGGCTCCACAGCATGTAAACATATAATATAAGCTCTGGCGGACTTGGTTCTATGGTAGGTCTTAAAGGGTTAAAGATAAACGAACTATCATTTAATCAGGAAAATAATCTTCAGATTAACTGCTAATTATAATAATTGTTAGCCTATAGCCCTAATTAAAAGCCAGAGGCAGAAAGGACAAAACCATCCAGATTTTTTCCTACAGCTCATTTTTGTATTTTTATTGCAGGTGCTGCACACGAGGAAGTTACTCTATGAATCCAGTCAGGGTTCAAAAGAGTTCCTGCAGCTGTTTTAGCTGCTGGAGGGAAACGCACCTTTTTGGACAAGCGTTTTGCAGAGCTTTCAACAGCAGTTGGAGGCTATTGTAATCAAAAACGATGTTCCGAGGCAACGTTTGATCACATCTGCAGCTGACAGAATTTCTTTCTATTACACGACAAGCAGCACTGAGGTTTTATAAAAAAGACAGTAATTTCACTTTTTTGTTATTCCACAACATCGTTTGGGAAGTTAACAATATAACATTAAACTTCTGCCCACGTATCCGTGCAAATCTCCGTCCAACAGCCCACAGAAACATGTCGTGGTGACAGTGATTGTGCTGTAGGAACGAGCAAACAGGTAGCTGTTGGAAATCAAGCTCTGTGTGAGCATCGCTTTGGCTGTGGGGGTCTCTGATTGTGCAGATGCATGTAGAGCCTCGCTGTTATGTTTTGCTGTCACAATTTTGACCCTTTGCAAATAATACTCATGTTCAGCCATTTGAGTTTTTATCCATCTATCGTGGACGTGTTGGATTAGTACTGCATTGCAGACAAATGTAATGTGATTACAATAACACGTTCCAAAGTAACTGTGAAATCAACACTGATAGCTAAACAAAGGAGCTTGCAAAGAAAAGCGTCTGGACTTCTTTAAGTTGCTTGAAGACGTTTCACCTTCATCCGAGAAGCTTCTTCAGTTCTAAGGTCAAATGGTGGAGAGTCCCAGATATAAACCTAGTGGGAGTTTCCCCCCACAGAGGGACAAAAGGACCCCTGATGATCCTCTAATCGCCTGAGCCAAGGTGTGGAACTGGGTGTGGGTCCCAATCAGCCAGAGTTTCGGGTGAGTTCATTGTGAAACCTGGCTCCACCTTATCATGTGATTTCCTGAGGTCAGATGTCCCAGGATGTGAGTGGGCGTTAAGGCGTCTGGGGAGGGAACTCAAAACTGGATTATAGATGGCAGACAGTTGGTGTCGTAAACCACCGCCTCTGTTCAAAGATGGTCGCTCACAGTGGACATAGATGCTTCTTTCAAAGGATAAAGGTCACTCTTTCGAGGATGCCAATGTTCACATTTTGGACAGAGAGGACAGACGGTTTGAAAGAGGAGTGAAAGAAGCATTTATCCTGATTGAAATTCTTGCAAATGGATTCGACTCCACTCGACTACTTCACAGACCAACAAAAGTGGATCGCGGCACAAACTCATTGTGATTTGCAACCACGTGTTAGCAGCATTTGCTCAACAAATTAAAATATTATCTTGCATGATTATCAGTGTCAGACACTAATACGTGCCCAGTCAGGTTTAGCAAACAGATTCCCTCTGGCTTTGTGTTCGCTTTCACACTGCAGCTTTCTTCACTGATTCCTCATTACTTCAGTGTGTTGCCTTATAGCTACATAACAAATGAGAACAGGCTGCACACCTGCCTGGCAGTCACTCAGGTACCGTATGTGTTCTCGCATGACAGCAAATGGTGTACGTGGATTCTGTGTAGCTGACCGAGAACTGAAACAACTTATTTTTGGAGGTTGTTGAAGTTCATTAGAATTCCTAGAATGCCTTCAGGTTCATCCTGCCATGTACAGCCCAGCTTGACATGTGCATAAACCAGCACCTCACCATTTGCATCTAATGTAAAGCAGCTAGCCTCATCCCAAGCCTTCAAGAAGTCTTTTCCCCCCACATGGAATAATTATAGTTTGAATTGCTGCCCCCAGATGCATAAAGAGGGCCCCTATTATCTCCATTGTGCTAGCAAGTACGCTGTCTGTATTGTCCTGATCATGTGTTTCAAATTAAAGTCCATTAAAAGTACCCTGGGAGGGCGGGCTCGCTGCGGCTCGGTGGAGCGCGGCAGAGCTGTCGCAGCTCAGGACAAGGAGCTGAGCACTAAAGATACCTGCCATCTGGAGAGTCATTGGGTTGAGAAATGCACTGCAGCAGCTGAGCAACATCTTTGGCTCGGGCTCAACGCCACCTTTCAGACAAAAGCCCGGTGGACAGAAGTGGATGTGTTCGAATAGATGCCGTGATGGATTTGTTTGGAAGAGTTCTGTTCTGTTGTTATTTTGCGCCAGTAGTCATTTAACGCCACAGCTATAAATTCAGTGTATATGCCCTATTCTCATTAATGATAAGCCACATGCAAACAGGGGTCCAAACAACTGCAGTTACACTATATGTTTGATACAACACGTTCTCACTCCCAAAGCGTAACATTTTACGCTAGGTGACAAATCGTCAACATATTATGTTTTCGGCTACCCGAAAAAATGAGGAAATATGAGAACCGTATGGACTCAATCTACACATGTTCGCTCTTTTCCTTCAAATCGCTTAGAAACACGCTATTTAACATCATTAAAGTCCTGGTTAACCTCAGGAAAAAGGTTATGGTTAGGGCTAGGGATAAGGTTAGGTTTAGGGCTGGAATACAGGGCTGGAACGTCTATTACCGCGGGAGCGTCATTGCACTGGATTTCAGCCATAACCCGCCGCGTACCATAAGAACGCCGAAGGTCTCCTTTCGCGTTCCTCAGGAACGCCGCGGGACGTGACAAAACGTCGGCATGTTACGCCTCGGGAGTGAGAACGGGCTGGTTTGATAATGGATACTGCTGTTGCTTATCTACATGGATACGACATGTAACCAAAGATTCATGTTACAGAAAAACTAAACTGCAGCTTTGTTATCAAAGCTCTGTGACTATGTGAAACTTGAAATGATCTGGAAAGACTTTATATCGTAAAGCATTCCAAGCTGGGAACTGAAGTGTAGCGTCGGCACCAGGTGACAGCAGACGAATTGGTCGTAGGCACCGGGATTCTTCACACATCCAAGAAGCTAATCTTCGGTACCTTCTCAGTCACACCTGGACACCGGCCCTGGTTCCCCTACTTCTTCTTTTCTTCGTGTTAAATCCCACCGACATGTACGGTAACATGCACTCAGGTGAGGAACACACAAAGGGTGGAGGGAAAAATTTCCTGTAACTGTCCCAGCTGTCAAAGTAGCTCTCCATTGAATCTTTGATATACAACATCATGCCCCGATCATAAGTATTGGTGGCAGAGACAAAATCAAAACACAGGACGGTAAAAATAATATTGCAAGTGACAATAGCGGCCAGTATAAAACTATACCAGCGAGCTGTACTAGCGGCAAAGCCAAACACAGGCGCCATCTTGTTCTCCCCATTAACACAGATGAGTGTTGCCTACAAACACATTTAGAAGGCGAAATATTCCACTGGTTACATTTTGAATGTCCTCACCTGGTAACTGAAAATCCTCCCAGGTGCAAACCTCATGAAACTGAGCAAGAAAAGACTGCAAAGACTTGCTTGCTTCGTTTTTGAGGCATTGGGTGCATTAACTGGTTTTGAAGATGTCCTTAATTAAAAGCCAGAAACCACAAAGCCTCACAATGGTGCCTTTAGTCATCGGTAAGACAGGAAAAGTAATGCGACAATAAAGGCGACCTAATACATTTCTATTTGGGTCAAGTTACTTTTTCATGATTCGTGGTTCAAAAATAATTCTTATTTATCTTCAGCTGAGAATTACACTGGAAAAAGAACCTCAGTTCATCCACTGTGGCCACCTGCTAAACTACAGATGCTACCAAAAACAACATCTGTCAGCTTGTGAAGAACGTATCGCAGAACAAGCTGGATACGTTGGCGCTCTCCGTCAAACACATGCACCGGCCCACTCACTCGAACTGTCGAAGGTTGTGGAAGCTTTTCTGGCAAAGACATGTGTTACTATTGTTTCAAAACAAAAAATAAGGTTACTAAATATCAGAATGAGTCATTTTTCTTACTGAAAAGTTGCATTTTTAATTAAACTGCTTGAAAGTACTCATCTTCACTGTAATCACATTGACACAATGATAATTTTATCACAAGCAGGACCGTTTCTGCTCTATGAAACGTTTAACCTTTAGTGTGCATGTGTCGTATATCAGAGGTTTACATAAGAAACTGTATTTAGTTGCCAAAGGATTAGAATGGCAGAGAATGAGCCAGCATTTGTAGACTCAGTGCAGAATTTCCTATCAGACAAGGTTTGCACTAAAGGAGCTTATCTCAAAGAGGACACTTCAGCAGCCAAATCTATGGTCACACACACACAACAACATTGCCCATATTAGGAGTGGTAAAATGTGGCGAATGCAAATTCGTTCCGTGGAGGTGATGCAAATGAAAAAGAAATAAAAAAAAGGAGTAATCCTGAATAATGTCTTCTCTCGCTCCCTCTGAATACTTTATGGAGTCTGATGTCCCCGTTGCATGTCTGAAAACGTTTAGCCAGGATACGATTCAGCGAGAAATAATTAACAGCATAAATTTGCATCGTTAGGGTGGATTAAGTCAAACAATGTTTGCATATTGAAGGACTGAAGGGACTGCACGGCTCTCTCTGAAAGGCGGTTATGCCACTTTCTTCCTTGTTGTAGGTGGGCTGTCGGCTTCCCACGGGAGCACGTAGTGGAGAATATTCCTACTTTGTCTGGGACGTGAGCGTGGAGACATATTTTTAGTTTTGTTTGAGCCTTCAAAAGAAAAAGCGTTAGAGCACATTGTGTAATTCAAATGTATGTGGAAGAGAGGAGAAGCTGTTCCCAGCAGCGCTGTTATCCTCCGAGCTTCTCCCAGTCACAACCTTAGCAGCTAAACAAAAGCACACGTTTTACTTGACAGAGCATTTTGCTATTTCCCAAGATCGTGTCGCTGATTCTCGCTCTTAAATATAAAACCCTGACCATATCAGACAGCGGATCCAGATGTGTCTGCACCTGTTTTGTGCTTTGCTGTAAAGAATCCGCAGAAAAAACAAACCAAAAAGAAGAAATAAGACAAAACTCTGGCGCATTCCTCCAAAACTAACAACTTTTGAAAGGTTGATTAGTTCAGTTTTTCTATGAACACATTTAAAATGCGTTTGCAGCACGGACACACGGCTGGATGAGTCTGTCAGGAAGCCCCGCGGTCAAATCTTGCTGTTGGGCCTCAAACGGCTCACACGATGTGAACAACTTCACTCTGTCGTGGGCCACACGCTGAAAGAATGACTCACACCTGCCGCAGGTGTGTGACTAGGTTTTTCTAATTACATTTGAGATAAAATCTTTTAAGAATATCAGCAGTAGGAGGAAAATGTTTATTTCAGGTTCATTTCTGACATAGTGAGTTGTTCTGCAAGCCAGAGCTATAACATTAAGTGTAACTGAAACATAAAGTACTTGTAATTTCTAAAAAATGATGACAAATCTTATAAAACAAAGTAGTCTGGGGCCTTAGAAGGGACCGAAACCATTTTTTGCACCAATTATGATACTTAACACTGGTAACAAATGTGTTGAAAGTTTCATTTTTTAGCCTCAGTCGTTGCTGGGTGTTTTGCTTTTCCTTTGCTAGTCAGTACAGAGATGTGCAATATTTTCTCCTAATGTCACAGAGCCTTATAAACAGATCTCCTCCACTTTTCAGCAACTGTAGAAGCAATGTGTGTTTGAATGGTTTAGTGTTCAGTGTTTTTTCATGGGTGGCACACAGCCTGTGGAGTCCAGGCCCATCTCTAAAGGTCTGTGTGCCCCCACAGCTAAAGTCTACAGACATAACTAGAAAAACCGACGAGCCCACCGGGCCTGAGCCGCTTGCTGACTGACACCTAGCACAATGATTTTGTGCAATTTAGACTTTGGGAAGTACCCCTCATGTTTCTTGTGAAGCAGAAAGAAATGAATCCATCACGTTGTGCAGCTTTGAAGCATGACTTCACTCAAATACTGCAAAACAAATGGAAACCTGACAATCTGGACATGTCCCCGTGTACGGGGTTAGTAATTCTATGGTCTTCCCACTTGCAGTAATATTCTCAATACAAGTTTGTAATCTGACTGTGAATCTTGGGCTGCGTCCACACGTACGCGGGTATTTTTGAAAACGCAGCTTTTTCTACACGTTTGGGCCTTTTGTCCACATTGGTGAGTGATGTTTTATTGATTAGCATTCAAATATCTCAGTGAAGACAGAACAAAGATCTACCACAAAGCAAGAAAGCATGAGACAAGGCTAATCAAAAGGTATTGGCTGAAGCATTTGTTTATTACGCTTTAACAAAAGATCTTTTTGCATGCAGCTCCTGTACACAGGGCTCGAAGCAAAGAATAAAACAAAGCACAAACAAACAAGAAAACAAAAACAACAACTTTCCACCTTAGATAAGTAACTACATCAAAGCAAAAGAATCAAGAATGTTTTGCTCTTTTCATTCTTGATATATATATTTTTCTAATACTCTATTTTTAAACATATCTTTAAACAAGGAAAATGAACTCCACCTTTTTAAATCACTGTCATAACTATTCCACAGGTTAACTCCTCTAACAGAAACACATCTCTGCTTTATATTTGTCCTTATCTTGTTTTTTTTAAAGAAATCTGTTCCCCTTAAGTCACATTGACTCTCTCTGACTTTGAACAGCTTCTGAGTACTGGGGCAAAGCAAGTTATTTTGTGCTTTATACATTATCTGTGCCATTTTATATTCAACTAAATCATACAATTTCAGGGTATTCAGATTAATAAACAAAATCTTAGTTGGTTCTATATAGTTTTTATGGTTTTGAGTTTTCAGTGATCCTAAACGCTGTTTACGTGTGGACGAGGAAAACGGAGATTTCGTCACGCAATGTCAAAGGTGTGCACCTTTTTTGCTCCACGTTATTGTTTACATGAGTTTCTACAATGGCTGATAGAGACAAATTACTGTTAATCTGCAGTTTTTACAAGCATGGCCTACATTTAGAAAGACACATTCAACACAGACGTTCTCACAACCCAAGTCCGGACGCCAACGTCATTGTCAGTTTTGGACGAGACTGGGTCGGACGACCGCTTGGAAAAGCGAGGCGGTTCTGTGATAATGAAGAATAATTCCACCTCACCTTCTGTCCACCGCAGGACTCATTTCTGCTTCTATGCACCATCTTGTTTACTCTTTCCCTCCCAGGCGTCCAGACTTCTGTAGGCCAACGTTTCTACACGGTTTGGATTATATCGCCACCTGCTGCTTTGGCAAAACCTCAGTTTTCAAAAATACCCGTGTACATGTGGACGTAGCCTTAGCTCGTTACACCTGGTTGTGGATTCATGAGTTAAACCAAAATTAAAGTTAAAGACAAATCAGACTGTATTTCTTTTAAATGTTCAAATCCTGCTTTACATCAACCGTCTGCCTGCTTTTCTGTTCTTTATTCTTGAAGGTTTTTTCTTGTTTAGTTGTTTTGTTCGTCGTCACAGTTCTGCGGCGAGCTTTTCTAGGTGTTCTAACACTGTTGATGTGAGCATCAATCCCAGAAATCAGACAACAGAAGCAGAGAAATAGCACTTAATTATCACCACTATGAGTAACTCGTTTTGTTAGATCTCCTCATGTCATTTCGAGCACTAACAGTTCTTGCAGTTCAAGGTCACCCTGCACTGTATTTGGAGGTAACTTGAGTGCACTTCATGTACGTGTAAAAATAGTTTTTTTTATCATTCTTCCGATGATTAGATCACCGTTGTGTAACACGAATGCATCGCTTTGAGATTCGTACCTACTCGCATGAACAGATGAACAGATGTGCACGTGAACCCTGATCCTGTGAAGGTGACAGCCGTCCAACAGACGACTCCTGGAAGACTTTGTAACTTCTTTAGGGAACAAACGTCACCAACAACATTACCTCAACTGAAAATGACTCTGTCAACTTAACTCAGTCATCACCATTAGTCAAGCGGAAGAGTAATTCAGCTCATCCCCATTACACATAAGACAACAATATGGCACGGGGACGTCATTAGGTGCAGAGGGGGAGAAAGTGATGAAGAGCTCACTGAAATGAGATTGGATTTAAACAAGTACTGCTACTGTCCTGAGGCCTTTACATGGATGCTCTTTGAGAGGATAGGTGGATTCTGCATAATGATGAGACACTTAGTTTCCCTACTGTGGAGATTTATGGGCTCCGAGGCCTGTTACGATCATTAGGGGGATTGTGAAAGAAAAAGGGAAATGGGTTTGAGACTATATGGGCTTGGGAGGAGCTGGAAATTGCACACGGTTTTTTTCTTTTTTCTGGTAACACAGCACTTTTGAACCATAAATCTTTCATCCTCTCCTCCCTATTTGTGCAATGACATTTTGTAATGTAAGACTCCCTGTAATTTCACACTCCAATTAGTAAATTACTTATGTTGTTCTAGAATGCAAGCCTCGGGCGCTAATAAACAAACAGGTCACAGCCTGGGGGGATTAATGAAGAAACCCTGTTTTAAAACTATTTTTCACAAGTTGAGTAAAAATTCGAGGCTTTTGTTGGCTGTGTTTGAGGTCAGTCAAGCAACCTGAAACCTAACACAATGAACAACAGGGAACAAAAAAGAAAGAAAATGGGAAAAACTCGTTGAAACAGCAGCGTCATTTTTTGCATAATGCCTGCAAGTAGACCCAAAGAAAGTTGAATCAATAGTTATAATTTCTCTGGCAAGGGCTATACAAACATCAGCAAAATTTTACACCGCTAAAGCTGAATGAACGGCAGTCATTAGGCAATTGGAGCACGCTGAATAATTCATTCTGCATAATCAGCTTCATCAACAGAAACATTTGCTTTTATGTTAGCCGGGGTAGATTTACTACGGAAAAGGGGATACCATTGCCCTGATGGCTCTGGGGGATTATTTTAGTTTTGCATATTGGAGCTTTATTACACGAGGAAGCACAAGGAAACCAAACCATGGGTTGCATGTGGTTTTTCTTATTGTTTCCCAAAACTGTCAAAAAAGTTTCCAGCAGACAGAATTTGCCCAGGCGGGCTTCAGCTAAGCCAAACTTCAGCTACACGACCAAAAAGCAGCAAAGGAAAAATATCTTTCAACCTCGGTGTTTCATGTAGTGCAAAAGGTCGCCATTTGTGTTTTAATTAATGCTATATTAAAATTCCCAGCACTAACATTGTCCAGCATTTCCTCTTACAGCGTGGTTAGACACCAAAACACTACTTGGTTAGTTTTAGAGGAAAAGATGCCAAATGGCTGAAATTGGATCTGTCTCACCTGTGCTCTCATTCACAAACCAGTGGCATAAAAAAGGCAGAAAATTGTCTTTTATTTCCTATAAGTTTATACATTCAGCTCAGTGTGAGTAAATATGCTGCGTTTTACTATCATTTAATGTTCTATTATAGGAAGCCTTGAGCATTAAAACAGCTATAGTACTATTACATGTTAAAAAGGAAACACTTTGGAGGTAAATATACAGCAGTGGCTTTGTCACGACACCACTAAACCTCTACATATAAAATGCATAAACTTCTCAGTGAATTCTGCAGCAGCCACTGGAACTAAAAATACATAACTAATATGAAATGCTATTAAAAGACCAAAAACATCTCTCTGCAGTCATACTGAGGCAGAGAAGAAACTACAGGCGTTGCATTCACTGTACTGCTCTCTGTGCTGGCTGAGTGAGCTGTCTACAAAGTGACACATGGTACATGTTCAGTAGTCTCTGTGTCACCAAAATGCAGAGCAGGGGTAGGGGAACCTGCAGGTTTAGATGTGTCCTTGATCCAACACAGCTGATGTAAATGGCTAAATGACCTCCTCAACATGTCTTGAAGTTCTCCAGATGTTCTACAGATGCGAATGAACTAATCATGTGATTCAGGCGTGTTGACCCAGGGTGAGATCTAAAACCTGCAGGACACCGGCCCTCGAGGCCTGGAGTTGGACACCCCGATGCAGGGCATTTCTTTACTCTATGACGTTTGTCACGGTCAAGAAAAATGAGGAAATATTATTCACTCGATTTTCAGAAAGTTGTTTGATGTATTTTCTAATTTCAAAAGTATCCCAAAGCACATTTTTTACATGACATAGTAATTGATCGCCAGGATCCCCCTGATGTGAAAAACACTACTGTACGTGAGTGAAGAGGCACGCATGTATCCTCTTTGTTTGTTTGTTTTTGTCTGTTTTTTACATTATTTTCTCAAAAATATGATTTATTTGTTTATTTATGTCTAAAATGTTGAGATTTAGATTCAGTTCTTTAGTGGCCGTGACAGGTTGCAACTTGAACTCATATTTCAATTGGTCTACTGAGTTTGAATTGGGAAAGCATGGGCAGCCTTTCAACGATTACGACCTATATGGATGACCACCGCACTGCCTTTATCAACCAAGTTGCGGCTCCTGAAGACCATCGTTATACCGACGGCACTGTATGCAGCGGAGACTTGGAAACCAACTGCAAAGATCAACCGCCGTCTTGACGTCTTCCAACAACGTTGTCTTCGACGGCTGCTCAAGATCACATATCGGGATCGCGTTACCAATGAAGAAGTATATCGCCGTGCGGGAGTAGAGCCGCTCCATGTCCAAGTCACCAAGCGTCGGTTCAGATTTGCCGGTCACATCCTTCGGCTACCGGACCCGAGACCTGCCCGTGTCGCGGTTCTGTGGAAACCAAAGAATGGAAAGAGACGGCGAGGAAGACCTAAAATAAGATGGAGGAGGACTTTCCTTGAAGATTTACGTTCAGTCGAACTGTCATGGGATGAAGCAACAACTGCCGCGATAGACCGAGTTCGATGGCGTTCTCTTGTCGCCCGATGCGCCGATCGGCGCGGGAGGATCTAAGTCTAAGTCTACTGAGTTTGGAGCTTTTTTTAATACAAGGAAAAACATGTGATTGCAAGAAGGGACAACGATTCACTGAAAATATAAGTTAGAAGAAGCTCCTGGTCCAGATATTCTGGAAGCTTCACAAGTTGAAATCCAATCCTGGCTGAAATAAATGTCATAATAACCTGTAGTCCAAAAATCTTGACTGCTTTCAGCCAAAGACAGCCCGTTCTCACTCCCGAGGCGTAACATGCCAACGTTTTGTCACGCCGCGGGACGTTCTTATGGTACGCGGCGGGTTATGGGCAAAATCCAGTGCAATGACGCTCCCGCGGTAATAGACGTTCCAGCCCTGTAGTCCAGCCCTAAACCTAACCTTATCCCTAGCCCTAACCATAACCTTTTTCCTGAGCTGAACCAGGACTTTAATGATGTTAAATAGCGTGTTTCTAAGCAATTTGAAGAAAAAGAGCGAACATGTGTAGATTGAGTCCATATGGTTCTCATATTTCCTCATTTTTTCCAAGGTCGTCATTTAGGAACGTGGTGGGTAGCTGAAAACGTAATATGTTGACGATTTGTCACCTAGTGTAAAATGTTACGCTTTGGGAGTGAGAACGTGTTGCCAAAGAAGAGCTCAGAGAGACAAGAGTAGTGGCTGATACAGTTTGTCACATCATCCTCCACCCAGCAAATACATATACAAACAATTAAAGTGCTCGACTGTTCCCTTTGTGGAAGTGTTAAACACAAAAAATTTTATATCAGACTCTGGCTCAGCTGCAGTGTCAGAGGGGCAGATGATGAGGGAAAACAGTTTGATGGCTGGTAAACAAGCCAGCAATCATTCAGCTGATATCTATTCATCTGTTGCCACACCGGCAGACGATGCCAGTGAAGCTCTTATACCAGCTAGAAACGACTTATTTAATAAGAATTCAAGCACGATCCATCAATCTTCATTTGGTCTCATTTACTGGTTCATTTCCTTCCACTTGCTTCCCTTCGACCTCACACGCACACACCTGGAAATACCCCCGTAACATTCGGCCTCTTTTCTTTATCAACCACACGCAACAGCTCGGTTCCTCATCCACAGAACACCGTAAGAGGAGTGACAGGCCCACAGAGTCCCAGTGGCCATGTTAGAGATATGTAAAGGTCACTACAGATGTTTAAATATCAAAGGCTTCTGCTTTAGCTGGGGAACTCTCAGCATGTTCAGAGGACAAACAGTGTTTCCCAAGAACACGGAGGTTTGTCTTCGTGCCCACGACGTTACCTGATCTTTGAATATGATGATGGAATTAACGATTGTACTAAAAATGTCAAAGCTGACAAATTAATGTGTTTATCTGATTTCTAAACAGCTTCCAAAACAAATTTTTGTGGTTGATTTCAAGATTTTCAAGTGATTTTCTTTTTTGTTCATCTTTTGTCACTTAAATGTGTAACGCTGAGTACAATGAATACCTCCCAGTGTCTGAAAATGTGTAACTATTAGCTCTTTCTTTGACTTTGGCTGTAGAGAGCCCGTTCTCACTCCCGAGGCGTAACATGCCGACATTTTGTCACGTCCCGCGGCGTTCCTGAGGAACGCGAAAGGAGACCTTCGGCATTCTTATGGTACGCGGCGGGTTATGGCTGAAATCCAGTGCAATGACGCTCCCGCGGTAATAGACGTTCCAGCCCTGTATTGCAGCCCTAAACCTAACCTTATCCCTAGCCCTAACCATAACCTTTTTCCTGACCTTAACCAAGACTTTAATTATGTTAAATAGCGTGTTTCTAAGCAATTTGAAGAAAAAGAGCGAACATATGTAGATTGAGTCCATATGGTTCTCATTTTTCCTCATTTTTCCGAGGTCCTCATTCAGGAACGTGGTGGGTAGCCGAATATGTTACGAATATGTAATATGTTGACGATTTGTCACCTAGCGTAAAATGTTACGCTTTGGGAGTGAGAACGTGTTGCTGTAGAACAGCAGTCTCCAACCCCTCCCCAACCTCGGACCGGTACCGGGCCGCGAGAGTTGAGGCTCAGGTGTGAAATGTATAGTTTTCAGGGTTTTTATCGGTTTTCAGCGTTATTTTGTTATTGTTTTGATCGTTAACTCGGTTTTCCTGGGTCTTTTCACGTGTGTCATGAATAAATCTTTTTTTTGGTACCGGTACTAGTTTTATTTTGTTGCATTTATCCGCGACACCTTAAAGGCCGGTCCATGAAAATATTGTTGGGCATAAACCGGTCCGTGGCGCAAAAAAGGTTGGAGACCGCTGCTGTAGAGGATATGAACTATGAGTCAGGTGCTGAGAGAACCAGTAGCTCGGTCCAAAGTGTTGCACCTGAGCGATGATGAGGGTTGTTGGCGGATAATCGCTTGAAACATATGCACAGAATCTGTAGATAAAGTAACAGGTTGGTGGTACTGCAAGCCTCCTGGTTACCAGCTATTGTCTAATCAGAGTTGATGATAAGTCTGAAGAGACTTTGAGAACAAGGAGTTTAAGAACTTTCAGCAAAAGATGAATTACTTTTTTAAAAATACAGATTTGTGCCCATTAGATATTTACTAAGAACATTATAATAACTAAAAAAAATAAACAAATAACCAAACTGGCAGACAAGCGCATTGGTTAGAGCTCACTCATTGGTTTATTAGAGTCACGCCAAGGCCGATATAGATGCTAATGCCTTTGATAAATCAAACACCAAGCAGCACTATCCAGCAGCGGCTGAGCTGAGCAAAGTCTCATGCTGTAGGTATTACAGGTATTGCACTGCAGTGGTTTGTATCATATCTATCTAATAGACTCCAATTTGTGCATGTAAATGGAGAGTCCTCTTCACACACTGAGGTTAATTATGGAGTTCCACAGGGTTCAGTGCTAGGACCAATTCTGTTTACATTATACATGCTTCCCCTAGGCAGCATCATTAGAAGACATAGCATACATTTTCACTGCTATGCAGATGACACCCAGCTCTATCTGTCCATGAAGCCAGATAACACACACCAATTAGTTAAACTGCAGGAATGTCTTAAAGACATAAAGACTTGGATGGCCACTAACTTTCTGCTTCTTAACTCAGATAAAACTGAGGTCATTGTACTCGGCGCTGAAAAGCTTAGAAATATGGTATCTAACCAGATTCTTACTCTGGATGGCATTACCTTGGCCTCCAGTAACACTGTGAGGAACCTTGGAGTCATTTTTGACCAGGATATGTCCTTCAACGCACATATTAAACAAATATGTAAGACTGCGTTCTTCCATTTGCGCAACATCTCTAAAATTAGAAATATCCTGTCTCAGAGTGACGCTGAAAAACTAGTTCATGCATTTATTACTTCCAGGCTGGACAACTGCAATTCATTATTATCAGGATGTCCAAAAAACTCACTGAAAAGCCTTCAGTTAATCCAAAATGCTGCAGCAAGAGTACTGACAGGGACTAGAAGGAGAGAGCATATTTCTCCTGTTTTGGCTTCCCTTCATTGGCTTCCTGTTAAATCCAGAATTGAATTCAAAATCCTGCTCCTCACATACAAGGTCTTAAATAATCAGGCCCCATCTTATCTTAATGACCTTGTAGTACCATATCACCCTATTAGAGCACTTCGCTCCCGCTCTGCAGGCCTACTTGTTGTTCCTAGAGTATTTAAAAGTAGAATGGGAGGCAGAGCCTTCAGTTTTCAGGCCCCTCTTCTGTGGAACCAGCTTCCAGTTTGGATTCAGGAGACAGACACTATCTCTACTTTTAAGATTAGGCTTCAAACTTTCCTTTTTGCTAAAGCATATAGTTAGGGCTGGACCAGGTGACCCTGAATCCTCCCTTAGTTATGCTGCAATAGATGTAGGCTGCCGGGGGATTCCCATGATGCATTGAGTTTTTCCTTTCCAGTCACCTTTCTCACTCACTATGTGTTAACAGACCTCTCTGTATTGAATCGTATCTGTTATTAATCTCTGTCTCTCTTCCACAGCATGTCTTTTATCCTGTCTTCCTTCTCTCACCCCAACCGGTCGCAGCAGATGGCCGCCCCTCCCTGAGCCTGGTTCTGCCGGAGGTTTCTTCCTGTTAAAAGGGAGTTTTTCCTACCCACTGTCGCCAAAGTGCTTGCTCATAGGGGGTCATATGATTGTTGGGCTTTTCTCTGTATCTATGAAGCGCCTTGAGGCGACATTTGTTGTGATTTGGCGCTATATAAATAAATAAAATTGAATTGAATTGAATTGAAGTCTTTAACGAGGTCTCTCAAGTAACAGAAAAGTTTGTTTCTCTTCATTCCCGTCTCCATTGTTGTCTTGGCAGCACACCTCCATCTGCTCCTTTGACAACGGAGTGACAATACATATCTGCGACTCCATCACAACGAACTGCTCCATCTGTTCCGCCTGCCTCTCTTTGCCACGTACCGTCAGCGCTTCGCCGTATCCATCATCTTCTCTTTGATTTCAGAGCTCCGTTCCCTGTTTAATCATGCCAGACGCAGAAAAGCACAAACGTTTCCTGATGAATCAGGGCGATGCTTGACCCGGTGTAATTCTCTCTTTTTCTTAAGTTCACGTTGTGAAGTTTTCACACGGGCCTACGCACTTGGACAGATGCACCTCCTACACAGTCCCTCGCTCGGTCTGAAGCATATTATGATGTATCTTGTTTGCTTGTGCTCTTTCGCTCCCTTTTGTTTGATAGCGAACACATTTCTACAAACAGATTATGACTCCAAATATCATAGCATTGCCTTCTTTTCCCCCCATTCTTAATGCTAAGAACACTTCATCTGCTGTCTACAATTAACCTGTCAAAGACAGCTCCCTCTATGATCATTTAGCCATGATCTATTGTGTTATTACTATTTCACTTGGAGCCATCCATCACCTGACTAATGGCATTAATCCTTCCTTTTGTGGGAGACTGCCAGCTCAGTGCCATGGGGAGCTTTTGTTGAATCCCATGTGTTCTAGGTCAGACTTAGTAGTAATATAGTTGCAGTTCCCTGCTATAGCTGCCGCAGTCTTAATGGACTGCTGTTCCTCCAGTGGAAATACAAACACACAAATTAAGTGTTTGCCTGGACCTTGGGTCTGTCGTGTGCTGTCTCAAGGTAATGAAACTGTTGTGCAGTGTTTATATGCACCACATTTCCTTGTAGACAACTCTTTACGAGGTTAGAGCTGAGCCATGAAAGCCCCCATCCTTGTAAACCCGACGTGTGTTTGCTGGCACGAGGATGCACTGGTGGCTTTCTTTGTTTCTCTAAAGGGCAAATTTGGGTAGTTGCTGCTTGTGTTTCGAAGGAAATTCAAGGATGGGGAATTTCAATTTGCCAGCATTAACTTGCGTTTCTGCAGGCTGGTCAGACCAGCATGTAACACCGTCTGCCTCTGTGCATTCACATGCAACAGATCGCTTTACAGAGGTGTGCTGAGATGTCACAGCAGGTACCTGACAAGCACATTTTTAGAACATGAGAGCAAAACAAAAACATGTCAGTCATGGATTGGCTCGTGGGCTAGCTGACACCAAATCATTTAAAATCTGTGATTACTAACAAAGACAAATATACACTTCATTCTGGGCCATATTTGAAAGGGACATTCAGTCATTATTATATCAATCTTACTGGTACAGCTATTTCTACTAAGCCTGTAGAAACAGTTCTATAGCCTCGCATAAACGTTTTCATCCTTGACAACCTAAATACGTTACCTGGACCATGGCATGTATATAAAAATCTGCACTCAGATTCATTTTAATGGGCAGTAGTGGGTGAATGAACTACCGGTAGGGATGCACCAATACCACTTTTTTGGAAATGAGTACGAGTACTTGCATTTCAGTACTTGCCGATACCCGATACCGGTATCGATACTGATACCGACACCGATACCCGATACCGGTATCGATACTGGTATCGGGTATCGGTACGAGTACTGAAATGCAAGTACGAGTACTCGCATTTCTGTACTCGCCGATACCCGATACCGGTATCGCTACCGATACCGACACCAATACCTGATACCGGTACCGATACCGGTGCATCCCTAACTACCGGTCTACCAAAAAGAAGTGCAAATGTATACTGAATGACAAACCTTAGTCTACATATCATTACATCATGTGCAAAAGGCCCATAATGTGTTTATTTTGGTAGGAAATGGAAAATAAATGCAATAATTTATAGAAACATGCAAACATACACAGAAATACAGCATGTAAAGCAGAAACTGTCGTGGTCCTGGGTTTTTGCCCTGAACGCTTTACTCGTTCTTTCTCATTTATGAAATGTTTATATTCAAGTTTTGTACTGGTGAGTTTTGAGATTTCTAGTCTTTAGTGCATGTGAGATGCATGTCTCCACGTCTTCATCCCCAGCCCCAGTGTCTAGTTCACTTGTCATAGTCTAAGTGTGGGGTTTGCTTCCTGTTTTATTTTGATAGTGTCTTGTCTTGTGTGTGTGATGTTCAGTTTTGCTTCCTCCGTCTCGTTAGTTATAATTCTGTTCAGCTGTGTCCCTACTTCCCTTAATCACCCTCCTGTGTATATGTTGTCTGCGTTCTTGTCGTCACGTTCTTCCTCACAGTGTGTGTAATCACTGTCTACTGTTCTGTCAGCCCTGAGGCAGCTTTCTTGTCCTTTTTTGAAGTAGTCTTGAGGAACAGTTCCCCAGACTTCGAGACATTTAAAGATTTCTTTAGATGTTTGGTGCCCTTTGTCGTGCTTTCTGTCCCACACTGTTTCAAAGAGCAGTGAGGTCCGACCTCAGGGAGGCCAGTCCATGCTTCATGTGGTTTTCACTGCATTGGGAGGATGTTTAAGATCCTTTTCATGCTGGAATTATAAAGCTGCTGCCAACCCGATACTTTCCAGCATGCTGAATCAAAATCTGACCATACTTGTCTGTGTTTAAGATTCACTTTCAATTTTCACAGGATCTCCAGCTCCACTGGGAGAGATGGAACCTCAAACCACGACCGCCTCCGCTGCTTTTTTAACAGTGGTCCGAGGAACAGTTCCTCTTACTAACATGATTTGAACCAAGTAAAATCGACAATAAAGCTGTGCATGTTTTAGTGTATGACTGCCTTGGTTTTGCAGCCCCTGTCTGGTCTGCAAACTCCACCCAAAAAGGCTTAAGCTGGAGATTGAAGCAGGAAGCTTCTTGCTCTGTGGTCTCTGTTAGCACGTTAGCATTCTAACCTTGTAATTTAGCAGTGTGCTAAACTTTTGTACACTGTTATTTTTGATTTTCACTTTCTTTAGTGACTAAAAGTTGGAACAGTTCTGTCCAGTTTTCGTAATAAAAATATTTAGGATGTATTTAGGATTCTCGATAACTTAATAAAAGGACAAGTAGTCTCGAGGAGCATAATTATGGTAATTAAAATAATTATGATCAATGAAAAATACTAGCTGGAAAAACGATTCCCCTCTGCGATAGGTGGTAAATCCACATAAGGAGCCAGCAGATTGTAGACAACCTCTGATTACAGTGTACAGCACTGTACTCGTCTCCGATGTAATTATTGGATGAGTTAATAACCACACAGTCCATTAGAGAGTCAGGGCCTTGTCTCTCAAGTTTGCTGAAGCGTTAGCAGAGATATGGTAATTTCCATTGCATCAAACCGAGTGTTTACAAATCCCTACAGCTCCTCTGTTAATGCGATGCAAGGGAAGGTATCAGCAGTGTCCCTCAACTGCTACAAAATATCTACCAACACAACATTAGAAATATTATGGTATTTATAACAGCAAAGGGGCAAACAGCACTCTCCTGTGTAAGTGAGAAAATCAGAGAAAACAGCCTGTTCTTGTCTGGCCCTTTGCTACAAAATATTTTAGACAAGACATCCTAAACTAGGGAATAAATAAGATGATTCCTATTTATTCTATGTGTGAAGCGTCTTCCCTTTACTGTTCTCCTGCATTAGCCTATTTATGTAATTCTCACTTGGCAATAGCAACACTGCCCTATTCTCAGCAGCCAGCCTGGGACTACATCAGTTAGTAATTGTCTCCACAAACTCCTCGCAGCCGAGAGATACGAGCTTGAAAAGCCAAGACTTCTAAATCTAAAAATATCTCAATTTACTCAAAGAGGGGTCTGACCTGAATGTTCATTTTAAAAAGTCATAAAAGGGAATCGACAATGACGACAAATACTTCAGCCGAGCCTGTTTGTCCTGACACGGATTCTTTCTCTAAAGAAAGTTAAGTCCTCAGTGCTTCACTTAACCACGGCTAAGCACCAACTTACAGTTGATTAAATTCAGAGTGACCCAGTCTGAAAACTATTAGCTGGTTACAAGCTGAAAATGAGCATATTAAAGCTTATTGCTGCTGGCTCAACAGTCGAGATGAAGTGTCAAGGCTGTGAGGGGAATCGGGTTGAATTAGGCAACCGACAATATCTATGTAAACCGCTTTTAACTAAATAGATGGAGTGCACGTTCTTTATTCGCAACAACAGCCCTGGGGAGGTGGATGCAGCGCACAGATGACACATTCGGGAGGTGAATAAAAATGGGTCTAGCAGAGGTGGTAATCAGGACTGGGTCTTTTGCTCTGGGGGCCACGGAAGCTGCGATGATGCAAATTATAGCCACAGTCTCCTAACACCTATAATCTTCCACACCCCGACACGGACGACCTTGATTTTGTTGAACTGCCAAATCCGTGTCCCATCCATCGGCCGTCTTGATCTTTCTGCTCGTCTGCTTGATGTGTATTCTGCCTTCACAACCAAGATCTATTTAATCAGTGAGATCAATAGTTGTTACTGCTATTGATCTTGTGAGATGTAAGGTGGGAGCACCTCATATTTTGTGCGCGGTGGTAATCTTTAGAGATAATGTAGCCTGCTAAGGGCTGTTTTTAATTAACATTAGGAAAGACTGTTTTCCAATCATGCTGCGGCGGTGACTGATGAGTCCTTTTTACTCTTCTCAAGCCATCGGAATAATTTTAGGTTTTGCCCAGAACCTTGGCTGAAAGCAGGAAGCTCTTTCAAGTCAGCTCCCACCCAGACTTCACAGGGATTTGAACTTCTTGAACTTGGCGAGCCTGCTCATCTTAATACTTAATCTTATAGTCTAAAATAGCAGCTGCAGAATTTGGAGGTTTTACTTGGAGTTTAAATGCTCGAGCAATGTTTGGAGCTCAAATTAAAGTTGCGCTGCAGATGACTTTTTTACTTTTTCCTTCATACACAAATTTTATTAAATTCCAAAAAGAGAAACTAAAAAAGTGGAGAGGATTATTTTCTTTACAAAAAATGTATTAGTGCTGTATTCCCCTATTAGCAAGAAACACAACAATTCCTAACTAGAAACCACACGATGAATGAGATGAATACAACATCCTTCAGATTCTAAGAATCTGTCAGTACATCAGAAAATGAGGCTGATTCAAAACAATATCCTTTCAAAATAATTACAATGTTTTTACAATAAAGTGCAGAATACATAATCAAATGTATGATTAAAAAGAATCAAATCTCAGTACAACAATAATGATGCTCCAGTTAAAGATTCAAAGACTTGGTGCTCTGAACCCTGCATAGAAATCTATGAAAGGATGTAATAATAGCAAGGACAGTAGTTGACCTCGCCCTGAATAAAAGAGCTGAAACTTAAATAAATACAAGCACAGAGTAGACGTTCAGGATCATTTCAGCTTTGTGGTGGCGGGCATGTCTACTCCGTTCATGGTGAAGATGTGAGCAGCTGTGCTCACATTATCTTTAAGACCGACCATAGAACCAAGTCCGCCAGAGCTTATATTATATTTTTACATGCTGTGGAGCCATTTTTGGGAGCATTTCAAGTTGATATACATCAATACAACCATTACAGCCTAAATTATAATAATATGTCTGCATTAAGTGCATAGTAATTATATAAATTGCAAAAAAGTGCAATAAACTACAAAAAATTGAAAATCGTTTTTGTTTTTTTAACATATATTTCTATTTAGAGAAATTTAAGAGGCTTATCCCTCAAAACTGTAAATACAAAAAAGTTGCACAAAATAGTTTCCCACCACAGGAAATTTATTTTGAGTGTCTTCATAGTTTTATTTTTGAAATACACCAATTTTTATACACTGCAGGAAAAACGAAAATAAATATTATAATGCAAATTTGCAAAAAAGCAGCATATGCATCAAAATAAACTATTTCCAGCAGTGCAATATGAGTCCTAAGCATCCCAGAAACCACACAGAAAGTCATAAAGTCAAACATAACTTTTAAAAACACCAGTATAGGCTCATGAGGCCCTGATGGTAAAAAAAACTACATTTCCGCGAAAATGACGTCACTTCCGGTTTTGGGCAGGTCATGGCGGACATGCGATAGTTCGCGCTGACGTCTAATCCAACGTAGGAAGTGTTCCAAACAGCTGATCGGATCAGCAAAGCGTGTTTCTGGAATATTATGTTTTTGTTGCTGCAAGTGCTTTTTATGCAGTTTTTGCAAAGTTATATGTGGAAGGAAACTGTGACCGAGGACAAGCTGATGGCATAAGATGTAAGTACAACTCCTCCGGTTTCATATGCAAAAAAATTATTGCGCTAGCTCACGTGGTTGCAGAGCTACCGGGATTTAAAAATAGTTACGCAAAACGGAGCGTGCTGCTCTGACCGGCTTTAAAGAGTTAAAAAGTTTTTGGTTTACTGATGAATTAATGTGTCATAACTGACATGTGCAGAGGTTGAAGTTGAAGTAATTTGTGAAGGAAAAGCTTCTGAGACTTTTTACGCATTATGAATTTGACTGGTTATTCTATACATTCTGCTTTCAGGTCCTGGAGATGGTGGAAGAGGCAATAAAGGTCTCTACCCAGTAACTTTGAGCAATCATCTAAAAAACTGTTAGGAAGCATCACCAACATGGCTGACAAAAAGCAACACAACAACAGAAAGACTTAATTTTATGGATCCATTTTTGATGCTTTTTACACCATTTCTAGTGAAGTAAAAATTATTTGAACAGAAACACACGTGTGCCGGCTCGCTCGTTATTCTGAAAAATCCACGAACTGCAAAATCAGATTTTACTGACCCGTCTCTGAGGAAACCCTGCAACTTCAAATTCAACTTAAGTGCATGATCTATGATATAAGGAACTGTGACTGAGCAGCGCTTTCTCAGCTTTGGCTTCAGTTGTAACTAACAGAAATTTTTTTTTCTGACTGAATAAGAGAAACCAAGTAGTGAGACGCCATTGGTGAGAGTTCAGCGGCGTCAAAGGACTCTATTTAACATATGCAGAAACACAGAATCAATTAGCTGATCTTTTTACTGTAAAAGAGATTAAAGCTGCTGACTTGTGATATTCCACTGATCCTCTGACAGTGTGAAGGACATAACATGAAGTCGCCATCTATAGAAGAAAAACATGGCTAACAAAACTTGGTCAAAGCACGAAGAGAAGCCTGAAGGATGCTGACACTACACTCTTTGATCAGGTGAAACAAAAAGACATTTGAGAGGGAAGTTTGCTGACAGAGTGCAACATTTACAGATGCACTGGATGGATGTTCATGTAAAGAGATGACACTTAGCTCAAAAAGCTGGCTTGGAAATGTATTCCCCATGTCTCTGATTAAAAAAGGGGAAAAATTAATTAGAAGACACATATTTGCTCCACTGAAGAACAGCTCAAAACAAACATGACAGAAAAGTAAAACTGTCGGTTTATCCTTCCGTCCATCCATGTTTGCACAGGAGGATCTCGAGCCTTTTGCAGTTAGTTATTAAATTATTTAGTGTCATGATCCGTGGGAGTGTCTGGAGGTTTTCCATCTGTGGCCGTGGGTCCTTCCCTTTTGGTGGGACCTCCAGTGCCTCACCTGTATTCCATCTGCAAGCAATCGGCGCGAGAGCTACTTAATCCTGTGCAACCTGCTTTTCCTCGCCAGTTTGTTATTGTCTCAATGGCGAGGTGTTGCATTCCCTGGTTCAATGTCACCGGGATATTCTCCGTCTCCCTCTCTCCCTTCCTGCCTGCCCTCTGACCTTCTCATTACTCCTCAGGGCTCCCGAGGAAGCGTCCACAGACCTCCCCTCCTCAGTGCTTACTAACTCGGACGTGTAAAAATCCCTCTGACCTCTTTTCTCTTACCTCTCCTGCAACCTGACTTGCTAGGACAATCCCTCTCAGTCACCGATCCTCCGTGACTATTATTTACTTAAGACTTTGTCCGCTTCGTGTACAAATATCCTTGTCAATAGTTACTTTGCGTGTGTTTGGTGTCTGCATTTGGGTCCTTTCTTTGGGTGAACCTCTGGTTTAGTTATTAGCCTTTATTTTGATAAATATTTATTTATCTTAAACAAATAATAAACCTGCTGCTCCTGATGAGCAAACTCTGCTTAGCTGGAGGTTCAACTTAGAGAATATGTATTCAATCAAAAAATCTCATTTCACTTTATTGGTAGATCAGTTTCCACGTCTCCTTTAATAAGCTATGGGACAGTAACTCTTAATGTTTAATGCTATAAACCATACTATACTATACTTGAAATTAAAATGTTGAGGTTTTGGATTATTATGTAATCAGCTGGGGGAGTATTTGTTCACTTTCTCTTTATGTTACTATCATGTATTGGAGTGTAAACTAAATACAGGCTTAAGAAACTGAGAACAAACCTCTCATTTAAGTTGATGAAGTACAAAAGGTCCACAACAGAAAGGAAATGAAAACTCCAAGAAGATGATACAAACACAAAGACGGAGACTCAGAGGAAGGGCTGGACTATTTATACACACGTGAGGTAATCAGGGAAGCAGGAGGGACAGAAGACATGTGAGAGTCAAAATGCGCAGGACACAGGAAACGACGAACTACCAAAACAAAACGGGAAATGAATACCAAACAGAGGAATCACAGGAGGAAGTGCAAAGCAAGATTTAACAAGAACTAAGAAACATGTAAAAACCAAAGTCTAACAACAACTTAACTAAATACAAAGACACCAAACAAGAAAGTGCCTAAAATTAAAGCGGATGTAAAATTTAGATTGTCACAATCTGAGTGGAGACCTGTTAGGTGAGTGTAAGTTTCACTACAATCTAACTAGAAGGAGCAGTGATTCTCGTGGAGGGACAGATGGATGCAGATTATCTCATCGGTCCTAGAAAAGGCCCAGCCAGGGACCGTGACACTCATACATATAACAGATGTTTGATATTAAAGATATAAAAGGACAGATTTGGTAATTAAATTTCCACCTAATTCAAAATCATCCAAGGCTAAAGTCGGCTTGGCTGGAAGTAATTCAACCATTTCATTTAATCACCTTTTTTTATTTTGACTTTTTTGTTAGTTGTACTTCAGCTTGACATTGAGTCCTGCAGCGTGCTTTAGAAAGATTAGTTGTTGCGCGGCCTGGTGCAGCCACTACCTTCCTGCACCAAGTCCCGTCCTACAGGACGATCGCTTTGGCTCTCAGGTCAGCGTCACTGACCTTAATGGCAGCTGTTTCCTGTGCACAATCTTGGAGCTCTGTGTGAAGAAGCTGTGCTGAGCTACATACTGTGTGACAAAGCTCAGTGAAGGTGACACCGTGATGAAGACTCGGGTGGGAAATGAGAATCATTACAGGCTGAGAATCATTTTTAGGCACAGCCAGCTCTCCTACTGGGGCCGTTTCCTGATTGAGGTTCAGCCTAAAATACGACCAAAATAGTTCTTCTTGTTCTCTAAAAACCTCTAAAATGAATTTACCGTTTCATGATATAAATTCCTTATATTCAAAACAGTATGGCCACGTTCACCATGTGGCTAATGGAAGACAGTTTTCATATACCTGTTTCATATGGTTTGCTTGTACAATGATAAAGATAGGCACACTTTTTGTTTTCATGACTGCGATCTAGCTAGCTACTCAAGATACATGAAAAGTGTGAGAAACACAATATATTTGAGCATCATAAATACACATTTTTAAATGGTAAATGACCAACTTTGCAGATGATTTGATTAGTTCATCTGGTAGTTATGTTGTCTTGGAAACAGATGTTGCTGAATGAGAGACACTGAGGAAAAAACACTTGACGTGGGACCAACAGGTGGCGTCGCTCTGCTGCTCGTTATAGAATTGGTTTGATTATTGTCATAAAGAAAATAAAGATAAAACATTTTTATTCTCATAATTAAAAATTACTTGTTTGTTAGTTTTCTTACAAGCGCTTTCAGCAAATATGAATTTGCTGTCACACACACTTCACAATGCGAGCCTTTACAGTGATGTGGGGTTAGTGTAATAGATGGAAGGATGTCTGTGCTTGTATTGATTGTGGCACGTGTTACATGAAGGTTAGTTAGTGATGGGAGAATTTAACAATTCAGTTCAACAAAAGTTGAGAGTGGAGTTTTTTTTTTAGCTGTGAGTCATTAATGCGTTACTGTAATCTGATTACTTTTTTCAAGTAACGAGTAAAGTAAGGGATTACTATTGCAAAAACAGTAATTAGATTACCGTTACTTTCCCGTAGGAACGCTGCGTTACTGCGTTACTAAAATCGTGATTTTTTTGCGAGAATGTCTCATGACAGTGACGTAAGCGAGTGCGACGTTCGTGACAACAGCTGTGTGCAGATCAACAATGGATCATATATCGAGTGCAGAGAGAGTATGAGCGTGCAGCGTTTAAAGCGTGGAAGTACTGACCTTACTTTGAGTTTGATTCCATAAAAAGTGACAAAAACATTAGTGTCCGTTGTGCGTGGGAAGAAAACTTCTTTTTACAGCGAAAAAAACCCCTAAACTTCCAAACAAGCACCGAGTAGCTACGACGTAATGGGAAACTCACAGAGAAACTCGCGGATTCTTCCACTGACCGCTGCACACCTGCACCAGGGTAACCCTCCGCCTGCCCCACTCCTGCTTTACAGGTGAAAATAGAGCAACAGGACCACTAGTCTTTGACTTTATTTATTTTCTGCTGTGTTTTACTTGCATCTATTTGAAAGACTGAGTGTAAACAAAAAAATATTTTATTTTATGTGCTGGAATGTGCAGAAAATAGGTTTAAATGTTAAACTCATTTCTTCCAGTCAGAGAATGTTGCATATAATTAAATTTTTGCTTGATGCATAAAGTTAAAAGATTAAAACTAATAAAACAAGTTTTAAAAGAGACTTTTCCATTTGATTACATTTTGTATGATGATGATGCAGAAAAAGTAGAATTGGGCTGAAAGATCTATCACTTTATCACCTATTCAGGTTGTAAATCGTGTTTTTAAAAAGTAACTAAGTCATTAATTACTTTTGAAAATAAGTAATCAGTAAAGTAACTGGATTACTTTTTTGGGGAAGTAATCAGTAATTAGTTACTGATTACTTTTTTCAAGTAACTTGACCAGCACTGGTCATCACCTGTGCACTGTTACTGCTACCACTGAAGAGCTTTCATGCGAAACAATCAATGTTCAGCTTACAATTTAACCAGGGGGATTGTGACAATATTAACATATTAAAGGATGGATGTAGAAATAGAGGGTTTGTAATAACAGTGTGTCTCAAAGAAAGGCCTCACACTTAATTCTAGCTAAATAATTTTAAATTACATTCATCGGGTGAGTTAAAGCCATCAGGTAATTAGCTAAATTGAAAAACCTACAGTATGCTATGTGAGCAGCATAAGAGGTCGCAAGTAAGGAGCAAAGAGCTAATTACAGGTGAGGATAGAAAAAAGATGACGATGATCTCACCTTCTGGTCGTGACTGTAAGCTAAGGCCCAGTCCTCTTCAGTGGGGTGGAATAAAAGGCTCAGGAGGTAGAAATTGAGGCGGTACTTCTGGTAACTGGCTCCCTCATCAGTGCTGATGAGTACGCTGCTCTCAAACTCCGGATCTGTCAACACCATAATCTGAGAGTGGGGAGAAAGGGAGAAGGATGAGGAGGAGGGCGTGCACACACGTGAAGGATAAAGGTGTGCGTTTTTGAAGATGGAAGAAGAAAGGATTTAAAAGGCAAATTTTGTGCAAAGAGGTGGAAAGATGGGGAGATGAGGAGGTGGAAGAGAGACGTTAGTGTCAGCAGAATAGGCTGGGCATTTTGGCACACGTCAGGCTTATGCTTGGCAAACAGCTCTGGAATATTTCCAGCTTCATTTCTTGACTGTGACTGTTGCACTTGCGTTGCCATAGTTCTGCAGCTTTTCTGAGGCGGCGCTTCGGCGTTTTCATCGTCTCGTTCCAAAATACAAGGAAGTGGCACCTAAACCGAAACACAACCACATTCGAGCACGTAGGTGGCATCGGAAAAACTGATCATTGGAACGACTTGTCCAAATAGATTACAGTAAAGTGACGCCACTTGTGGTCTGGCTGCAATTAAGTGCCGCAGAAACAAGTGATTGAGCAGCCATGCATGAATCTGCACATACAGTGTGTTACTTCGGTTATCAGTCGGTGCTTTAGCATGTCATTTTTCCTTCCAATAAAAACTCTAATTTCAAATTTAACAGCTCCACAGTAGTAGAAGCCCTAATTTCATGCTTGGAATATTTCTACCAGAGCTATCACAGTTATTACAGTATTCACTAAGAACAGGAATTCCACAATGCATATTTCTTTCAGCTAATGACATTTGGAGTCTTTGTGGGAGCAGATAAAATGTTCACAGGGATTCCTCCTTGAATAAAAAGAAGGTGTTAGCATAGATGTAGCATTTAAAAGGGATGGTACTGTTTTGACTCATAGAATCTGAAATGAATCCATCAGTTTGGTTTATTTTTACATGAACAGGGATTTGAATGATTCCACACAAATAAATAAATAACGGTGTTTTGTTGTATGCTTCACTTTTAGGGTAATACACACTTCATCACAGGATAGGTGTGGATGCTCTAATCAGCCATAACATTAACACCATGCAGAGTTCTGCTGGGAAATCTGGGTTTTTGCATTGGTGTGGATTGCTCATTTATACGTACAGCCCACTTAAACATTTCCGCGCTGATGGCAACAGTGCTCCCATGAAAACAAAGAGCCTGTGGGGTCTGAGGCATCATTCTGTAACCCACGGGACCCACTGAAAGCATTCACAATGGCATCACAGGTATCGGGGGTGTTTCAACAGTACAATGAAGATGTCTCTATTAATACTGTTTGCTTGGTAAATGGTAAATGGCCTGTATTTATATAGCGCTTTACTAGTCCCTAAGGACCCCAAAGCGCTTTACATATCTAGTCATCCACACATTCACGCACACATTCACACACTGGTGATGGCAGCTACATTGTAGCCACAGCTACCCTGGGGCGCGCTGCCGGACACTGGCGCTGACCACCACCAGTAGGCAACGGGTGAAGTGTCTTGCCCGAGGACACAACGACCAAGACTGTCCAAGCCGGGGCTCAAACCGGCAACCTTCCGATTACAAGGCGAACTCCCAACTCTTGAGCCACGATCGCCCACTAACGATCGCAGCCAAGCCCACGATTGCTTGGCTTGGGGAAGCCATTTACTACAACAGTTTGTAGTAAATGTTTTATAACAGCTGCTAATTCGTTGACACCCACACAGTAAAATTGAACTGGTAAGTCCAACAACCTATTTTATTTTTCTTACCAAATCCTGATGAAAACACCGTTTGCCTGACTGCTAGCGCTTCTGCTTACATAGCCTCTCAGCTAACTGCTTATTGGTCCTGTTGGTCACCTGGTTCTGAAAGCCGCCCCGTGTTGCAGCTGGAAACGGGGTTAATAGGCCAATCTGTGCTCCACAAAAGTAAAAAATAAAAAGGAAAAATGAGCTCGACTCCAAAGTTCTCAGAGAGCCGAGTACAAACCAATCTACCGTGTTTCTCGTTAGAATTAAAACAGCTCTGAATGTTTCTCTCTCAGCGTTTAGTCTCTTATCTGCCTTAAACTACAACACCCACACCTCCACTATAATCGTGTGGTGGAACGGTGGGTAGCGATGGCGCTCGCAGCCCAAACGGCTGTTTTCTCTCGTCAATTCCATTTGAATTGGAAAAACAACAGCACATTTGTCACTGACAGAAAAGCTCGACTTCTTTCCAGAGCTTTAACCAGGAACCCTCCCCGGTGGTGATTTAGATAAATTGTTTTTCATTAAGCACCAATAAACAGGCAGCACTTTCTCAATCTGGGTTTCTCATTGGCCCGGGCTCGCCAATCTTGCCATTCATTACCTGTCACTGTCTAATGCCAAGGCCTCCTGATATCTGCAACGGTCTTTGGGGCTTGTCGGATGTAATTTACAGTTTTTAAGCAGCAATCATATTTCATCATGTTGCTGTGAGCAGCAGAGTCTGTTTTACATTTTCAGTCACCTGTCAGGACTTTCAGTTAAAGGAAAGAAAAGCCTGTCTGAACACATTGTTTGTCTTTACCCTCGTCTTTAGCTCGAGCTTTGAACCGAGCGACGAGCGTCACGTATTCTTGCTACAACTATAGCTTTCAATTGCAGCATTTAAGGTCATCTTTCCTGTAGCCTTGATTCAGAGAGGCTCACAATGGGCCTCTCATTTTATCGGGAACCAGTCGCAGAAAGCATTTTCACATTTCTATTACTCACTTACCACCTTTAAGTGCAAAAACAACCACATTACTTCCCAACCTGAGACATTATCGTAACAAGCCCTTTCTGTCTGTCGCCTCTGCAATTAGAAAGAACCCAGAACTAATTTGACGCCAATACAAAGGCGGGAAATGGAACAGCAGCCAATTTCTCTCCTGCCTACTAAAACAATCAGCCTCAAACAATAATTATTCACTTCCAAAATCCCAGTGACCGATAGCATTAGCGAGAGGTGATTAAGATTTCCCTCACAGCATCCACTCGGCCTCGCTGAGGAAGTGGGCGAGTGAGGAGGGTAACAAAACGAAATCGATAAAGGTCGGAGGGATAACCTTTGTGTTTTATCAGCCTGCCGTTGAGCTGTGCACGGGTTTCGGCACCGAGACGGACGCCAGCAGCTGTCGGATGATGAGATGTGGAGGTATGGATCAGAGAGGGAGGAAAAGAGACTCTCTCCAGCAAATGAATCGCATCACGCCAGATCAATCGAGCTTAGTCTTTCTTTGACGGGAGGGTTTAACACAGTTGTCGCAGCACTATGCTCATTAAGCATGGATCAGGACTTAATCGCCAACATTTAGCTATCATGTTTTCACTGTCTCGCTTCCTCAGTGGCATTTTAACAGTGCACGTCCTTATTTTTAATTTAACGTAATCCACGAGCTGTTCGATCAAGGATTCAGCACATGGTGAGCATCAGAATACAGCCGAGAAGATTCATGGCAGCTGTCAATTTCAGCGATCGGCACTAAATGTCATTACCATCATTCAAATCTATAATGTGACTTTGTAAAAGGTCACAGCTTCACCTGATTTCTAAAACAATGTAAGCGCAAAAGAAAAAAACAAACGCAATTAACGTATAATGGCGCCTTTATTGTGGTTGAGGGAATATCTCGGAGAGCAGCAGGCGATTGTATCTTACGGTGACTGATTGGGCGCCCAGACGGCTCTTTTTATAGAACACGGGCAGACGTTAAACGCGACGACTCGGATGCAAGAGGCGAAAGATAAATAAAGCAAGCAAACTTTCATACATGCACGACGGTAAACCGGAATAATTAGGCCATAGATGAGGTCGAAGAGGCAATCAGCCCACAGGCAGAACGAAACTGGGAAAACGTACGCCGTTACAAATGTGCATTAAAAAAACAAGGACTAATATCAGTTGTTTACATGAGTACACGTGTTATTTTTTTCTTTTTCTCGCGTAAGCCGAATAACACAAAGCGTGTCACATCAGCAACCTGAGAGAGAGAGAACCTGAGGGACTACGTTTCTGCTTTGCCCTTGATGTGGAATTAAATTTTCTCCACATAAACAGAGAGAGGAGGAGTGAGTCATGAGGAGCAATCAGCATCGGCTATGATCTGTTCCTCACCTTCACGTGGTTTAGCTCAACACTCTTGGAGATCCTATTAACTCCCATGGCACGCAGACGTATTCAGGGTCAGTACCTTGGCTCGGCCCTGGCGTAGTGAGGCTGATGAGCCCGAGCACCTCCACAACAACGAGCGCGTTCTCCACACAGCCTGTAGTCACGCTTTGGTTTGTGCCGCACGTGAGTCTAACCAAGTAGGCCAATGTAGACACAAGGATTGTTTCCAAGGATACGTAATCATATTGTTGGGGAAATCTCAGTTCTGACTAAACTTACTTTGAATTGACTGTTTGAACGTTTTAAAGAAAGATTTTTCCGTTCTACGGTCTCGGCGGTCCTCGATGGCGTTTAAAGAAGCCTTTGTGAATATTTTATAGCGACAACTGATCTAACATATAAACACTGTGACAGCGTGAAACCTACAGAGAGTTCTCAACTCGACGTGCGACCTTTGAATTCTAAAGTCAGTATTATTATGACGGTTATTAAGGCCAAACCCTTCCTGCTTAGGTTTAACCTTCTTAACAATGTTCTCAGCTGCAGGAGGCAGCCCACCAGCAAACAGCTGACTTATAATATTTACCTAATAATATAAAGTACCTTCAGATGACTAGTGATGACAGTGCAGTGATGCTCTTTAGATAAAATTTAGTTCTACATGCATAATCATTAGACAGTCTATGTAAAAGAGAGCTTACATAATTGAACCACACTTCCTGTTGATGTCTTTACTTTATTTTCCATCTAAGATGTGAAATTCAATCTAAAATGTTATTCTTCAAACTGTAACAGTTGCAAAAAGGCATAAAAGGCAACAGGACTCTTGTACAATACTATTAAAAATAATAAACAAAACTGTGCTGATAGTGCAGCTGTCCCTTTAATAGTTCTGATACCTGGTGACATCACAGGAAGCAGGAAGTAGTAAGGTTTAGTGAAGTTTGCACATGGCCAAGGAGACTGCCATGAATCCACATGCATCTGCCCTCAATCCTTCGTCTTTTGGAGCATCGTCTGTATGTATATTGTTTATTTGATACTTATCTGTAGTTCTGTGGTTGTATTTTGTGACATGAGGGAAGTTTAATGTGTAACTTTGATACGTTGTTGAAGCCACATGTTTAGAGCACGGCTAATGCTTATTCTTGCAGCTAAAGTGCTACGCTATGTTGATTTAGATTATTGTAGACTTGTAGGTACAGAGTATATGTAAGATTTAAAGAATATACTGTAATTGTAATTGTTACGGTTGTTTCAGTTTCACACTTTCTACATCATTAAACCTGTGGACAAAGAGTAATGGTCTGGAAGAAAAGTGTTGAACCTTGCTGCCGGTTCCTCTTCTGTGCAGTGTGAAGAGGGAAAGACAGTACAAAAATAATGACTCACATAATACATACTTTAACTATCTGTCTAATGTTGTAGTTAGAAGTTACTGACAGATTAACCCTTTAAGACCTACCATAGAACCAAGTCCGCCAGAGCTTATATTATATGTTTACATGCTGTGGAGCCATTTTTGGGAGCATTTCAAGTTGCTATACATCAATACAACCATTACAGCCTAGATTTTAATAATATGTCTGCATTAAGTGCATAGTAATTACATAAATTGCAAAAAAGTGCAATAAACTACAAAAAAATTGAAAATCGTTTTTGTTTTTTAACATATATTTGTAGTTAGAGAAATTTAAGAGGCTTATCCCTCAAAACTGTAAATACAAAAAAGTTGCACAAAATAGTTTCCCACCACAGGAAATTTATTTTGAGTGTCTTCATAGTTTTATTTTTGAAATACACCAATTTTTATACACTGCAGGAAAAACGAAAATAAATATTATAATGCAAATTTGCAAAAAAGCAGCATATGCATCAAAATAAACTATTTCCAGCAGTGCAATATGAGTCCTAAGCATCCCAGAAACCACACAGAAAGTCATAAAGTCAAACATAACTTTTAAAAACACCAGTATAGGCTCATGAGGCCCGGACGGTAAAAAAACTACATTTCCGCGAAAATGACATCACTTCCGGTTTCGGGCAGGTCATGGCGGACATGCGATAGTTCGCACTGATGGACGTAGGAAGTGTTATGAACAGCTGATCGGATCGGCAAAGCGTGTTTCTGGAATATTATGTTTTTATTGCTGCAAGCGCTTTTTATGCAGTTTTTGCAAAACTATATGTGGAAGGAAACTGTGACCGAGGACAAGCTGATGGCATAAGATGTAAGTACAACTCCTCCGGTTTCATATGCAAAAAAAATTATTGCGCTAGCTCACGTGGTTGCAGAGCTACCGGGATTTAAAAATAGTTACGCAAAACAGAGCGTGCTGCTCCGACCGGCTTTAAAGGGTTAATGGGTTTGCTTTTGTGCTCGCTCATACTAAACTGCGACTTGTTATTCCAGCTAACAGCCCGTCGAGCTCCACGTAAACAGCACTATTGTCCCCGGCCATAAACACCAGATAAACAGATCATCTTACTGCTTTCCAAACTTGGTGAAGCTTAAAACAGCGCAAATAATGTATAAAGTAAGAAATAAATTGCTTCCAAAAGAAATCTGGAAATTGTTCATAGAAAGAGAAGGTGGGTAAACTTAAGAGGGAAATGGAATTTAAAAATACAAAGTGCTAGAACAACAAACGATGTCTATCTCAATTGCAGGAGTTAAATTATGGAACAGACTAACAGAAGAAATAAAAGACAGTAAAAACATAAAACAGTTTAAAGTAAAATATAAAAACCTAATTTTAAATAAGTATAAGAATGAAGAAAACGGGGTTAACCCAGGACGGTGATGTTGCTGGTAATGGTGTTGTGGTTCTTTTTTGGTTTTTTGTTTTGGTTTGTTTGTTTTTCCATAACTTGTGTATCTGCAAATATACACCTTCTGTATTTTTGATTGATTGATTGATTGGTAATTTATTTCAACATGTGAACAATATACAAGTACATTTAGAAAAGAAAATAAGAAAGAAAAAAAATACTGTACAAATTACATACAAAAATTTTTTATTAATTGACATGTTGAAAGGGAAGAAGTAAACACTTATTTAATCCCACCCCTTTGCCATAAATTATCAGTTAATATTTAGTCAGCTTCCTTACTGATATAATTTGTAATAAAAACAGTGAACAGATTTCTGATATATACTATAATATCACATCATGAGTTGTTGTTTTTTTTTGTTTTTTGTTTTTTAAATAGAGACATTCACTTAATTTAAATATTTTCCTTTTCTTTATAGTTTGAGAAGATCATATTTTTATAACTCTTTTTGAACTGTTTTATGTTTGGACGTTGCTTTAATTCCATATTCAGACTGTTCCACAGTTTCACTCCATGAACAGAAACACAAAAGCCTTTTCTTGTCGTACGTACCTTCATTGTTTTGAAGTTACAAAAACCCCTTAAATTATAACTTCCTTCTTTCAAAAAAAACATACTCTGAATATTACCTGGCAGTTCTTTATTTTTTGCTTTGAATAGAATTTGTGCTGTTTGGAATTTCACTAGATCGTCAATTTTCAATATTTCAGACTGCAAAAATAGTGAGTTTGTATGTTCCTGTAACCTGCATTGTGGATGATTTGAATTGCTTTTTTTTGAAGAGTAAAAAGTGAATGTAATGTTGTTTTATAGTCATTGCCCCAGACCTCTGCACAATAGCTTAAGTATGGTGAAACCAGTGAACAGTAGAGAATATGAAGTGATGTTCTGTCGAATACCTGTTTTGCCTTGTTTAGTACTGCAATGCTACGTGATACTTTGGAATGAATATATCTTACGTGAGCTCTCCAGTTAAGTTTTTCATCTGTTATTACCCCCAGAAATTTATTTTCACTGACTCTTTCAATATCAACACCATTTATGAAAGAAACTATACTGTGGTGGGGCTTGCTAATTTCTTGTTTTTGATTTATGTATGTTTTGTTTTGCTTTACTTTTGTTTCATATGTTGTTTGTTTAATTTAAGACTAAAAAATAATAATTGAATGAATGAGAGGTAAAACTTGAGGGGGTAGGGACAAACAAGTAAATACTTCTGCCTACTCCTTTTCAAACAAATAATGGAATGATATTTTGTAATGATTGTGAAGGCTCATGTTTGAAATAAAAATGAACTGAACTGAATTTTGCCATATGCATACAATAGTTGCCGCGTTGTGCCCGAGAGAGCTGGGTCGATATACATTTACGTACAGAAAACTGTAAATTGACTGAAAACACATGGATTCAGAAACAGCTCTGGTTCCCTTCAGGCTACAGGTTGAAGAGTCGACTCCGACTGTAGCTTTGCTGCTCGGAGCACACTCTCGGCTACGATTCCACTTGCCTATCAAATGTTTGCTTGGAGCACCAGATATGTGATGTTTAACACATGAGGGAATATCAGAGGTGCAGCCTGATGCTAAAGGCTTTGGATCTCAATATAAAAGTGTTTAATATCCCTCCTGCTTGACAGACATGACCTGTAACCCTAAAGGTAGAACAATGAACAAAACCCTAAATGATTGGGTATTAATTAGCACATTTCATTTTAGCTGGAGTTAGACAGATGGATAGAAAAACATTCGTAGATGATCTGAAAACAATAAAAATCAAAGATTGACAGAACTTGACAGAACAGTGAAAAACACTGGCAGATGGTTGGCAGCTGGCAGTGGTCATGGGTTGTTTTTTGGGGCTTGAAATTCTTAAAATTCCACTTAGATTGTTGCCAGAAATATTCTTATAGAGCAAGAACTCACTGTACATAGCTTCCTAACTAATATACAGACTATTTTATCCACAAGCAAACTCACATAAGATTTTCAATTTCAGATGCCAATAATAATAATATCGAATAATCTTTGTTACCTAGTATTCTATTTAACCCTTTAAGACCTACCATAGAACCAAGTCCGCCAGAGCTTATATTATATGTTTACATGCTGTGGAGCCATTTTTGGGAGCATTTAAAGTTGCTATACATCAATACAACCATTACAGCCTAAATTTTAACAATATGTCTGCATTAAGTGCATAGTAATTACATAAATTGCAAAAAAATTGAAAATCGTTTTTGTTTTTTTAACATATATTTGTAGTTAGAGAAATTTAAGAGGCTTATCCCTCAAAACTGTAAATACAAAAAAGTTGCACAAACTAGTTTCCCACCACAGGAAATTTATTTTGAGTGTCTTCATAGTTTTATTTTTGAAATACACCAATTTTTATACACTGCAGGAAAAACGAAAATAAATATTATAATGCAAATCTACAAAAAAGCAGCATATGCATCAAAATAAACTATTTCCAGCAGTGCAATATGAGTCCTAAGCATCCCAGAAACCACACAGAAAGTCATAAAGTCAAAGATAACTTTTAAAAACACCAGTATAGGCTCATGAGGCTCTGATGGTAAAAAACTACATTTCTGCGAAAAATGACGTCACTTCCGGTTTCGGGCAGGTCATGGCGGACATGCGATCGTTTGCGCTGACGTCTATTCCAACACAGGAAGTGTTACGAACAGCTGATCGGATCTGCAAAGCGTGTTTCTGGAATATTATGTTTTTGTTGCTGCAAGTGCTTTTTATGCAGTTTTTGCAAAGCTATATGTGGAAGGAAACTGTGACCGAGGACAAGCTGATGGCATAAGATGTAAGTACAACTCCTCCGGTTTCATATGCAAAAAAAATTATTGCGCTAACTTACGTGGTTGCAGAGCTACCGGGATTTAAAAATAGTTACGCAAAACGGAGCGTGCTGCTCTGACCGGTTTTAAAGGGTTAATACCTCAACTTGTAAACACATATTACCAGAGTTATTTAGTGAATAGAAATATTTTTCTCTGAAAAGAAGAGCAGACTGATGAGTATGACATGACTCAGGTTGTACTGATGGAATTAGACCTGTGCAAATGTAATCATACCCAATTCATTAAAGGAAAACATGTCAAAGCATTTCCACTAATGAGCAAATTTTTGTGATAAATGAACATCTCACCTTCCTCTTGTTAGACGGACAGACGTATAAGTAACTTAGGACAGTCTTGGATCCAACTTTGTCGTTCATTCTCTCATACGTGGAGCCGTAATCGGTGGATCTGAAAGAGAAAAAGCCGTAGCGTGAAAACACTGCTGCGGATAACCCCGCTGGAAGTTTGAACGCATGAGTAAACAAACAGATGAAGGATTCCTGGGACATTCAGCAATTTGTGTCAAATAAATTTCATTTGCAAGTGATGAAAAAGAATGCAATATCACACAGAATGGTAACACAACATGCGGGATAAGGCTGGTACGCCACTCTATATAGCTGCTCTGTGCTGGACTGAAACCTCTGGCGATAGAACAAGAGAAGGTTAACCAATCATCTACAGCTGCCAATGAAAACGATCCATTCAAAAACATCTAGGGACCTGGCACTATAAATAATTAATTCTCTCCTGATGACTACTATGAAATAAAATATGACGAGTGCAAAAACATGTGGATGTTCCTGAACCCTCCAGCTTTAATAATTTAACAGTGGGAATGAGCCTGTTAGCCAGCCTAGTCCCTAGAAACTCCACATGAATCCATCATCACTAGTAACTACCAAATCTGCCTTCAAGTAGCATATTACAGCTTTTACAGCCCTGTTCTGGCTTTTTCTTTTTTTTCGTGGGAGCTATATTCATACCCCGGATTTCTCTGTGGGGAAAGGAGCACCCACACACCTCTGCGGCATGTCTCCCGTTTGGATTCGCAGTCTACTTCAAGTTGTTATGTGGAAAGTGAAGATGATACCTATTTCCAGATTTCCTTTTTCAGTCCAGCTTGTGTTCCTTCAGCGGGAACGGGCTTTCAAGGAAATTGCAAAGCGATGTCTCTCATTCTAATTCATCTCAGAACGCCTGAGAGTCACAGCAGTTGCTATGATTACAAAGCACAATAATGAGTCAGATGGACAGCGTCGTTTCCGAAGCATATTAAGGTGAGGTGTGGGGAGAAGTGTTGCACTGAGAATGATCCTGATTTGCGTGAGCTGTGAGCCTATGTGCTTAGACTCTGTATTTCACCGTCGGAGAATGCACAAGTAACGTTAAAACATGCTGGTCTTGGTATAAGCGCACACCAGGCATGCAATCAGCATCATCATCATCTCAATGCTTGGACTTCTTAAATGCAAGTTGATAATATCTTTGACGAGCCAACAGGAGAAAGTCAGATCATGATTAGCTGTGACCTCCCAAATGACTCACACTCTGTACAAGAAGGCTAATTATTATGAAAGGAAAATAAGCTGATTATTATACAAGATGACAAAAGACAGCTACACACGTCGTACTTTTAGACCAGTTCATAAATGGGAAATGGAAATAGGGATAAAGCGTCCAGACTACAGGACTGCCCAATTGTTACTCTACACCAGGGGTGGGCAACTCCAGGCCTCGAGGGCCGGTGTCCTGCAGGTTTAAATCGCACCCTGGGTTAACACACCTGAATCAAATGATTAGTTCATTACCAGGCCTCTGGAGAACTTCAAGAAACGCTGAGGAGTCATTTATCCCTTTAAATCAGCGGCGATGGATCATGGACACATCTAAAACCTCCAGGACACCGGCATTCGAGGCCTGGAGTTGCCCACCCCTGCTCTACACTCAGACCGTTCTCACTCCCGAGGCGTAACATCCCGACGTTTTGTCACGTCCCGCGTCGTTCCTGAGGAACGCGAAAGGTGACCTTCCGTGTTCTTATGATACACGCCGGGTTATGGCAGAAATCCAGTGGAATGACGGTCCCGCGGTAATAGACGTTCCAACCCTAAACCTAACCTTCTCCCTAACCATAACCTTGTTCCTAAGCTTAACCACCACTTTAATGACGTTAAATAGTGTTTTCCCAAGCGATTTGAAGGAGAAGAGTAAACATGTGTAGATTGAGTCCAAACGGTTCTCATAGGTCCTCAGTTTTCCGATGTTGTCATGTAGGAACGTGTTGGGTGCCCGAAAACGTAATATGTTGACGATTTGTCACCTAGCGTAAAATGTTACGCTTTGGGATGAGAACGTGTTGCTACACTATATCCTGAAAGGGAAAAATTGTAATCCAGCTGCTTTCTGTAAAGGATACTAGAATCTGTCCTCACTGACACCTTGTGAGAGTATTTAGGTCTTTAAGTCTTAATCAGGGTCTCCATCCTTTCATGTTCTGCTGCAGGGTTGTCCAACTCCAGTCCTCGAGAGCTACCATCCTGCAGCTTTTAGACGCATCCTTGTTCCAACACACCTGAATCAAATGAATGGCTTGTTATCAGGCCTTTGCCAAACTTGATGGCACGCTGAAGAGGTAATCCAACCATTTGATTCAGCTGTGTTGGAGTAGGACAGTAGCTCTTGAGGACTGGAGTTGGACACCCCAGTTCTACTGCATGCTAATGACCAACTCTTGGGGGTTTTCACTGTAGCCATGATATGCAGATGGCAAATAAAATAAATCTCTTTCAACACTTCAACAAACCAGGAAGCCAAAAAGGCCAAAGAAAAATACAATACATCATTTGATCTCCACATGGCCTGTTTAACTACACCAGGGGTGTCCAATTGCAGGCTTCAAGGACCGGTGTCCTGCAGGTTTTAGATCGGGGTCAACACACCTGAATCAAATGATTAGTTCATTACCAGACCCCTGGAGGACTTCAAGACATTTAAATCAGCCGTGTTGGATCAAGGACACATCTAAAACCTGCAGGTCCTTGAGGCTTGGAGGTACACAAACCTGAAGCCTGCTCAGACCTGAATGACTTTTGACTTGATTAGTGAACTATTTGAGGCTTTCTAGCAACCAGATAGCGTCAGGTACCAAAAACGTGTCCCTTTGGTTAAAGCTTTTTAATGCAGCACTTCTCAGATTTGCAAAAACTGCAAAAATCTGAAATGTGCTGGTTTCACAAGTTTCCTAAAATGTTAGAAAATGTATGTTACTGCAGTTGAAGCTGGGATAAAACCTAGTTTCAGCGACAAATGCACTGAGATGTTTCTCACCGCTGATGGGGCCACTGAGCAATGTGTTGATTGCAAGCCCCCCTGACTTGTTTATATGCCATTCATGCAAATGAACAGGTGGATGGTTTTATACGCTCCTGCTGCGTTATTGAAATGTAGTGGCAGTAACATGTTAACAAAGTTGGAAGCAAACGCATCTGAAAAGGAGAATTTTTTATTAATCCTTGTTTAATGCTCTTAAGATGTGTCATAATAAATTAAAGGCACATGCTTTTTACTATGTACACACAAAATCTACTCATGAGAACCACCTTTCATGAAAAGTCTGCTTGCTTCCTGAATCATTAAATCGAATGGCCCTGCCATCAAGATTACCTTGGTGAATCTTTTGCAGAGGTCTAGGAGATAACCCGTACAGAGAAGAGTTATTTATTTATTTATTTTGTATTTTAGTTAAATTAAGTTTGCAGGTTCTGCCTGCCACTTCAGCTGAGGTCAAGTTAAAGCTGTGATTTGACAAGCACAATCACATTTTGTACAATTAAATTAAGGCGAACTGAAAGTATTTCTTATAGGCTCAGAGTGTGTTTTCAGCCAAATGTGGCCGGTCCTTGCGCCTCTAATCACATTAAGTGTTCAGGAACTGACAAGTCCAATTTGACCTGAGCTGTACTTTTAAGGATTCTCAGTGATGCAGAGAGGATTATCCATGCTTAAATTTCATAGTACATCAATTACTGCATTGTGTTGTTTCACTAAAATAGACCTAATACTTATATTGTTTCTACAGAGGTTCGGCTTAAAAGCCACATTGTGTCTAAGATTCTCTTCAGTGGCTGCTTGTATTTTATACTCGTGAATTTATTTATTACTTGAAAGCACCGAGAACATTTTGTTTCTCCATAGATGTGAAGCCTCTTCTGTCTATGTTAGATCAAGTGTTTGTCCCTACATCTAAAAACCACAAACCAGGCGAGAAATTTGGGTGTAGTGATGGATGCAGACCTAAACTTAGAAAAACACATTAAGACAATAACAAAATCAGCTTACTATCACCTCAAGAATATTTCAAGGATAAAAGATCTGATGTCTCAACAGGACCTGGAAAAACTAGTCCATGCATTCACCTTTAGTAGGCTTGATTACTGTAACAGCATCTTTACAGGTCTACCTAAAAAATCAGTCAGACAACTACAGCTCATTCAGAACTCTGCTGCTCGAGTCCTCACTAAGACCAAGAAAGTGGACCACATCAGTCCAGCTCTGAGGTCTTTACACTGGCTGCCTGTCCGTCAGAGGACAGACTTTAAAGTTCTGATGCTGGTCTATAAAGCTCTGAATGGTTTAGGACCAAACTACATCCGTATGAACCTTCCAGATCCCTCAGGTCATCTGGATCCGGTCTTTTATCAGTTCCCAGAGTCAGAACCAGACACGGAGAAGCTGCATTCAGCTTTTATGCTCCTTATATCTGCAACAAACTCCCAGAAAGCCTCAGATCAGCTGAAACACTCAGTTTATTTAAATCCAGGTTGAAGACTCACCTGTTCTCAGCTGCATTTGAATAAAACACCAAATCCGCACTTAAGCTTAAATTTCAAAACTTACATTTTAACTACTGATTTTATCTGTTTTGTTTGTTTGTTAATTAGTTAGTTTGTTTGTTTTAATCAATTTTAAATCATGCTTTTTATTTGTTTTTGTTTCTAATGTCTCTGTAAAGCACTTTAAATCACCTTGTTGTTGAATTGTGCTATACAAATAAACTTGCCTTGCCTGCCTGATTTTTTTCTGCATATTTGTCACACATTCAGGTCATCAGACTGATTTCAAATTTTGATATCACACAAAGATAAACTGAATGCAGCGATTTATCTCCATGCGAAACCTTACACTTGCCATTCAAACGTGTTCACGTTTAAGTCAGTCAGCTTTCTAAAAACATGTTTCAAATCACAGTTAATTAATGATTTAACAAGAGTTAAATCCTTTTCATAAAGAGGTTTGGATATTTTTTCCCTCAATAAAAGAATCATCAACTGCATTTTGTGTTTACTCAGGTTATCTTTGTCTGTCGTTAAAATTGGTTTCATGACCTAATGACACTGATTACGTCTCCCTGAGCCTGGTTCTGTCAAAAGGGAGTTTTTCCTTCCCACCATCGCCAAGTGCTTGCTCACAGGAGGTCATGTAATTGTTGGTTCTTCTTTGTTTCATTACAATATAAATGATTGTTGTTGTGATTTGGTGCTATATAAATAAAAACGAACTGAATTGAATTAAAACGTGTGCCAAAGATGCAAAGGTGCGAATGCATCTTCACAGCGCTGTGTAGATGTAGAGCATGTACGTATGGAACTGAGGAAAAAAATGACCCATTAATGATGGATTTTATAGATTTCACTCTAGCGTTGGCTCAGATATCACCTTCAGCATGGTCATAATGAAAGTAGATCTGCACAGCAAGATTAATCCAGCTGCCATCCTTTGCAGTGAGAGCCTAAAAGGATCATATCTGAGGAGACACACTGCTTCCTATTTGCCTTTTGCAACACAGCTGCAGCCGTGCAGTTGAGCTCTATTGGGAGGTGAACATTTAGTGAAATACCACGTTTGCTTATTTTTTTAGAGACAGAGCCTGTCCAGGTATGCTACAGGATACTGCACCTCATTGTTTATGTCTAGTAAAAGCATTTAATATCAATGCAGAAAAAAGAGGCTCTTTTATGTATTCAGATAAATCACAGCCTCCATGTGACATTAAAAAAAAAAAAAAAAAAAGGGTTTCAGTTGGCTAACGCTAACCATACCATATCATATTATTAATAAAATAGTTTCCATAGGCGTGTAAGACTTGGTTGATACTTTTTGAAGATATGCGTAGCTTATTTGACAGTTTAAAATGTGTTCGGTAGGATGTAGAATTATTGTAGAGACACTGACACTGCCCTGGATGCAATAAAGGCCTGAGTGTGTCAAGTAAGACAAAGAGAAGTTAATGTTGAGTGGAAATTCCCCAGTGGGGGAGACCTGGGTGGGGGTCTCAGTGTTTGTAATATGTTCACTCTGTTTTCTATGTTGTATAGAGGAATTTGGTGTAGCTTGGGTGAGGAGATTACTTTTATGACCGTCAGGAAGTCACGTACACAGACACACACACACACAGTGCTTAAACTGTTACACTCACACTCACTGGCGTGCACCAGGGGGTTTTATGATGGGGTCACTTCTATAAAGCTGACTGTAACAAACAAAGGAGTGGAAGGTTTGCAGAGGGACACCGGCCTGCACGTCTTCCCCTTCTAGAAGATGCATGCTTAACTGAAGATGAATAAAGGTTTTGTGAAATGACTACTGAGTTCCGGTGCCGTCTCTGGATGCTTCGAGGAATAAAAAGAACCGGAGTGAAACTGATTTCGCAACATTTTATACAGAATTTGTATTTTATCACTGAGGTGGTGAAACTTTAGATACATATAACTAGTTAAGTAGATACATTTCCTGGTAGTAACTTAAGATTAAAGGGGAAAAAGTTAATATCAGTCTACAATGCTAACTTTGGTGTAACAGGGCAGTCCTCACCCCACCCCCACCCACCATGCACTATACAAGCACATTTACAAAGCTCCATGCACTGATTGAACTGACTAAAGCACGAGCACTGAGGTGCTGCGTTCACTGTGTCTTAAAAACAATTAGTCTCCGGCACTTCGGTACCTTACACAAGTTTGAGGCGTGTTCAAATGTTTTGTATCACAGGTTGTTGTTGCAGGTGATCAGATGGAGAACACAATGGGGGCAAATGGGTTGAAAGGAACATTTTCCTTTCCCCCCAACCCTATAAACACATTCCCTGTTGTTTCACGAGTGACTGAGCTGATGGAGGTCCGTGAGCAGTAACAAGACCACAGACTCGAAATTGCCAATTCTCTTTTGGTTGAACAACTTCATTCTTATTGGCTAGAGAAGGACATTTTATGAAATCTGTGTCCAGTTTTTGAGTTCAGTAGAAGTCTGAAGATAATTAATGTGATTATGCAGCCCGTTCTCACTCCCGAGGCGTAACATGCCGACGTTTTGTCACGTCCCGTGGCGTTCCTAAGGAACGCGAAAGGAGACCTTCGGCGTTCTTGTGGTACGCGGCGGGTTATGGCCGAAATCCAGTGCAATGACGCTCCCGCGGTAATAGACGTTCCAGCCCTGTATTCCAGCCCTAAACCTAACCTTATCCCTAGCCCTAACCATAACCTTTTTCCTGAGCTTAACCAGGACTTTAATGATGTTAAATAGCGTGTTTCTAAGCGATTTGAAGAAAAAGAGCGAACATGTGTAGATTGAGTCCATTCGGTTCTCATTTTTCCTCATTTTTCCGAGGTCGTCATTTAGGAACGTGGTGGGTAGCCGAAAACGTAATATGTTGACGATTTGTGACCTAGCGTAAAATGTTACGCTTTGGGAGTGAGAACGTGTTGGATTATGATATTTATCTGAACTTCTGGATTTCATGGACACTTGTTTTAATCTGGTTTCCCCTCCCTTGTTGGTTCAGTCCACCGAGAAGCTGTACGTCTTGTTTCGTCTGTTGGTAAGATGAGAAAAGAAAAATAAAGAAAAAGTCCCAGAGACGGTGTCTAGTGGGAATGCAGGAAAGAAAGACAACTACTGCCGACTGCTGCTATTCTGAATGTTCAACAAATTTTCAATTTGAAGCACAATATAAGTTTCTTTCTTCCACCTGCTTCCATTTCTGTTGAGTCGTGCAGTTTCTGTGGAATTAATGCCTGTGGTGAAAGATAGCAGCTTGGAATATTTTGTGACTATCGGTAAAGGAGATTAAGGCAGATTTGACTCAGGATGTTACATCAGACTCTCCTGAGTGCAGGATTCTCTGTAAGTCTTACTATACTGGTGAGAGCGTAATCGATTACACAATATTCAAGGCCTCTGTCAGTCTCTACACTTTAAAGCTTTAAAGAAAATCTGGGATTTTCGAAGGATGCCAGGCAAACATGTAACCTGGAAAATACCGAAATGGAATCTTCTATATCAGTCACAAAGTGAAGTCCTTCCATTTTTTAAAAGAGCCATAAAAAGAGATGCAGTGCTGAGGATCGCAGTGTGGGAACATCAAATGACTGGAATAAAAGGCAGACAGAAATTGCATTAGGGAATGTTTGTGAGGTTTTGCCAGATGGCTGCCAGTAAAGCAGAACAATTCAGCGTTGGTGTACAACACGGTTGACCATGCTCTGGGGAGACAGAGAAAAAAGCCATGCACTTCAAAGACTGTGGAGACTCAAGGATGAAAACTTCTACCAAATCATCTTAGTTTCTCAAGCTTGCACAAACAAAGCACATCACCCTGAAGCATACAGGAGTTAAAGGAAACTGAAGTCTGCTGCAGTGCAGTTCCAAGGGAAAAAACAAAAAACTATCCGACTCTTTGTAAACCTGACATTGCGTTACTCGCTATAAAGTTCAATCTGTTTGTGAATGTATGCATGCACATATACAACAGCAAAGAGACGTGGCAGGAACTGAAAACACCAAATCAATATTCATCAAGGGTCTAAACATAAAAGCTTCATCAGGTGGCTGTCAAACCCAAATGGCAACAACTCAGTTATCCTCCAACGGAGACACGGACGCCTCAGAGAGCAAGAAAGTCAAGAAATAGGAAAAGGTTTCTCAGCAGAGAACCCCGCAGCAAAATCAAGCCTGAAGACTCTGAACACTCGCTGACTGATGCGCTCGAAAAACATTCTCGGCGCCGGTGAACCGAAGCGTTCTATGCAGTGCTGAAGGGTCAGAGGTAGAGACGCCTGAATGAGTCGCAGACATTTCCACTGCAATTGTCTGAATTGTTGCAGTCTTTTGTTCCAGGGACAGACTCTTGGGGCATGACAAAGCCAATTCTGCTCTCGCCATAGGTCCTCGACACAAGCTCACTCTCTGGATAGTATCAAGGGAACTTTGGGTGACCACGGAGAGACTAAACAGAGCCGTTCCCAGAGCTGAAATTCCCATTATTAACCCCCATTTCTACAAGAGGGCTAGCTGAACATGGTTTAGATTTATTAGATGATCTGTACAAGCAGTATGGAGTGGAAATGCCTCCGCATGTTTGACCTGTAAAGACCAGTTCATCCGAGTAGCGTGACCGCTGCATGCCAGGCCTCTGCACGGTTAAGAAACCTGTGCACTGGACCACTTAAAGAGGTGGGCATGCATTGTGACCGCTATCATAGCCCCAGCTCAAAGGTCTGATGCTTCCTCGATGATGATGATGGAGCGTGTCACTGCAAATGCAATTTAGCCACAAAATGCAAAGAATCATGAACCTCACTGGGTGTTTCAAGAGGATGTGTGTGAATAGAAGAGACAACAGATCCAAATGTACTTGGGCCAGAGGGGCCTAGCATGCGTATTGTGAGAACAAACCAAATACAGAGATTGTCTCTTCATCTGTGTTTGGCTTTTCAAGCCAGTTCTTATTCAAAATAGTCAAATATTGCTGTTTTCTCAAAGGTGCTCACGTCTCAAAACTAAGAAAAAGATGCATTTTGCATTTATGCTGTGACATACTGTGTTTATGGCCAAAGCAAGGCAGCTGTTTAACTCCCAATTCACCATAAATAAAGCACAAATGTTTTAGTCATTTATCAAACACTTATTTTAAACTATGAATTATTTGTTAGCCAGCACACTGGACTTCTCTGAGAAGTCAAAATTGATCAAAACGTTCAACCACTTAAACTCGTTTAGTGATCAGAAATAAGAAATACCTGTAATTTGGCCTCTTAATCAACAATAATAATGTTTTTTACTCTTTTTTTTCATCCTTTTTCTAAAACGGTGAATTTTAATAAATATATTTTAGTATTAAAAAAATATTTAATTAAAGAGCTTGTGGTGGATTAACCATTAAAGAAACATACAAAAATTGTTAATTACCAATACTGTTAATTTAGAGCAGCTGTGGAATAACGCTTCATTTGGTTGGTGGTCTAATGAAGCTGTTAACCTCGTGTTACCCTTTTACATTTAAAAGCACTTGCTAAGTTTGATTTTTCAGTGTGACGTGTTGAAATGGTGCGTTATAACCTAAACCACAGCAATTTCTGAAATCCTACAAGGTAAAAAGTTATTAATAGGTGACCTGTAACAGTGAAGATAAAACCGAGGACACCGCACAAGAGAGATGAAGAAAAGACTGCAGGCAGGGTGGGGTGGGTGGAGACGAGTGTCAGGGGTGATTTGTGACAGAAGGTTAGCAGCCAGAGTGAAAGGGAAGGTTTACAAGATGCTATGATGCATGGATTGGTGACGGTGAAACTAACAAAAGCACAGGAGGCGAGAGCTGTTAAAATTTTCATTGGGAGTGACCCGAATGGACGATATTGGAAATTAGTATATCAGAGGGACAGCTGAGGTTTGGAGATGACATTCAAGAGACAAGGCTGAGGTGGGATAGTCGATATACTGGACAAAGGATATTGAATATGGAGCTGCAGGGCAGGAGGGAAAGAGGAAGACCACAAAGAAGATTCATGGATGTAGTGAAGGAGGCCATGCAGAAGGTTGGAGTGATGGACAGAGATGGTGACAGAAGAAGAAGAATCAGCCAATGAAAACAAAGTAAATCAGAAACCCCCAAAAAGACAAACAAAGATATCACAGCCAGTCCTTCAACTCCCTAATGATGATGTCACGGCCGGGATGACCGATGTGTTTGAGGTGTGAACCCAAAAACAGACACGGGAGAACAAAAATAAGTCTAACAAAAACTGAGCTGTTTATTAATTATGATATTGAACAAAAAACAAACTGTGATGAGAAACATGAACCTGAACCAAAGCATGAAAGTAATCCTGAGACTTGAAGTACATGACACGAGACAAACAGACAACCTGACACTGGACAGAGGGAGACAAAGGATGTAAATACACAGAAGGGAAACGAGGGAAGTGGAAACACCTGCGGGAACAAAATTAAACACACTGAACATGGAAACACAAGACTTTCAAAATAAAAGAGGAAACATGGAGAGACCTGGGACACTGTTGGCCGGCTGTGTACTTTTGTTGTGCTCTGTCTTTAAGTCTCTGCAGGTCCCTGATTGGAGAAGCTGACGGCGGCTGATTGGTCCCTGATCATGTGGCTCTTTTCAAAATCCCTCACCAGCAGTTGTGCTGGGCGGCCACTGACAGCAGCAGCAGACCTGACCCTGGCTTCCAAAACCTGTGACATTTATGTTTGAGATTCTCGTGACTTACCGAGCTTTGTATATAGTGTGTACATTAGCTTTCACTTGTAAATAGCACTGAAACAGAAGGGGTGAGCTGCCTTATTATGTTTCCTTGTACTGTTTTCTCCTGTTTATCTCAGTGAGGGAGTTAGGTGTGGCGTTTGTCTTTTGTTTCACATAGGGTTTTAGATAGCACCTCCTCTCCTGACTTAGCTTGTTCTGTTTGTTATTTTGGCCTTTGTTTGGAGCTTTATTTTCAGTGTACACAAATAAACCACCGTTCACCAAGAAATAGTTTTTTCTGTGTATGGTTTTGGGGCCCGTGGCGGGGTCACTTCCTTTTTTAACTCTTATGTTACGTTCCTGTACCCCTAGATTGGAAGGTAACATAAAGTGGGGGCTCGTCCGCTCTTTTCTTTTGCCATTCTTTGTGCTCATTGTGTTTTGTAGGTTGCCTACAGTAATTGGTTGGCAGTTTTCTTGTAGTGTTGGGGGTAAAATAGCCACAATGACTTTTGACGTGGATGATTTTGCACTGCAACCCACCATGGATAAGTTGGATCAATGCACAAAGGCAGATTTGTTGTTGGTGGCAAATTTGTTTAATGTTAGTGTGCCTTTGAATGCTAAAAAGGCAGAAATTAAGCAGTGTCTGACAGCACAGCTGTTGGATAAAGGGGTAATTGCGAAGTTGAAACCTCGGCCGGTTGATGCGACTGGAGGTTTGGTGGTGGATGTGGGAGCAGAAGCTGCTGCAACCATCTCACAAGCTGCCAGTGGACGGATGACACCGGGGCGGAGGCTCCTGCTGCCATTCAGATCCCAAACGTTAGCCCAGCCGGACAATTAATAGGATTGGTTACGGAGGATCTCAGGCTCGCCCTTCGCCTGAAAGAGGTGGAGCTTGAGGCTAAAGCCAAAGAAGTTGAGCTTATGCATCTCCGCATAAGGGCTATGGAGCTGGATCCCTCCAGACAACGCAATGTTACCTCTACCCCAGTCAGTAAAATTGTGAGTAAACCTTCTGATTCATTCTCCTCTGATCAGTTCGATGCAAGCAAGCAAACTGCTTTAGTGCCACCTTTCAGAGAAAGTGAGGTTGACTCTTACTTTAATGCCTTTGAGCGCATCGCAACCACTTTGAAATGGCCCAAGGATGTGTCGAGGATGTGTGGAGTTTGTTGTTGCAATGTAAATTTTGTTGCAAGCTTGACAAAAGATACAGGGAGAGGGACACAGAGGAGAGAGACACAGGGGAACCTACATAGATGAGGAGATAACACATGACAAACAGAAAAAGACTCAAAAACAAGGAGACATGGACGATAACATAAACGTCACCTAAGATGAACTAATAATAACCCCAGAACTTAACATTATCTCATAAGTACTCAAAAACCAAATCCCTATCAACCCACTGAGACCAAAGGAAAGCTTGTAAGTATCTGTGGAAGACAGTATTTAATGCTTTGGGATGAGAACTTGGTTCCCTGGTTAATGTACCTCCACTCCAAAGACAGGCCACTGAGCTAAACCTGCTTTTTAGGAACTTCTTTGTTGACTTTCAGGTGAATTGTTTTCTCTATAGCTTAAAACTAAAAGAAATTTCATTTAAAAGTTTGATTTTTTTCCCCCCAATCATCTAGATTTTACATACACACTGACAACAAAGACAGTCAAGAGATTAAAGGAATACTCTGGGCAATTGATCTTCATATTCACCAGATTTGAGTCCTAATGAAGTCCTATGGGAGACTGTGGTGCTATAAAACATCATAATTAAGGCAAACAAAGTATGGCTACGATAGACTAAGACAGCGATTGCACCAAAGCTCGTTCAGTCTTTGCGCTGTAGGTAGCAGCTGGTTTATTCCCAGTGAGACATAACGATTACTTCCACCAGTTTATACAGATGTTTTAGGCTTGGACACTGTAAAGAAAGTAACGACTAGTAAAAACAGTTAGCAACAGATCAATAACAGCTGGAGCTTTTTCTGTAGCAGTAACAATCTCACAACATCAGGAACATTGCCACATGTTCCTGCTTTAGACTGAAAAGACCATAGAAGGAGGAAGAAGTGCTCAAGTTAGGTGAGGTGTTCATGCATAAATAGATGGACAACACCAGCTCACCCAGGCTTGGTCTCATCAATCGTCATGCCTACGTCACATTGCTGTTCTGTGCATCTAAATAATGTCGTTTGTCTAGCTAATTTTCTCTGATTGTTATCGTTTATCAAAGTGTGTTTCAAAGATATCTGTCCCAGTTTTAACCTACAGTAGAAGTATAGACAGCTAGATGAATTGAGGATCAATGAGCCCTGGGTCAGAACTGCTTGTGTTGTAGACCAAAAGGTCTCTGTGCGATTGCCCTGCAGCGACTGGCGACCTGTCCTGGGTATTTATTTGCCATTTATTCTGAGACATGGAAAAAAAGGCTCAAGTTTCACAGTTAGGCCAAGCAGGAAGAAGCAAGCACTGAAAATAAATGGATGCATGAGTTGCCCAAGGCAATTAGTCTGTTTCTCGGAGCCAAGACTGCTTCAGTCAACCAGTGGATTAATATGCGCTTTAATCCGAAACACTAAGCAGGTGCTCCAGACAGAATTCAGGCAGAAACATTGTTGCCATACTTCAGCGTTAGGGTAACTACAATTGTCTTCGCCATGTTGGTTTCATTTAAAGCAGCCTCCCTCACCAACCATTTCAGATTAAGTTGCTCTAAAAATATGTAATCCTCAAGGGGAGGAAAGGAGAACAAAGTCAGGGAGAAAAACTGTAATTCAGTGATAATTGGTGCTGCATACCAAGAGTCTGAAGGTTGAGATGTATCATAGAGTTAATTGGAATGAGTCTGTAAATCAGCAGATTTGTAAAAATAGAATATAGATTTAGTTTGCTGAACAACACATGCAATTTATTTAGTTATGTGTTTTTATTCATACTCAATGTTGGATGTTTGCACCAAGTATCTGTGCAAATGTATTATATCGCTTGTGTTTCAGATTAGGCACTACTGCGTGTAGCCCTCATTAACTCAATACCATTAAATAAATGGGCTTTGGGTTCTTTTTCTAGTGTACTCTCGTATGATATTTTTAAATTAACTTCTCTTTTGTTTCTCCTTTAATTTACCAAACAATGAAAACAAAATAATAAAATGGCAGGTTTCAGTATTCAGGCAAACCAAAAAAAACACACAGCAATTGACCCACTGTACACAGAATCTCCACATATACAGCGTAAACCACCAGTGATAAGACAATTATAGTCCCAAACTAAACCTAAAGCCGGCAGAGATAAACCCTACTTTGCAGGCCTGTATTGCTCCAGTATAAATCCAAAACGACCTCCCAACCGGAAGTTCTTCACTCAACCAGCAAAAAATAAATAAATAAACTCAGTACCTTGTGAAACGTGCAATTCCCACCAGATTAATTCAGGCAACAGGTTGTCTTCAGCTCCTTCAGAAACACTCCGCTCTGAATGCAGTAGCACAAAGATGAGGAAGGTCCGTGATCTCCACAAGCTACCTGTTTTAGCTTCCCACGTTGCCAGAGGTACTCTGAGTGACTATCTGGGGTGTGTCCGTCGTTATCCAGTTCGGTAACGATCCTCTGTAGCTTTTTAAGTTCCACAACTTTAGCGAAACGGCAGTCTACAGTAGTCCTTATTAGCTAACGGCTGGGTTAGCCTCGCTTTAACTTAATGCGTCTGCAGTAAACAAAACACACAGTCCAGCAGCTTCACGCTGAAACTTTACGTGTCATGTCACTAACTTACCGACACTGTGACTTATCTGTCCGAAAAGTCAAAACACACTTACTACTAGTACATAAAAACAAGCTAACTTCTCCAGATGCTCCGTGTAACTCACGCGCCACCGCTCCTCGCGCTCTCTTTTTCTCTTTTTCATCTCCACCCTGTGTTACCTTCACAGACCATATCCCCGTAGGAAATTACAGTTCTCACAAGCAATTCACAGATAAAAGAAAGATAACTTATTTAAACAATGCCAAACATGTTTTTAATCATTTTACATGAACTTTTTACCTTTTTAATATACAAGAAAATTTAAATAAATGAACTCTTTGATATTTATATTCTCAGACTTCACTTATCTTTTACTATTTATGCATCTTTTTAACCCGGGTTACACCTATCTATACATAGTTTCACATCTTTTCAGCTCTTTCCAGATACTATACTGATGTTTTAACTGTGGTTAAGGTGTGAAATGTTGCTACCACGCACCAAGGTGGAAGTCGATAGTTGGAGTTCTGCAGTTTGTGAGCTGCTGTTTTTATTTCATGTGGATCCAACTCTAAGCTTTAATAAAATGAAAGTGAATGAGCTTTTTTAAAAAAAATAAAATAAAAAAACACCCACTTCAACGTTATTATGAAGAAGTAATTAGCTAGAGAGGCTACAGCTATTTTTGTTCTCTAAACATATTTCATTTTGCTGTAAAGGTGGGTCTTTTAACAGCAACCATTTAAGGAACTGCAGTTTTTATCATATTTCCACTTGTTTCTTTTTCAGAAACAGAAGCTGCAGCTTGTGTAACGGCTTTCTGCTGGTGCATATTTAATGTTTTCTATTATCCTGCCCCACTCCACACCACTTTGACTTAACCAAAGACATACAATTATGTTTCTACATTTCTGAAAATGTCAACAAAAAACAAACATTTGTATATATCCCAAAAGGTTGATTCTGACTGCAGGTTTCCCCAACCTTAAAGACCAGTCTATTTACACCTACAGGCCAGTGCACACTCTTCCAAGGATGAGGATGTAACATCCTGGACAGGAAGGAACGCTGGTTTGAGCGCGGAGTCAAGGAGGCCATTTACGTGAAAAGGGAAAGACCATCTCTGAATCGAGGAGGGGGCCTAAGGGTACATCTGTCACCATCTTACAATGCTGTGATTGCAGCCATTCCCCAACTCTCTGTGAATGGTACTCATGGCCATTGATCAGTGGGCTTTAGTCAGTGGTTGTTGATCAATGGTCATGAGAATTTGCATATTAATGATCAAGGAAATGACCTCACATGGGCTAACTCTAGCCCGGCCAAATGGCAGCTTTGAACCAAGACCTTCTTGCTGTGAGGCAACAGTAGGGATGGGTATCGTTTAGGTTTTATCCGATACCGGTGCCAAACCGGTACTTTTGGAACGGTGCCGGTGCTTAACGGTGCTCGAAACCAGTGCTTAAAGAATGGAGAACACAAAATTGGTCCAAAAACCTCTATGTTCAGCTGTTTTTTTGTAAAAAGATAACAATGTTAGCCTTTTCTGCAGCTATGGGGCATATATGGTATCACTCTTGGCTGGAAGCAGCTTAAACAATGGAAAAAACACAAACTTTGTCCAAAAACCTCTCATGTTTAACTGTTTTCCACTTTTTCTTTGGTCATTTTAGCCTTTTTAACCAGAGTGAAGGGAGTATCTGCCATCAAACAAGAAGACAGCCGCATGTAACTACGACGGTGTTTGCTAGTTCACCTTACATGCATTAATGTAATAACGTGGTTAGCCTACTCAACGTAAATTACACACGAACAACATTAAGCTACTCACGCAGAGAAGAACGGCTGCTGCTGCATCATCATCATCATCATCATTTCTGCTACACTGGCAGGGCTAGGGGCCAGGACTCTCCTCTTCGGGTTTTTGGGGGATGTTGCTAACTCCGGGTCCGATAACAGGCACCACACCCGCAGTAGATGTGCTCGGTGTGAGGTCCTCGCAGCAAGCTATCAAATACGGTGCATTTCTCGTCTTTTAAAAAACTTTTGACCCTTCGCCTTGGGCATTTTTAATCTGTAGCTCTGCTCTAAAAGAACGTACGTACCTGGGCCCGCCTACTATCCTCGGAAACGTAAAATGATTGGCTAGAATTTAAAGTGTATCACAGCTCAGGAAAAAAAAGCACCAAAATGTGCGCTGCTTTTCGGTCTGATTACTACCGTTTATGACAGAACCGGTGCCATCATGGCACCGGATACCGGTACCCATCCCTAGGCAACAGCGCTAACCACAGTTTCACTGCACCACCGTGCTGCCCTGAAATTGATTATATAAAATTGTATCCACATCAGCAACTCCTTACATAGATGCATTTTAAATGTTTTGACATCATAGCGTGTAGATTTTTTTTTCAAATCATTCTGATTCTGTCACAAGTTTTGCTTATATAAGAATTAGACAATGCCTACAAATTATGGTGCTCTTTCAGCTCATATACTCCGGTTAGTTTTTACAAATTGCCACCAGGTTTGGCACGAAACGGAAAGTCAGAGTCCAAAAAAAGAAGGTTTACGTAGACTGTGATCATTTATACAACCATACTTAATGTTTGTTTATTTTAAATAATTTCAGTGTAGGGTGAGGAGATGAAGTATTATATTTCCAAAAGCTGCATCACGTAAATAGATTATATAGAGAAACCCAGTTAGACCTTGAAATATAGATCTGAGCCCACATTTACAGATGGAAGAAAAAAGTTGTGCTTTAAGCACAGGATGGTGTTTACCTGCAAATAACACAACACTGTAGGGATAAAGTTGAACTGTATAATAAATGAAATCAACGTAAAACTTTCCACTGGATTCAATCAACAAACACTGTTTGAAGTCAAGACACAGAAGAAGAAATAAAGTCATTCTTATTTTTGCTACGTGCCCGGTGAATAAAAACGGTGATATTACACGAGCTCTAAAAGAGAATAAAGTATGAAGACTGTGTTGCAGCATGTCTTGTGCAGAGGCAGCAAGCATCCAGCAGTTTTTAATCACTGCTTCCATCAGCAAAGCATATCTCAGCGAGGAGAGTCATAATGTACAAGTTGTCAAGGAGTTTATCTATGGAATATACACTCACCCCGAGCTACACTCTTGTGCAAACTTCCACACCGCGCACACATTCACGCTGAAAACATGTCGCGCGCGACACAAATGCTCGCTTCTTTCCATGTTTTCACCTAAGGCGACGGCTGCACTATCTCTCCCTTAATGCGAAATCCACTGAAGCATAATTGAAAATGACTTTGGAGAATTGCCACGTCGAGATTGGAAGATACCGTAGTTGCAGGTGTTTCTGCGCGAGTTGTCAGTGAAACACACGTGAGAGCAGAGGACAATGAAGCGTGGCAAAAATAATGGGACCTCGAAAGACTGAGCGCTGTACACCAAAGTCTATCTGCCCTTCAACTGATTAACGATTGCATTCGTGTCCGTACCAATTTATACGTGCGCCCGTTCTGTGCGTGTGTGTTTATGTATGCGTCTGCGTTAGCGGGTGATGTCGAAAGAAAATACAAAAACAAGCCATGTGTGAAACAAACAGGAAATGTGCCTGCAGACCGCCCTAGAATTCCTGCTGCTGTTAATACAAAGTGCTGCGAAAGTCGTCGGCGATCCTGCAGTATATAAACAAAAGATTTCACATAACAAGCATGTGCTGGAGTGTGATGTGTGGAAACAAAGAGTAAAGTGGAGAAAAGCTGAGGAAAAAATGGCAACAAAAATCTTCACAGTATCCTCGCTGACATCAGGCCTTACCAAATATAGCCCTGCCCGCATCGCTGCCCTGCAACACGCCGAACAAATCCAGTGTTGAGAAAATACCTTAAAGGCACATCCAGAGTGGGACAGAAGTGCCGACATTCAAAGATCACTCTCGGTGACAACGTTAGTTATGTATCGCACTTACAGGTCGTGTTCGCCATCCAGGCCCGGCAGCGGGAAGGGAAGTACCTTTGATTCATCCCCTTCCCCGCTCGCCGCGCTCTAGAATGCTTTTTCCAGAATAAATCTTTAAGTAAAGTATAAAAATTTTAAAATCTCCTCCCAGACATGCTGACTTTTTCATGAGCTCCAGAAGGACTTTAGGTTACAAAGGATAAATGTGCTTTTGACATCCACCTGTTCTGTCTCGTGGTTTAGATTACCTTAGCCAACCTCTTTTTGCACTTCTCTGTTTGCTCTGAGATGATCCAAAAATCAGCTTCCCTCACAACTCGACTGTGTGTGATTTAAAGTCGGAATGCAGGATTAGGAGGAGAGGGGGGGGGGAGTATTTTTCAACCCTGCAATGCTGCCAGAGGAAGCACGACGAGAAATGACTTCTATTCATTATTAATGGAAAGAGAGAGCCTGGAAAACAGCAATTGGACGACCAGTTATACAGTTTGCATTGTTAGAGAGCAGCAGCACACCACAGTGGCCAGTAGGTTGGTTCAACTGTGTCTCTGGGGGGCTGTGAGAGATGATAACTGACATGTTGGGGTCAGGAAGCAGGAGTGAGGCTACGTGTCTATAAGAAGCGAAACTCACGAGTGAAAATGCTCGTGAAACATGTGAGTTTTAAGAAACATTTTTTCTGCTTCCAAAAGAAAACCTGAAGATTTTAAAAGCTTAAGTGACAGACTGGATGCATACAACATGTAAGTACCTTCAGTGCATTATTAATGCATCCATAGCAGTGTCTATGAAGCTCAAAGCTCCATAAAATCCAACATGGAGCCGATCAGATTCAACTGACGACACTTTCTCTTCTTCTTGTTGTTGTGAGAAAGGAAACCTCCCTGTGTGAAGTGTCAGATGATGTTTGAAGTTTAGAGGTTTGAGCTGCACATCTGGATTACTGATTGGCTAAAAGTCGTCCTCGTTCAAGTATCTCAGTAAAAATGCTGCACATACAAAAATATAGTGCTTCAAATGCATTCTCTAATTTTAGGCTCTCGCTTGTTTCACAGTGTTTTGCTGCCGCTTTCCCGCGCGGTCAGTCTCAATACTGACGTCATTACTGTAGTCCAATCATCTTCTCGCACACCTTCATTGAGCGAATCAATCTCAGCTTTGCATGGTTTAAATCTGCTTTTCACACTCGCTTACATCCAACCCACCTACTCCCCATCTCCACCTCCGACACCTCAGCCTTAGTCTTCATCTTTACCACCACCAGGGTCTAGACTCTGGGGTGTCGTGTCCTAAATCCTGTCATTGCTGGAATCCAGTTCTGCCATGATGGCTCAGAGGAGTCTAATCACCAAACACATTCATTGAATTGCCCACAGGTATGAAAGGTAGTCTATGGCTGTGTCCCAATTCAGGGTCTGCAGCCTTAAAGGCCGCATTTTAAGGCCGATTACGTCACAGCGACGCGACGAAGGCTGTCCCAATTTGAAGGCCGCTCGAAATGCGGCCCTCAAATGCGTCCTTAATTTCCCTGAATTTTAAGAACGTGGCGGTGTAGACTTCGTGGCCCAACATATCCCACAATGCATAGCGCGGCGGTGGGTGTGGATAATTTTGCCGAAAAAAAATGGCGGATGAGGGGCGCAAGAAGAGTAAACTTTAAGTAAGTACTGAATATTATGTCACTTATTTATGTGCAAATGTTTAATAACGAAGAACATTAAAACATTACTGTTGGCCACATGTCGGCAAAGTCATGTGACATCAACACGTTCTCACTCCCAAAGCGTAACATTTTACGCTAGGTGACAAATCGTCAACATATTACGTTTTCGGCTACCCACCACGTTCCTGAATGACGACCTCGGAAAAATGAGGAAATATGAGAACCGAATGGACTCAATCTACACATATTTGCTCTTTTTCTTCAAATCGCTTAGAAACACGCTATTTAACATCATTAAAGTCCTGGTTAAGGTCAGGAAAAAGGTTATGGTTAGGGCTAGGGATAAGGTTAGGTTTAGGGCTGGAATACAGGGCTGGAACGTCTATTACCGCGGGAGCGTCATTGCACTGGATTTCAGCCATAACCCGCCGCGTACCATAACAACGCCGAAGGTCTCCTTTCGCGTTCCTCAGGAACGCCCCGGGACGTGACAAAACGTCGGCATGTTACGCCTCGGGATTGAGAACGGGCTGCAATAGCTGAGCTTAATCAGAGAATGATCAAAGCTCATGTAGAAACAAACAAACAAATGAACAAAAGATTTTCTCCTTCATTTCTGTCAAACAAAGCTGTATGAAACGTTTCCAGCTGTTAGTATCATGGTTGCCAGGCAACCTGGGCAGCGCGACGGAGGCTAGACCGTCCCATTTCACAAGCCTCGCACTTCCGGCCTTAGCGGTCTTTAAGTACGCGTATAAGTATACTGAAAACTTTTTAATTAATACAGCAAAACACGTCCTAAAATAGTAGCTTTCATTATGTTGCATATGATAGATTTTAAAAAGATCTTCCCAGAAGTTTCTAATTTTAATGGGTTAATAAAATGTTTGCATGTATACTTAATGACTGATGCTAACAGCAAACAAAAATGCTAGAAAAAGTGACTTAAAATTAAAACTGCTGTTTAGCCCAGCAAACAGTAGAACTACATTAAATTCATATTTTGTCCTATTTTATTCACTTTTTTTTCGCTCTGCACACCCACAGGCATATTGTTAGCGACCCGGGGCACAGACATGGGGGTCAGGTGTGCTTTCAGGCATCACTTCCACAAACACATCTATCCCGTGGCAGTCGGAGGTAGCGTAATGATCTGTCTGCAAATGTACTGAGATGCTCTAAAAATAAAGGGACAGCACTTTCTTTTGAATATATAAGTGCCGAGGATAGAAATATTTCCCCATTTTAATATGTACTCCACAGCCTGCACGAACATCCCCGGCTCCTTTTTCAACATAACGGATGAGGGTTGCAAACAAACTTTTGATTTATATCTGCCATAACTCCTTTGGAAATATGCTCATCATGTACTGCGTATGCAGAATCCAATATTAAATCATCCCCTCCTTTTCTGTCAGTGTAGAAGTTGCTCGGCGGGGATGAACGACTCACACATACAAGTGTTTAGCAGAACACCAGCTGTTTCTCTGGTGGAGACTTGGTGAAGTAGAATTGATAAAAGCCAGGCAGGGCTGTAAGAAGTCTGAGCACGCTCTTTTTGTTTGATCGCGTGCTCATTTGCCGGCGTGCATCCTGTTGTGGCAGCGCAGGGGTAAATACAAGTTGTTTCCTTTTCCAATGAGAAATGGAGGGGAGAGGTGCTCTCCTAGAAGGTGAGCGGGAGCTATCCCTCACGACTCTGCGGTGCCTTTATCTGCTACCTTTCTTCTTTCTGATAAGCAGCTCCGGAGCCAATCGTGTGGAACTTATAGCTCAGATGTGTGAAAGTGAAGTTTTACCAAGTTAAGTAAGAAAGAGGTAGAAATGAATAATAAACTTTCCTCCGAGCATCAACTTTTCCTGGGTGCTGCATGAACTCCGGTGCTGTTTGCACACACATTGAGCAGTCCTGGCAGCGTCGCTCAGCATTGGCAGCAGCCCATCCGTAATCTCAAAGGATCTGAGCCTGTGGCCGGCCTCGCCACTGACCATACAACCGGCCCCTGTGCGAGCGCCGGCAGCGCAAAACAAAATGTGTATTTCACTACAGCACCCGGGCCACCAGCTACAGCACGCCAGCACAGTCCAGCGTGTTGCTGTGGGCGAATGATGTCATAATGTTGTCCTCCGTGGAAATATTTGTGTCATTTCGGATAAGCGCTGTAGTGAAAGCTGCGAGGCTACCCGCTGCTGCCGACAAACGCAGGACTGTTTGTCGTGCATTTGAGGAGTATCCACTTCCTCCTCTGTATGAAAAGAGACAGAAACATGGGTCCTGCATCATAATAATTACAAATTAAATTTTAAAACAAAAAGGGAACCGTCTCAAATCTCAGAGGGATGGCGAATGCACTTGAATAACAATTATGAAATTCCACATTGCATCCAAAAGCAAAGCTTCGTAATGAAATCCACCATTAGCTGTTAGGACTGGAAGCAAACGAATGCATGCTTCAGGATATGAAGGCCCAAGAGTGTGTAATTAAAAAGGAACATTTAAATATTGTGAGAAAAGAGCAGAATAAACGACCTCTTTAATAACACACATCATACGGTGGGCTTTTGGGCTGCTTCCAGTTCTTCCCATAAATTCCATAATTGTATGATATGCTAAACTGCTGGCTTGCGTTCGCTCCAGGTTGACAGCTGCTTTTGAAAGAACCAGTCTAACTAGTTCAGTCTGACAAATAGCCTGTTGTGTGTGCTGGGCTTTTGATGGACATTTGTGATCTTTGTAGCTGCACGGATTGCATGCTAACACGGAAAACACTGAATACAAGCAGCATGTGAACAACCTATCAACCAGGACAAAACTGATGCACTTTTATTCTTTAAATAACAGCAATCAGCAAGAAATACAAAGGCTTTTCCTAACTTTATCTAATCCTTGTGGATATTGTTAAGGGTTAAAATTGGTGATTATTATCATTACTATTGGGCTTATTGGGTTACATCACCTACAATAACACTGGGGAAGTCTGGCTATTGAAACTCTAATATATCCTATGATTTTAAAGTTGGTTATTACGGAGCCCCGCAGGGGACATGGGAGAAAAAAAAAATTAAGACGGACTTTTGCGAGATCTCACCTAAGTTTTTGATCCCAGGATTGAGGTTAACACCTTGGGTTTCCTGTGGTCCTATTCAAACATGGCATGCATGGAGCAGACACCAGCTGACCACTGCAGCAGGCTCCGTGCTCACAAGTGCTGCAAACTAGGCATCGATCAGGCACCTGATGGCCAATCAGAAGCTCCAAGAAGAGTCAGTAGCAGCGTTGGCAGAGACGATTTGTCAAGTTTTTCATGGGTACCGCCCATGCTGCTCAACCCAGAGACACGTTTTCCTTGCAAATGTGGTAGCATTTAAGGGGAAATAAACATGATTCAAAAGGTGTAACATTTATTGCCTATAGGCATCGTTAAAACAAAAATATGAATGTTTGAAACACAGATTTTCTTGCTTCTTATATTAAGTTTAGCTGATGCAAACTGGTATGTTTGTCAGTTTAACAGAGATTAAATGTGTTAATGTGTTAAATCTCTTATGACTATATGGTGTGCTTAAGTTATGACAGCTCAAAAATGCTGAGAAAACATATTTTTGTCTTATTACTTGAACATTTTCACAGTATAAAAATGTCCTTTTTTCAGGTTTTGTAAAATATACCAAAGCTATTGTACAAAAACGCAGCTAACTCTAAAAAGGTTTGACAGATTTGATTGGCTTAATCTGGAACGGCCTTATTCATCCCACAGAATACTTGGATCAGTCCAGCTTGAACTATCCTTTATTTACCGCGTGCAGTTGTTCATCCGTCATGCTGGGCAGTCTTTTCTTCAGTTTTAGTAGATCCTACAGTAGCTGTAACACTTTGATCCGCTCAGCTTTCAAGGAATTGCTTCTGAAATGTTCTGGTGAGCCCAGGCTGCTGAGGTTTTGAGGGAAATACCAAGTCCAATTGCAAAAGGTCACAGACATCAGGTGGGTCTCTCTGAGAGAGCCAGGCCCTTATTATAGGCACTGACCTGTGAAATATCACATAGCCCGTGAGCATGCTCAGCAAAATGATGCAATTTGAGAGGATGTCACTCTTCAACCCCAGGTGACCCCATCTTGGCACAGTGGGAGAGGCGGAGTCTGTAGCCAGGGACTGATAATGCAGACTCATCTCTCTCTCTCCCTCTTCATCTTTCTGATGGTCTCCTGTAGTTTCACAAGGGGATCCCCACCAATAACGCTTTCCACACCACAGGTGGAAAATATTTTTTTAATTTCACAGGAATTTGTATGTATCCACATAAATGGTGAGATCAAAAACACTGAGGTTTGGAGAAACCATCTTTTCCTGTGCAGGTCCAATGTTCCCCGGTCAGTGTTGGGAAGGTTACTTTTAAAATGTATTCCATTACAGATTACAGATTACATGCCCCAAAATGTATTCTGTAACGTATTCCGTTACGTTACTCAATGAGAGTAACGTATTCTGAATACTTTGGATTACTTAATATATTATCATGCTGTTTACAACTACGTGAATGTACTATTGCTGTGATTTATTACTGTTACTGAAGGTCCGCGGCTCCGAACCGTAGTAAAGGGACCTCTGGCCAGTGTTGCCAACTCCTCAGTAAGGAAAATCGCTATTGGCTGTCCTAAAAGTCGCTAGAAGTCGCTAAATGACGTCATCACCTAATTTGCATAATTGGTCATGCTAATGTAATTGTAATCTATGTTGTTGGAGAGAGAAATAACATCGTGGAAGAGACATAAAGTGAGTAAAAAACGTCCTAAATGCATTTAGAGTTTATTTAGAACTACAAATTAAATTTCTTTTAGCAATTATTGTTTTTCCAATGTCACAATTCCAACCCTGCTCCTTTATCCGGACTTGGACCGGCAAAAGTGACCTGAAATAGGCACTCTGGTGGAGTTACTCTGTGTGTGTTTATAAGTAGTTTTAAACCTTGTGATCCACAAAACAGCATAAGAGTAAAAGAGTAAAAGAAGAACTGACTGCGTTACAGCACCCGCTGCTTGTTGAGAGTAAAAGCGATATGCTCTTTCACGTCTTTTTTTAGCGACTTTTTTTAGAAAAAAAGTCGCTAGGGGGTCTGAAAACTCGCTAAATATAGCGACAAAGTCGCTAAGTTGGCAACACTGCCTCTGGCTAATACGGTGGGTTCTGTGTCGGCTCGTAGCTGAAAACTAGCTTTACTTTGTTGTCTGGGTCAACTTTGCTAGCGAGAGACAGAGAGAGGCGTTGAAAGGCTGCTCCAACAGAACTTATTGTTTCAGAGGAAAACACGAACACGGTGTACAGTCGAGTCTTAATAGCTTACTTACAACTGGGCTCGTCAGGCTCTCTTCTTGGCTGCAGTGGTTATTATTATATTTACATGCTTCCAGCTCCCGTTTCTGCTCGATGACAGCTCGTACTTTTCCTTTTTCTCCCTCCCTCGCTCACAGACACATAACGTGTATGGCAGTCCATTCTCCCTGCAGCACGGACTACACTGCCCATGATGCTACATTCTTTAGAGCTATACCTGTAGCATTCTGCCTGTTAGCTTAGCACAACAACAACAACAGGCGCTCTCTCACCCAGGAAACGCGCAGAGAGAGAGCGTCACCCTGTAACCATGGCAACCGTAACGCTGCCGCCTGGAACAACAGAACGTAGCTGTCAAACAAAACCCAAACAGTCCTGACCCGCCACAATATGAAACAGGGAAGTACCGCCGTGTAATCCATTTATTTCAACAAAGTAACTGTATTCTAAATACCACCTTTTTAAACGGTAACTGTAACGGAATACAGTTACTCTTATTTTGTATTTTAAATACGTAACGGCGGTACATGTATTCCGTTACTCCCCAACACTGTCCCCGGTATGTCGATGCAAAGTCATCCTATAGCAGCACGTGTTTTTAAAAGGGTGTTACACTGATTTACAGTAGTTCCTCCGCTTACATTCTTCTTTGTGAGTCACCAGAGACACGCCATCAGAAAAAGGTCAAACTGAAGCAACAGAGGTTGATATAACTCAACTGTTTGGCTCAAACCCAATCCTATATTTCCTCTACAACCATTCCCAGCTTCCTCTTATCACCACGATGGGTTTTGACACTTTACTCTCATGACTATTTCTGACCTTTTGTTAAATTAGCGACGCCCCCCTTTTAGACCTTTGCGTTCCACGTTGCAAAGCAACCAGTGATACACATACGCACACCCACCATCTAACTTTTGCCTAATATTTCATAATCACTGTCATTTTCAGCGACGCTAATTTCAGGCAGTTATTCACATAATGAACATTTCTTCACACCAAACATCATTACAACTGTAATCAGGATGTTAATAGGCGAGCAAAAAAAAGAGAAGAGAATGCCTCTTTTTTTGTTTTATCAGATCAGCGTTAATTTGCTGAAGGCATGAATAAGACCAATTAAATCAAAATAATTAGACTCAAACGCCTGATCGTTTGGTGGGAAAATTTCCCTAATGAAATAGAACTGACTACAGCATTGTTCCCCCGAGGACGAAATGACAAAAGTCAGATAGTCGCTGCGTGTTTATTGGTGGTATGGTGTTATCATTTAGAGGTCTATTGGGAGAAAGTTGTTCATTTTCACAGATATTGATTGAACTACCTCAGACCACAGAGATAACATAATAATTGTTGAGCCGGGAGGTATTTTCATTGTAGACAAAGTGAGGCAGTTAAAAATATTAAGGCCATCCACAACACTACGTTGTCAAACGTACAGAAAAAGCTCCTAGAAGCACAAATGATAACGCCAGTTGTGCATGTGGATTTTCAGTGACATCATTTTTAAACATTTGACAGACAGAGTCCAATCACAGCCTCAAAGCTACATATCTAGCTGTCATAAAATTAATTTGTCACTCTTATCAGTCAACATGCAGGCCCACTCATTATCCACATAAATAATTATCTTTAATACAAGTGTTACTGGCATCTCAATTTTAGAAGTGCAGCTGTGTTGTGTTCTTTTTCTGAATTGTCATTTAGAAACTGTTCCCTCTTTGAATGTTTGAATCCTCCCACTCAATGACCTTTATCAGTTATAATTAGACCCATAGATATGGCTAATAGACACCCCGCAGTACAAACTCCTGATGATATTAGCAGCTGTAATCAACCATTCATCATTGTTTGTGCCTATCCAACTCAAAATTGTGAGCTCAACTGTAATCGGCGATTTATAAAAGTAGGAATAATGCAGTTTAAGACCTCATGCAGTTTGTGAATAGGTGCATGTAAAATCTCCTGATCTTAACTTAAACTCCCCATTTAGAAAGTGAAGGTAACCTGTCGGCCAAAATGACACTTTAAAAAGTAGGCAGAGGTACCCGAGATGTACAAAAACCAGCCCGTTCTCACTCCCGAGACGTAACATGCCGACGTTTTGTCACGTCCCGCGGCGTTCCTGATGAACGCAAAAGGAGACCTTCGGCGTTCTTGTGGTACGCGGCGGGTTATGGCCGAAATCCAGTGCAATGACGCTCCCGCGGTAATAGACGTTCCAGCCCTGTATTCCAGCCCTAAACCTAACCTTATCCCTAGCCCTAACCATAACCTTTTTCCTGAGCTTAACCAGGACTTTAATGATGTTAAATAGCGTGTTTCTAAGTGATTTGAAGAAAAAGAGTGAACATGTGTAGATTGAGTCCATATGGTTCTCATATTTCCTCATTTTTCCGAGGTCGTCATTTAGGAACGTGGTGGGTAGCCGAAAACGTAATATGTTGACGATTTGTCACCTAGCTTAAAATATTACGCTGTGGGAGTGAGAACGTGTTGACAAAAACACTGAACATCCCATTACTCCTACGTTAGCTGAAAAAGTCGTGCCGTGAAGCTCCCAGCACACAGTTTTTGTGCTAATCTTAACACCTGCATTATACAATTTGGCATCATTTTAAAAAGTTACAATTTCTTGTAAAAAAGAACAGTGGTCGACAGCACTGAACACAATGATAGACTGGTGCGTAATAAGCGAATGAATGATGCAGAAAACAGATTTGAGATGGGAAACAGTTCTTGAAATATATATATATATATATATATATATATATATATATAGAGAGAGAGAGAGAGAGAGAGAGAGAGAGAGAGAGCTGTGCAGGAAGTGTGATTTTTATTGTGGTGGAAGCAAAACAGCAAAAATAAGAGGGAATTAATGACAATGTTTATCAATTGTGAAGCATAGTTTGGATCTTCTTTTGCTGCTGCTTCAGTGAATTTTGGTTGGAGAGAGACAAAACCTGTAGCTTCAGAATCTGTGAGCTGTCGGCTTTAAGCACCGGCTCCGTGTCCGTGCACTCGCCGGGTGAGAAAGCCGACATCTCACAGATCCTGATGCATCGGGTTCGCGCTTTGTGTTTACGTCTTTGTGTGGAATCCGTTTCCCTGCTCTCATGTATTGTTTTAGCTGTTTGCTGGTTGTTAGGGATGTACCGATACTGATACTGGTATCAGGTATCGGGGCCGATACTGTAAAATGTGTGTGTACTCATACTCGGAAAAGTTAACCGATACCATGAACCGATACTAACTTATTTCATTAATCAGAGGGTGGCTTGTCATTTCTGTTGTAGTTTTTCAGATTGGCCACTAGGGGGCCAATTATTATTTTATTTATTATTTATTTTATAATTTTTTAGATTTTATAATTTATTTAATAATAATTATTTTGTTTGTTTGTGTGCAATATGGACACTCTGCAATAATTTAAAAGTTAATTTTATTCGCAAACCTAATTTATATTTATTTTATTCCAAACAGAAGTGTTTATTTATTATTCTGAAAGCTCGAGACAGTGCCAATAGTTCATTGGTATTTTGTAAAATTACAATGTGGATACTCTGCAATAATTTAACAGAAGTGCTTATTTTTCACTTGAAATTTTTTTGTGGTCATTTTTATTAAGATTTTATTTTTTTATCGGCAGAGCATATAATAAAACCTGTCTTCCAATTAATTGTATTTGTGTTGTGTTGGTAGAAGTATCGTTTTTTGTACTCTGTATCGGCAAGTACTGTATCGGTTTGAAAAAATTGGTATCGTTGCATCCGTACTGGTTGTTGAAATAATTTTTGTGAGCTTTAATCTGAGATAGTTGCGTTTCTGGCAAAATACATTTATATTTAAAAATCAATTCAGGATTTAATGAATCGGGTTGGGGCTGCAGCTGCAGTAATGCAGACGCTGCACCGGTCCGTCGTGGTGAAGAGGGAGCTGAGTGTAAAAGCGAAGCTCTCAATTTACCGGTCCATCTACGTCCCTACCCTCACCTATGGCCACGAGCTGTGGGTAGTGACTGAAAGAACGAGATCGCGGATACAAGCGGCGGAAATGAGCTTCCTCCGAAGGGTGGCTGGCCTCTCCCTTAGAGATAGGGTGAGAAGTTCGGCCATCCGGGAGGGGCTCAGAGTAGAGCCGCTGCTGCTCCACATTGAAAGGAGCCAGCTGAGGTGGTTCGGTGAGGTGTTCCGGGCATGTCCCACTGGGAGGAGGCCCCGGGACAGACCCAGGACACGCTGGAGAGATTATATCTCTCGGCTGGCCTGGGAACGCCTTGGTGTTCCCTCGGATAAGCTGGAGGAGGTGGCTGGGGAGAGGGAGGTCTGGGCCTCTCTGCTTAGGCTGCTGCCCCCACGACCCGGCCTCAGATAAAGCGGATGAAGATGGATGGATGGATATCGCTCTGTAGAAATTTAGATTCACAAATGTTCGTAAAGTCTGGCTGCATGGCTAGGTGCTTATTTTTATACACGTGTGACAACGGGAATGAAAACAGCTGAATTCAAAGTGATGTGGTGGAGGTGTAGCCCAGGGACTTTTGTGCATAGTGGCAATGTTTCTGGGAGTGACAAGGGAAGCTATTGTGAAAAGGCTGCAGTCTTTCTAATGACCAGCAGGGGGCGATGCCTCTGTTAGTGGTACAAAGGTCTGTGGGGGAAGAGTTGACCCTCCCTCTTTGCGTCTGTATTCAAGACACCAAGATGGGCCGGCTGAAGATTCATAATAGGTCTTCACTAACCAGGCAGTATGTTAATTTTTATGCATTTGTTACATAAGTACACGTTTTAAAACTTTTAGCCGGTGTGCAGCTCAGTAAATCACTTTGAACCAGGAAGTAAATGAGTGCTTGTAACAGCTCAGTTGTCACGAGTGAGGTCAGCTGAAATGATTAAAAGTATACTTTGTCCACTGGATGTAATTTGCGCTAAACATCTCAAACCTTAATTTCTATCTGCTTTGAGCACAACATAAAACTTGACTTTTTCACTGTGCTTTGCAGTGGCACAAAAAGAGATTAACATCAGCTCATCCTGAAGCTTTCCAGCTCAGTAGTTCAGAACCACACCGTGTGCACAACTTCAGTAAACTCACTGCATAGTTCAGAGAAAACAACTGCTGCATAGGCTTGTTTTGCAAAAAGTACAAGTATAGGAAATGTCAAATTCAAATGGCGATAGGAGGGAAATACAATATGACTTTGTTGTTGGCGTTAATTTACCCATGTCTGAATACCTGCAAATGAGTACAGGCCTTGTCATATTTGATAGATTCTCATCCACTGAGGGACAAAACCCCAGAGACCAGATGAGAGAGGCTGAAAAATTTTGAAGAACTGTTTTGCTGAGTTGATTTATTGTCAACAGCGAACAGCTCGCCTTCATTTCTTTCCCCTCCACCACGCACATATGAAGGCTGCTTTGAAAATTATGCAGAGACAGAGTGATCAGCTTTCATTGTTTAAGGTCAGGGTGTTCATTAAAATTGACAGACTGACTAGGCGATACTTTGAGGTGTTGGCAGTGCCTTGACCTTTGCAAAAAGACAGCGTTAGTCTTGCCATTTCGGACGTCTTCCCGTAAAGTGATAAACATTCTCCGCGGCTGCTCCTCTTCAAACTGTATCAGAGCTGGGATCTCAATTAGCTGGCACAAGAAAGGCCGATCATGGGTGTGGGCTGACACAAAACAGGCAGATTTCTCATCGTTGAGCGATTCAAGAATTACCTTTCTTCAGCTTCCTCTTAGCTGCTGACTGCTTGTAGGTATGTGAGGGGACATTCATGCTGATCTCCAAACGCTTTTCTTGTTCTTGTTGTTTTACCTGAATAAATCTTCACCTATAGAATTCAACTATTAACTACAGCAGTGCCAAGGTTTGTATTAATTCAGTCACCGCGTGTGCAGAAATTGGCTGGTTAACAAAGGACGATAGTCCTGATGCCACGCTGCTGGACGTCTACTCCTCACTTGTTGTGATGCCTCAGTAAACACTCTGGCTTGTGACTGACAAATCACAACTACAGGAGGTTGCACGATGCCTCGCTTTCTTGTCTGATTTTTCTTGATTTTTCTTGTCTGATTTTAGACCTTGTCAGGTCTGATTTTAAGGGCACCAAGATGGTGTCGGTAAAATCACAAGTATTCAAGCTTGTGATTTTTACCGACACATCTTGGTGCCTTAAAATCAGACCTTGTCAGGTCTAAAATCAGACCTTGTCAGGTTGATTTTAAGGCACCAAGATGGTGTCGGTAAAAAATCACAAGTATTCAAGCTTGTGTCCTTTAAGCTGGAATGGCAGTTTTTTACTTCTTCTGTGGTTTAGATTATGTTCGCTCTCTGCCATCTGTGGCTGTTATGACAGGGCATATGTTTGGGGATGTTTATGCCATGAGGACTATAGGAAGTTGTACCTATAGTCTAAAATCAGACCTTGTCAGGTCTAAATCAGACTTGTCAGGTCTGATTTTAGACCTAACAAGGTCTGATTTTAAGGCACCAAGATGGTGTCGGTCAAAATCACAAGCTTGAATACTTGTGATTTTTACCGACACCATCTTGGTGCCTTAAAATCAGACCTTGTCAGGTCTAAAATCAGACCTTAAAATCAGACCTTGTCAGGTCTAAAATCAGACCTTGTCAGGTCATATTTTAAGGCACCAAGATGGTGTCGGTAAAAATCACAAGTATTCAAGCTTGTGATTTTTACCGACACCATCTTGGTGCCTTAAAATCAGACCTTGTCAGGTCTAAAATCAGACCTTAAAATCAGACCTTGTCAGGTCTAAAATCAGACCTTGTCAGGTCTGATTTTAAGGCACCAAGATGGTGTCGGTAAAAATCACAAGTATTCAAGCTTGTGTCCTTTAAGCTGGAATGGCAGTTTTTTACTTCTTCTATGGTTAGATTATGTTCGCTCTCTGCCATCTGTGGCTGTTATGACAGGGCATATGTTTGGGGATGTTTATGCCATGAGGACTATAGGAAGTTGTACCTTATGTACATAATGCAGTGTCCCCTTTTCCCCAATGCTTTCATACAGAAATGAACAGAAGAAAATGTAACTGGAGTTTTATACTTCCACAGCAGACAGTAGGGTCTTATCACAAACTATCATTTTATTATGTAAGCAGCATATGATAACACGATAGCATCTGCAGCAAGAGCCTCTGTGGTCGAGCTTACCGCAGGATATCAAGGGACTACTTTTCCTTTGCACTTATTCAAACACCAAACCACTGCTCCGTTTTGCCTCAGGATCCAAATTATACAGAAAGTGTCTAAATGTCAGAAATGAGTAGCAGTCATTTTGTCATCACTTATCATTGCCAAACGACCACTTCAAGCTGGACAGAGTAAGCAAACTTCAGAAGTGTAAATGTTTTCAGCTCTAAAGGACTGTCATCTCTGAAATCTGTGAAGAAGAAAAAAAATGCATACAGATGGAATATCGCTGGTTTCTCTTCAGGCGAAGCTGCTGTGGTTTGAACTCAAGTTCAGCACAGTATCTCTGCTGAGACGGGCGAGTCAAAACGCAAATCTGAGCTGAAGAAGAAAGCTGAATGTGAACAAACAACTTTTCATTTGGAACGGTTTATTTTGCAGTCGATGTGAAGGCAGCCATTAGGGCGTTCCACTTTCACCGCAGACTAAAATGACATGCAAAAACACCGTTAGCTAAATCCCTCCGAGCTACAAGTCTCCCAGTTTTGATAGACTTCATGTCAGCATCCAGCCTATAATTTAGGAATGTCGTGTGCTGAAAATTACACAAACAAAATGCATATGTCTCACAGCCAATCACAAGAGAGGCATCTATTAAAGTGCAAACAGGGACAGCTCATACATTTTTTTAAATCCATGGAGCTTACACATCCTCTTCAGTACCAACAAAAGTCATTTCTATGACATCTTCACAATATAAAGTGTATGGCCGTAGTGTGAACCTGTGGCAAACACTACTGAGCATGTGCAGCAGACCACAAAACATGCAAGCAAACCCAAACCTAGAAAATGCTACTTGTGTGATGTGCCAAGTGAGCACTTTTCAGTTCCCCTTAATGTATTCGACTCCCACACACACAGGAGTGTGATCAAACAGTTTGCCTATAAAAATTTAAAAAAAGAAAAAATGTAAATGCTTTAAATTTGGTTAACGTCCCGCTCAAGGTTATTTTCACATCCACCTCTGGACAGCTTTCAGCATGGCTGCCATTTTTAGAGCTCCATGTTCCCCTGCACTTGTGCCTCTGTAATGGGAACTGGATCACCTCCAGTGTGATCGTTTCAACTTCATTTTCATTTTAAGGAAGCGGACAATGTGGAAATCATTTCAGATTTATTTATTTTCAGGCATTCAGGTTTTGCTGAACCCCCTCAGGATATTACAGTAGCATCCTACACTGACGGTCTCCGGGGGAGCTCCATTTACGGTCCAAACCTCAGGCCAGTTGGAAACACAAGTTGATGTTTGGTCTGTGCACCAGTTTGTGGTGAAATTATAGAGTTCACAGTGCAAGAGGTCAGGAAGGGATTATAACGGATCGATCTAAAAATAGCAGCTGTGCTGGAAGCCATCTGGACATGTCTGAGAAGATGTTGTCCAATTTTAAATCGTGTGTTTTTTGATACGTCTGGAACTGTTTTGGTAAAAACCAGAGATAACATCAAGTTTAAGAAAAATCATCAAATTGGGACAGTTAGTTCTGCTTTGTTAAGTCATTGCTACAGGTGGTAGAAATAATCCCCAGGTGTCCCACCTGTGTTTTCCAAACCACAGACACGGTTCCTCTTATGACACCTATTTGGCATCTGCAGAAAGTTTGACAGACCTGGCGAGGTCACCTACCTGAGACGACCTTTACATTGTTTTCCTGAAAAATGTGACACGTCATGACAATCCAGATTTGAAAATCGCCTACATGTCGTTTCATCTCACGAGGGATGTGTAAGCCATCCTTTTTTCAGTGTATTTTTCCTCTTTACAAGCGCTCGTGTCTCACGAGTTTGTGTGTACGCGTGTTTATTTTATTCCCAGTCGTGGTGAAGAAGCTGAGTACATCAGATAATATTTCAGAACAAGAGCATGGCAAACAACCTTCTCCACCCGAGTGCCCCGTATGACTGCACGACACTAGAACAGTGTGTTCACAGCAGCAGAGGAGCAGGTGAGGACAGGACGGAGGGAAATGGGTGGGAAATGTGACACTGATGGTTCAAAGGTGTAAAAGGGCAAAACTAAAGGGCCAGAACGGAGAAATGTTTGTGTTGTGGGTTTAACACAAATTCTGTTTTCTTAGATTAGCTGCCTGCTGCTTATATTAAACTATCAAATAGCCAAAAACATCATCACAGAGCCACACCACAGCTTTCAAACCATCTACTAGCTGGGCCATATCATTCCGTTCACGGTAATACCGGTTTAATGTGGGGCAATGATAAGAACATGAAATATGACGATAGAATATGGATAAAATGTGCATGTGCAGTGTCTTTGTTTTCATACGCACATGGTGGAAAAAGCATGGCGGCGACGGAGAATGAGAAGGGCGAAAGCGGATCGTTGAATGAAACGATGAACCAGAACTGGTTTGTAAAAATGCTGCAGCTTCACTGGTGTGGAACTGGTTTAGCTTTTGTCCGTCGGATACACAACAAAGCACTATTTTTGGTAGCTAGCATGCTAGCAGGCCGTCGTTATTACCGTGTTGTTTGGAAAATACGGCGCACTTAAAATCAATCCTTTGATTTTTCTGAAAGTCGACAGAGCCCCTTATAATCCCGTGTGCCTTATGTTTGAACTCTGGTTGTGTTTACTGACCTCGAGACGATTTTATGTGCACGGCGCTCAAAAATCTGTCACATGTTTCAGTACGACTTTGCTAAGCTACGAAGCTGCACCGCTTGATGGATTGTCGGAGCATTACGGCTATCGTAGGCGGAGCCTCGCGGAGTGATACGTACTGTGCTTCAACATAATGTTACTGTATTGTGTGTGTATAACCTCTTTTTAAGTTTTGTGGATATTATACATGGTTATGCTGAGGATATGTCAGCCAGTTTCCACTGGAAATGCCAGCAACGAATTTGCATTTGCACTGTTACATTTTTATATAACTTTAATGCACATAAAAAACAGCTGCTTGTTTAAGTGAAAATACATTGATGGTTTTTTTGCACTAATAAAGTTGTGGAGTTGTGAAGTATTTTGTCTAGTGTCAATTATATCATTATCGCAAATTTTCAAATGTATATCGTGATAAATATTTTTGGTCATATCGGCCTGCTCTATCGTCTACTTGTAAATATTTTATAGATAAAGTCTCTTGTACTCACCTCCAAAGTGTGCTCTCAGTGACGCTGCCGATATGAAAATCGTACAGCTTGGTTAGGATCAGGATCACCTGAAAAAGAGGGAATGTAATTGTTAGAATCTTTTCATGAGGCGGACAAAGCGATTAACGAATTCGTTACTGTAGCAGAATGGAGACTAATGCATGGATACAGCATCGCAGATTGAGGACGGCTTAAGAGGCAGAGCACTAGATTGCCTGTGAGTTTTTACTGAATTCAGTTTTTGCTGCTGGATCCTTCGACACTCCAAGTCCAGTGTTGACACACATCAGTTTGTTCAGAGTGCTCTGCTGATTGCAAACACAGTGATTGCAAATAAAATGAATCGCAATCCTATTAAAGTCACAGTAGTTTGGAGTTGTTTCATTTATAAGAGTTGTTAGTTACGTCAGTGGTTACTGATATAATTCCAAGTACATTCAAAGAAAAAGATGCAGATTTAAGTAGCTTTAGCTTGTTTAAGTATATCAAACAGGAGAATGTTATCACTGTGAAAGATATTATTTTGAAATCAAACTGAAAGAAGACCCGAGAGAAGAACCACTACATGCTGCAGTTATAACGTGCCCCGTCTGGGTTGAGCACACCTCAGGATCCCTAGAGATGTCGCAGAGGACTGTCTAGCCTATCAAGCTTAAGCTGCTGTCACCTGTGGTGAAAAATTAATGCAGAGATTAAAAGGGCCTCCTTTTCAAAGAGCTATTCTCCAGTTGTAAGCCTTATGATCCCATCATTTATGACCCCAAAAATCAATACGTTTTAACACAAGAAGCATCCCTGAGGTGATCGCTGAAAAGTCTGTTTCCTCAAAAGGTACATACTGTAAAAAAATAAATAAAAATATTCCCATTTATGGTGTTTTGAATACTCTGCAACACTGGTTAGGAAAAGACTACAAGGCTCTGGAAGTGTTAGCATGTTGCTAAGTAGTGCTTTGCATAATTAGCGCTGTTTGCCACTTTCAAACTTCAAACCTGATGGAGCACGCTGACATTCTTGCCCCTGTGGAAAAGTCTGATCCAACAGTCTCTGTTCACAGCTTTGGTCCGGGCTCTTTTGGAGAGATAATCAGCAGGCAGGGCACTACGATAAGCACTGCGCGAGTCCTCGGAGCACATCGCAAGATGAAGGACTAGTTTGCTGTGACAGGATCAGTGGTCAGCTGTGATACTCCACTCTGGAGTAAAGGATCATAAATCTGTTGCTCAGGGACAGCTGGGCTGTAATGTCAGAGGAGAAAAAGCACTGTTCATTATACTTAACCATCTGGTCCCTCTACTTATGCTCACCTCTGGGTTACAGAACGCAGTCAAAAGATTTCTTTCATAGGAGAGCGAGCTCCTGCGATTGTCTGGGATTTATCACACACTTGACCCGACCTCACCGGGAGCCAAGCTCCTTTTACATAATAAGATGCTGCTTTCACCCATCAGCACACGTGTTTCTCGTAGCTGTACTGTTTTCCTTCTGACTAAACGACTATTGCTCCTTCTCATTAGCATCCATGTCTCTTGTTAGCATTCCCCTCCCTGCAACGAGCTTCTGCTTGTTTAAAGCAACCTGACAGGCCTGACTTGAGTCATTTGGCTGGGAGGGGGTGAAGGAGGTGTGGCCTTGACTCTTTTGACAGAAGTCAGCAATTGAGGCTAGATAAGCAGAACTTAGTAAAGAACCAGTTTCTTGGCTCCCCTGACCTCCTGTGGTACTCGTGAAATCATGAGGCCCGCAGACTTCAAGGACCTTTCCACCTCTGGCCGAGCCTCACGCTCCCCACGAGCCCTGTGAACGAGCCAGTCGCTCACCAGGGTCCTTGGATGGAAATTGTGAAGATGTGCCACATGCCCAAGGGGTCCTCCGACTAACAATGCGAACATACAGTTCAGGCCAAACATGATTGCAGTCCAGTGAGAGGCCAGTGCTGCATAGGAAGAAGATGGATTCCTTCCATTCGGCTCCACAACGTCGCAAAACTTCGTGTGCATTAACATGTTTATCTTTGTTAGAAGACATGCATACATCGCTGCATGCTCGTGCTTCTGCGGGCTTTGTGCTTCTGAGATGTGTGGCTGTGTCCGCTTGGGGGGGTGACACACACAGACACGAGTTGTCTCATCACCACATGACAGTCTGAATTCGAAATTCACATTGAACAACCGGCAGAGAAAAAAAACAAAGAAAATACTTTTGTCCTTTCAAATATTTCTAAAGCAAATCTTGCTATGTGTCTCAAAAACATCTTTTCAGCCAGCGTTAAAGAGAGTTTTTTTAAAGAAATGTTTAATGCATTAAGACTCAGCCCTGGATAAGAATAGCATGTGGATTTCAAAAAACACCAGTCGCTGTTTATTTACACACTTGCTCGCGAGCGTTCACGGCCTTTGTTGAGGCGGCGGGTGTATTGGAAGGACAAAACCGCAGCAGACTCGAGAAACGTTTGACAGGGTGTCTGTATTTGAAGTGCACTCTCCCCTCGTGAGTCCCCGGCTGATGTGCTTATAGAATCAAAATGTCAGTCACATTACCTTTGGATTCGCCTTGTTGCCTCAGCAATTAACCAACTGTGGTGAAAACATATTATTAGCAGAACTAAACGTCCCCCTTTCGTCATCCACAGAGTCAAAGTTCCAAACACAGTCTTGAATTTGGCTCAGCTCATAGCATGCTAATGATGCTATTAATTGCTTTTCTGAGAAAATCTCAAGCGTTTGTGGAGCAATAGATTTATTGTGATCGTGACCCGAAGAGCCGTCACCTTCGATGTCAGGTAAAAACACAAGGCAGCATATCAAGTCTAAATTAAACCTGACGTTCTATAAATAGCAGTGCGTGTGTTCGTTCGTGCTGAATGTAGTAATTACAATGAATGGTAAAGCTAACGCTGCATTTGACTCGTCGTAATGAAGACATGGTGGGTTCAACTTGCCTTTTTTAGTTTACCTAAACCAACCTTTATGGAAATAAACAGACAACATTCGAGATTTGATCTTTCCCCTGCAAACAATTTATATTAATTCCCCATTAATTGTGCTTTTTAACACTTCCCAGAAACTTGGGACTGGCATCAAAGTAACAGATTAACCCTTTAAGACCTACCATAGAACCAAGTCCGCCAGAGCTTATATTATATTTTTACATGCTGTGGAGCCATTTTTGGGAGCATTTCAAGTTGCTATACATCAATACAACCATTACAACCTAAATTTTAATAATATGTCTGCATTAAGTGCATAGTAATTATATAAATTGCAAAAAAGTGCAATAAACGACAAAAAAATTGAAAATCGTTTTTGTTTTTTTAACATATATTTCTAGTTAGAGAAATTTAAGAGGCTTATCCCTCAAAACTGTAAATACAAAAAAGTTGCACAAAATAGTTTCCCACCACAGGAAATTTATTTTGAGTGTCTTCATAGTTTTATTTTTGAAATACACCAATTTTTATACACTGCAGGAAAAACGAAAATAAATATTATAGTGCAAATTTGCAAAAAAGCAGCATATGCATCAGAATAAACTATTTCCAGCAGTGCAATATGAGTCCTAAGCATCCCAGAAACCACACAGAAAGTCATAAAGTCAAAGATAACTTTTAAAAACACCAGTATAGGCTCATGAGGCCCTGATGGTAAAAAACTACATTTCCGCGAAAATGACGTCACTTCCGGTTTCGGGCAGGTCATGGCGGACATGCGATAGTTCACGCTGATGAACGTAGGAAGTGTTACAAACAGCTGATCGGATCGGCAAAGCGTGTTTCTGGAATATTATGTTTTTGTTGCTGCAAGTGCTTTTTATGCAGTTTTTGCAAAGCTATATGTGGAAGGAAACTGTGACCGAGGACAAGCTGATGGCATAAGATGTAAGTACAACTCCTCCGGTTTCATATGCAAAAACAATTATTGCGCTAGCTCAGGTGGTTGCAGAGCTACCGGGATTTAAAAATAGTTACGCAAAACAGAGCGTGCAGCTCTGACCGGCTTTAAAGGGTTAAAAGAAAACAAAAGATTTCACATGGACTCTGCTTCCAAACCACACGCAACTTCCAACAAACAGCTCTTCAGAGATTTTTGTACTTTGGCTCAAACTGTTTCAAAGACATCAGTTTTGTACGCTGCAGTCGGAACAAAAAGCTCTCTGTGGCTTTGATTTCAAAATGTCATGGTACTCCAGCGTTGACAGTCTCACACATCTGAAAACAAGCTTTTAGTCTGCAAACAAACATGGATGGTCGACACTAAAATGGCAGCTGAAACCGATCATTATCTAGAAGTGATTAAGCTACCCCGCCTCTCAGTAGCATGTCAGCGGCTGAGCAATTACGCTGTCAATTGGTGAGAGCTGTTTATGAGACACAATATCATCTGGTAGCATCAGAACTACAACTTGACATCAAAGCTGAGCTAAAAAAACCAAAAATACACTGAATTCTTTGTCGCAATTTGGAATGACTGGCAGAAAATGAAGCCATCAACTTAATGGTAAGTGGATAAATACAGTGTATGGGCCATAAATGGAGACAGAGTTGAAATAAAGACGTGGAGCAACCATGGAGAGTATCTGGCCCCAAACGTCATGTTTAGCTTTTGTTATCCTCGCTAAAGAAGCATCTATGTCCACTGTGAGCGACCATCTTTGAACAGAGGCGGTGGTTTACGACACCAACTCTCTGCCATCTATAATCCAGTTTTGAGTTCCCTCCCAGACGCCTTAACGCCCACTCACATCCTGGGCCATCTGACCTCAGGAAATCACATGATAAGGTGGGGCCAGGTTTCACAATGAACTCACCTGAAACTCTGGCTGATTGGGACCCACACCCAGTTTCACACCTTGGCTCAGGCGATTAGAGGATCATCAGGGGGTCCTTTTGTCCCTCTGTGGGGGGAAACTCCCACTAGGTTTATATCTGGGACTCTCCACCATTTGACCTTAGAACTGAAGAAGCTTCTCGGATGAAGGTGAAACGTCTTCAAGTAACTTAAAGAAGTCCAGACGCTTTTCTTTGCAAGCTCCTTTGACTACAATGACCTGGATGACTGAGAACCTTCACAGACACTTATCCCAACATCACAGCGCGACCCAGTATTTGTGTTTCAGGTCCTGGATTAATATTCTTAGCGTCATTCACGTTCTCCCTATTTGCCTCGGTGTGTTATATTCTTAGTTTCTAGTCTCTAGTTTTCTCTCACTGTGCCTTCCCCGTGTTCCACGTTTAGTTCCTCTTGTCTCCGTGGTCTAAGGAGCTTGGAAAGAAAAGCGTCTGGATTCTTCTCTCATCCGAGAAGCTTCTTCAGTTCTAAGAGCAACTGATGGACAGTCCCAGATTTTAAGGATGATGGGAACCTTAGACTACGATGACCTGGATGACTGAGAACCTTCACAGACATCTTGTCTCTGTGTTCAGGCGTAGACAACTCCAGGCCTCGAGGGCCGGTGTCCTGCTGGTTTTAGATCTCACCCTGAGTCAACACACCTGAATCACATGATTAGTTCGTTACCAGACCTCTGGAGAACTACAGGACAAGTTGAGGAAGCCGTTTAGCCATTTGAATCAACTGTTTTGGATCAAGGACACATCTAAAACCTGCAGGACACCGGCCCTCGAGGCCTGGAGTTGCCCACCCCTGCCCTGCCTTTGTGACGGTCTCATGTTTCCTGTTTTATTTTGATAGTTCTTTTTCCTGTGTTCAGTGTATTCAGGTTTGCTTTCTCCTCGTCTCGTTATGTCTGATTAGTCCCAGCTGTGTTGCCTTACTGTTTCCTTTACTCCCTCGTTACTGACTCGTGTATTTAAGCCTCGTGTTTTCCTCCGTTCGTTGTCGCGTCATACTCCCTCATTGCTCCGGGTTTTCTCTGTGTTTCCTGATAACTCCTAGCTCTGTGTTTCCTAGTTTCCAGTGTTGGTTTTGTTTTTCTCTGTTGTAATATTCTGCGTCTTTGCCTTTTTCAGTCCAACCTTTTGTTTTTGTGTGTTTGGGACCTAACCCTGCCTGCCGCAGCCGTAACACGACAACTAAATGTTTTGACCTATTTTAATGTCCATTTCTTTTAATTCCTTATTTCTGTGAGTTGTAGGCGAGTCGCTGGCTTTAACAGTTTCAGCATCTGTACACGGTTTCTGTAAGTCAAGTCAGACGTGTGGCAGAAAGCCTCGAGCCATCTCAGAACTGCTACAGTGCCAGACCTCCACATCGGCCTGAAATAACGTGAGAGGAAATGCACTCGAACCGACGTTAGACGCACCTTTAGTATCTGCCTCTATTTGCACCATGTAGTGCAGGCACGGCTAATACCACATGTGCATGTAGAGCACACAAATCCATCATTAAGCACCTGAACGCGCTGGCTACAAAGAGAACAAGAAAAGCACTCAAATCTGTTCAAGGCTAAAGGGTCTTAACATCCACGCCAGTATAAGAGCAAAGAAACCAAGGTTTCTGCCGAGGCTCCCCTCTGAATTTTGCAATTATCTAATCAGTATTACAAACAAATTAAATGCATGCAGCACTTTGGAGATGAAGGGCAGCAGTGGATGAAAGGAAGGGAATGAGTTGTGTTTGCTTATGTAAATGCAGACCGCTAGAGTATGCTGTAGCTGTTGATGTGTTATAGTTTCATCAAGGCCACGTCGGGGAGAAGACTGTGTTACTGTGCCCCTTCTGGACATCACTCACTCTGCTCCCTCGCAGCTCTGTCATGTTGCCTCTCATGCTTCCTGTCTCCACTGCGCACTGAATCATCTCTCCCCTCCTCTTTCTCTTTTCTCATTTATTCCATCCTTCTTGTGTCTTTCTCTCGACTCGTCTCCCTCACCAGCCGAATCTTTGTGTTTCCCTCCAAACTAAAGCCCCTTTATCTCTGTTTATCTGCACTGTTCTTCCGTGGTTTTACTTACCCCTCTTGCCCATGCCTCTTATCTTTATTCTCCCGCTAGTTTCTCATATTCCCTTCCTAATGTGCCCAAGAGTCTGCTACTCACCTTCACTCTCATCTTTTCTGTCTTATCTCACATCCAGATTGCCCCACCAACACCACTCCCACCCATTTCTCTTACTTTTCCACGTCTGCTTTGTTTTCTTTCCTCCTGTTTTCTCGCTGGTTGTTCTGAGCCGAGCAGACAGGCATAGCCTTTGAGATGCATATAGACAGAACGCCTAATTAAAATCACTTTAAATGTAGTGCTTGTCAAACTATAGTGATGGCTGCGAATTTAGTGTGCTACTTAAAACACCTCTGCGTTCCTTCATATCGTCGTTGCTCTTTAAAGTCATTCCTAATCAATTTTCTAACATTCGGCTTGAAATTTGATTAATCACTGTGCACTCATTAGGCGCTCGCTGTGTAAGATGACAGCTAATTGATCTTTAAGGCTGCAGTGATCAATAAATACTTTTTTAATACCAGCAAACCGTGTGTGTGTGTGTGTTGTCCTTAGTGAAAAGCCTACAGACAGAATATCATCTAATTTGACAGGTTGTAAATATTCTACATATATTTTGGTTCATACTTGTGATTTTTATGCTCAAACTCAGTTTCCATCTACCTTTCATCCCAGTAATTCTCTATAAGAGCATTTTGCTTCTGTAGGGTTTTTAAATTTGCAGGGGGGCTCGTCAGGCTCATGTGCAACCCCAATGACATATTGTGCATTGTTGCATTTTCCTGAGAAAACTGCACCTATAATATATGTTTTTTTCCTTCTATATTTGCATTTAAAGGTCTACTTTTCATGCAGTACTTGAGATTTTGCTCTTCACTGGGTTCCTTTTGCATTTCCTGGTACAAAAAGTTTCAGCTTGAGCAGGAAACACGGCATTCAAACGAGCCAGGATCAATGGCGCTGCAAGGTGGCATAAAGGTCAATTGATAAACCAATCAAGCAGTCTGCAGGGTGGTTGGTGGGGGGCTGTGAGCATATCTGCTTTATCGCCCCAGCTGGACTTTGAAACTGTGGAAGGAGTAACCTTTCCCACACACTGAGATAAACCTGTCATATATGCTGTGCGTTCGCCCTCCCGAAGAAGCAAAAGGAAAGTTTTAGGTGCTGCTATTTCACACGAGCACACTATATCCCACCTCAGCTTCAAAGACTTAAGATAGAAACGTTACCATAACAACCGCAGTCTGCAAAGCAGCTGCAAATGCTCGCAGAACCGCAGCCCTTCTGGATCCGTGTTTATTCTAGAGAAATGCTTCAGAAAGGAGGAATAATTTGTCAGAAGCAAAAAATATTCTGGCACAGGTGATATGGAAATCCTGCAAGCTGTGAGCTTATTTCTTTTGCTTGCATTACTTTTTGCTGCTTTTGCCATTAGCTGGCTGGGTGTAACATTTCCTGCCGTTTTGAATGATGACTGCGCTGTCAGATAATTAATAAAAAATAAGAAGTAAATAAATAAAGCAGCGACGGTTTGTATGATTCAAATCAAGCAGCATTTTCAAGTATCTCAAGTTTGAAGCATCTCAGGATGTTGTTTGCCGGACAAAGACATTTCCAAGGTGTACACTATGACATCATTCCAACACCTAATTAGACTCTAAGAATATCTGCAGATGCAGAAGGAAATCGACATCATCTTAAACACGCACAGGGATAATTGCCTCTCTTCAAAGCGCTTCAATGTTATTAATAATCTCCATTTGCATCGGGTTATTTTTGGCTTTTTTTCCACGCAGGACAGCAAACATTAAGATTTCCTATTGGCCCGTTTTTCTTTCACATAGTGCATCTGTCTCTGGAGCCAGTTCTGGAGGAAGTCAAGCGAAGCAAATGCTATCTGGCTGGCTGTGAAGCCTGCACTGGAGGTTAGCGCTTATCACGGTGCAAGCAAGGGTGCAAAAAAACAAAGCCTGTGTAGACTTTTTATACTATATAACAAAGGAGGACAGATAGAAAAATGGAAGCAGCGTTATTTCATTGACACAAAGACACAGACTAGCCACGCATCGCACTGAAGGTGCAGAGACATCCTGCAGTCTCATGAGCCAACACTAACTATAGAAAAAGGAACAAATGTAAAGCTATAGCATTTTATCTTCGACACTAAAAAAAGCAGCAAATAAGTTCGGTTTTCTTTGTTGTACTCCGTCAGTTTTTTCACATCTTATCATTAAATACATTGGAGGGTTATTCAGTGGGAACCCACTGTGACAATCTGGAAGATGTTCAAAGAATTTCCATTTCTCTGAGGGAACTATTTTTACAGAAAACGTAGCCCTGCATGTTCGCTAATTAGAGGACGGGGCAGTAGCTGCTGTGTATGTGGGAAGCAAGTAAAACATCGTGTTGAAAAATAGATTGTGGCACAGAAGTTTGGACTATCACTAATCAGATGCTGCTCAGTATGGCCTGTAACGTGTAAAGTGTTGTTCACGAGAGTGCAACAGCTGAATCGTCCAACAGGGAAAAAGGTCTGAGACCTGTCTACTTGTTGTTCCTAGAGTATTTAAAAGTAGAATGGGAGGCAGAGCCTTCAGTTTTCAGGCCCCTCTTCTGTGGAACCAGCTTCCAGTTTGGATTCAGGAGACAGACACTATCTCTACTTTCAAGATTAGGCTTCAAACTTTCCTTTTTGATAAAGCATATAGTTAGGGCTGGACCAGGTGACCCTGAATCCTCCCTTAGTTATGCTGCAATAGATGTAGGCTGCCGGGGGATTCCCATGATGCATTGAGTTTTTCCTTTCCAGTCACCTTTCTCACTCACTATGTGTTAACAGACCTCTCTGTATTGAATCATATCTGTTATTAACCTCTGTCTCTCTTCCACAGCATGTCTTTATCCTGTCTTCCTTCTCTCACCCCAACCAATCACAGCAGATGGCCCCGCCCCTCCCTGAGCCTGGTTCTGCCGGAGGTTTCTTCCTGTTAAAAGGGAGTTTTTCCTTCCCACTGTCGCCAAAGTGCTGCTCATAGGGGGTCATATGATTGTTGGGTTTATATCTGTATCTATGAAGCGCCTTGAGGCGACTTTTGTTGTGATTTGGCGCTATATAAATAAAATTGAATTGAATTGAATAAAAGAAAGGAGTTATTAACGCAGACCCAACACTACATTAAAACCACTGACAAGTGAAGTGAACAACATGGGATCATATTCCCACTGTGCAAGTTTCAGCATGTTGATGTTACCTGGACAGGTAGCATCGACCTGAACATCAAAGCAAAGCAGCTCCTCATCTACTCCAACAGCGTTGTTCAGCAGTAGGTTGTAGAACAAGACACCAGGATGTTGAAGCTACTTCCAAACTTTTGACATCCCAATCGCGTATTCATCAAAGGCCTTAACAAATCATTTAAAGAGTTTCTTAAAGGATGCTTTCACACAGTAATTAAGAGTGGGCATCAGTGATGTGGTTAGAAAGTGTTTTAGTTCTTTGCCGCTATGTTGGGAAATCAATGCCCGCGTTGTGCGCTGTGCCCCACGGGGCTCTATTTTGTTTCCCTTTTTATCTTCTGTAGCCACAATCGATTTTAACTGCTATACAGATGATACATGACTATATGTCACAGCAAAGCCCAACACAGATGCTGCATTCATTCTCGACAACACTGGATGGTTGGATGGAAAAAAAAATTTCCACTTCTGAATTACTCGTTTTAATTGAATACGATCAGCACGGCAAACAACCAACGATATTTTAACCTAGATTCAGCTGTTAGTCTTTTTGTTCAGGTCAGTTATTTACTCAAAATGAGGTCATTCTTCTCATTTGCTGACCCAGAGGTCATCGATGCTTTTACATACTCCAAACGTGATCACTGAAGCACACTTTCAGATTCAGATTTAAACTGACAATAGACAAAATGGCAACAGCTCCAAGCCTTCAGAAACACACAACTGTGTCCCCGATCTTTCCCAGGCATAAGTTTCTGTATCAGCCTGATCTGACATTTAATTTTGTTTTTACATAATCTACATAAAAAGAGCAAGCAAGGAAACAGAGTTTTATTGTTGGGGGAACTCAGAGATTCAGTGTCACATGTCTCCCTGCATGTCTCCAGGGTCCCTGAGCAGTTATGGACTAATATTATAATGTATGTATTTTGTATTGCTGTCCCTCGTTCTCCCTGCTTGTAGACATATGTGTGGGTGTGGCCCTGGCAGGTGATTGGCCACACCTGCAGCTGATCAGGCCTGTCGGAGGAGCTGCTTGAGAGTGTGGTGGAGCTCTCTCCGATGCTGGATCATTGCGTGACTTCACGTCAGTCTCTCAGCCAGTCAGTACGATTGTTCTTCCGCATTTGTGTGTGTCTTACGGCTGCCTGTTTGTTATCTCCCCAGGAGAAGCGGGGAGACGAGAGGACAGCGAGCAGGAGAAGGGACACTGACACTGGGAAGAGGACACGTCACGGGAGTCGGGATTGCACAGAGGATTTCCTGTTATTTTCCTTACCACTGTAAATAAACACACAGAGCTCCGCGCCTGGGTCCTCCTTTTCCTCACACCCCCACGGTTGGCCATGCCAAACCGTGACACTCTGATACTTCTAGATCAAATGTCCTGCTGCTACATGTGGAGCGGCACCAATCTGCACACAGCTGATGCTTTTTATTCCCTTTTCAGACAATTCAGAGCTGTTGAATTGGCCAGACAGGATTTCTCAAGTGAACTTTCCCTTTAAAACTTAACAAAGACCATACTACCAGCCCGTTCTCACTCCCGAGGCGTAACATGCCGACGTTTTGTCACGTCCCGCGGCGTTCCTGAGGAACGCGAAAGGAGACCTTCGGCGTTCTTATGGTACGCGGCGGGTTATGGCCGAAATCCAGTGCAATGACGCTCCCGCGGTAATAGACGTTCCAGCCCTGTATTCCAGCCCTAAACCTAACCTTATCCCTAGCCCTAACCATAACCTTTTTCCTGATCTTAACCAGGACTTTAATGATGTTAAATAGCGTGTTTCTAAGCGATTTGAAGAAAAAGAGCGAACATGTGTAGATTGAGTCCATACGGTTCTCATATTAGCTCATTTTTCCGAGGTCGTCATTTAGGAACGTGGTGGGTAGCTGAAAACGTAATATGTTGACGATTTGTCACCTAGCGTAAAATGTTACGCTTTGGGAGTGAGAACGTGTTGATACTACATATCATCCATCGTTCCATCTGTTCATCACTTTGGCAATTATAAATAATTATTAGGTTGTATATGCAAGCATGCATACTAGTTTGCTTTTAATGTAAAGTAACCCTCTCAGGCTCAAATTAAACTTTTTGTTGCTAATGCACAACCAAGTCCTGCAGTGGTACTTCGGAGTAAAACAAACTCATAAAATATGCATGTGGGGTAATCAGGTTGTTAGTTTGTAACTGTTGCAAATCGGCAACGCCTGCCTGGAGAGGGTTAAAGTTCTGGTTCGATTTAAAAAGAAGTATGGAGGTTTTTTCCTGACTGAATTATTTTCTGTTTCCTGCCAGAAAGAACCAGGTGTTCTGATGGTCTATGGATCAGAAGTGACAGACGCCTGACTGTGAAATGTATTCTGTATTAGACTTTTTTTGACAAAAACCTGCCAGTTTTTTGCAAATTAGTGTGAAAAACAAATCACGAGTGAAAGAGGACATGAGAAACTAGATGGGAGTCAGAGTGGGAGGGGCCATGTGCTCATCGCAGCAACCTTTCTCATAGATGTTTTAGACGGAGAGAAATATTTCTTATATCTTCTTATATTTATCATAACTAATTAGCTTTGATCCTCAGAAATGTCTAATCACTCCAACAGCAGGACGCCTGACACGTTTCCAGCTACCTTTAATTTAATCAGTCATCTTCCTCGACAGCAGTGCTTCTCAGTTATTTTACGTTACACCCCTTAATAGTATCATTTGTCTATAAAATTGTTATTGTAACTACATCTCTGCATAACATTGTATCCTTATTAAGATTAAAGCTAAAACAAAGAAGAACTTTATTAACATTGTTTTTTAATCTGAAACAAAATCCATATTTAAACTATAAACATTTTTGACACAGTGGACACGCCATACTTGTCTCCCGCCGTAGTCACAGTGAAGCCAAGCGCTGCACACGCATCGTCATATTTCCGCGTCTTAACTTTCGGGAGACTTTAGTTTGTCCCGTTATCTTCGTCTCTTTTCATCACTGTTAAATATTTTTCCATTTTTCTCGAGGGTTTGTTACTAAACTTCTTATCTCTTGCTCATTGCTGTGTGTGCATGCTCGGTGCAAAAAACCTTGCCACCTACTGTAGTGGATGTGCAATTACACTTTATTCTAGTGCATTCCTACAGCAATATGCATGCTCTCTTTGTTTCCACATGCACATTAAGTCTGATTGCAGAAACATATTTTGCTTCATTCAGCAAACGAGTAACAGGAAAAAGACTCCGTCACCTTAATCTTTCGTCTCTGAACTAACGTTCACCACTCTGGTGTGAGCGGGAACAGAGAGCAGTAGTGAGACAGAGAGTTTAACTGTCGCTGCAAATCTTCACTGAGGTGACACAATATGGGGGCAGGAGGACAGCTGATTAACACCAGGCTACAATTCCTTTTAATGACATTTTTCCATGGAACAGTATATAGTGATGGTGTGGCATCAGGGGTGAAATGAGAAGGGAAAGAACACAAAGAACTCCTCAGTCGCTGATAGCATATCACGAGCGAACACAGGTGTGCGCAGCTCAGTGCTGCAGAAACGCTAAAAGCCTGAGAAGTGAGCTCTGTATAATTAAAACTAGAATATGTCGTCCTATCAGGGACATTATGCCATCCATCAAGCGCCTGATCCATTGGCTCGGCTCGACACAAGCCAGCATGCTGATAGCTCGTGGGCTGCTTACATTGACATATGCTGTGACAATGCTGGGTTAGCAGACACTGGGGTGTGGTGCTGATGCCACTTCAGTGCACCATCCATTACCGTTATACCTTCCACCTGGCTGATCGACCATGTTTGAGGGATCATTCAAGGCCACAGAGGATTTTTTTTTTTAAGTGGTGAGGAAACTTGACAGCACAGATAAAAGCCAACTGTGCTGGCCTTTGCTCCATCACTTATTCTTTCTGTTGTCTGTAAACCTTAAACCGCAGTTTCTGTACTTTCAAGAAAAACGCTGTACGTTAGAGCACTTTTATAGCGATGTTACCTGCTCTGTGATGCTATCCTCCTTAGCCCTTTGACAGTCTGTCAAGACAGGAGGTTTGCTCCTAAACCTTTACATTTCCCAGTTGTGTTTTGCAGTAACATGTAAAGATCTTCATCAAATATAAACTAGTGTTTTTATTCTGTTTCGCCTCTGTCAGTGTGCCCCAGGGCGGCTGTGGCTACAATGTAGCTTCATCACCAGTGTGTGAATGGGTGGATGACTGGATGTGTAAAGCGCTATACAAATACAGACCATTTACCATTCCAAACTCACTTATTGTATAATTTTGTTGTTTATACTACAAAGTAGCTTCCATATTTTTTTTTCTAATTTTAACTTAAATCAATTGATTATATTATTATATAAATAACTACAGTGAGGTTCACACCCATGAGTTTGGGAAAGCTTCTAAATTTGAAAGTAATTACTTTTTAAGTGATACATTTTCTACCTTAGTTGTTACAAATTGGCATCCTGGAAACACAATTACAATGTTCACATTTTGGACAGAGAAGACAGAAGAAGGCTTCTTTCACTCCTCTTTCAAACCATCTTTTTTCGTCACCCTCTTTTGGGGGCGATCGTGGCTCAAGAGTTGGGAGTTCGCCTTGTAATCGGAAGGTTGCCGGTTCGAGCCCCGGCTTGGACAGTCTCGGTCGTTGTGTCCTTGGGCAAGACACTTCACCTGTTGCCTACTGGTGGTGGTCAGAGGGCCCGGTGGCGCCAGTGTCCGGCAGCCTCGCCTCTGTCAGTGCGCCCCAGGGTGGCTGTGGCTACAATGCTACAATGTAGCTGCCATCACCAGTGTGTGAATGGGTGGATGAGTGGTTGTGTAAAGTGCTTTGGGGTCCTTAGGGACTAGTAAAAGCGCTATACAAATACAGGCCATTTACGATCTATGTCCACTGTGCACAACCATCTTTGAACAGAGGGCGGGGCTTACCACACCAACTGTCTGCCATCTAGTTTTGAGATCCCTTCCCAGATGCCTTAACGGCCACTCACATCCAGGGTCATTGGACAGTCATTGGACTCAGTAAATCACATGATAGGGTGGGGCTAGGTGTCACAGTGGGTTCACCTGGCTACTTGGCTGTTTTCAGTTTTCAGTTTTATTTGTCATATGCAAGTTAGCACAGGGTCAACATTGCAATGAAATGTGTTTGACGAGCAGCAGTCACTCAGCAGCATGATACAGTAGAAGAAAATAAAATAAAATGAAATGAAATAAAATATAATAAAATAAAATAAAATAAAATATAATAAAATAAAATATAATAAAATGAAATAAAATAAAATATAATAAAATAAAATATAATATAATATAATAAAATAAAATAAAATAAAATAAAATAAAATAAAATAAAATAAAATATAATATAATAAAATATAATATAATAAAATATAATAAAATATAATATAATATAATATAATAAAATAAAATAAAATATAATAAAATTAAAATAAAATAGAAAAATAGTAAGGAGCAAAATATTAGAGAGACATGGTAAAAGAGAAAAGATGACTAAATATATATGTATCTATAAATATAAATATATGTACACTAGTGATTAAATAAGAAAATCTTGAAAAGAAATATGACGGGAGGGCAGATGGGATATTGCACAGGAATGAGCAGCATTAAATTACAGTATTGCACTTTTAAATATAAATATCAATAACAATATTGTTATTGTTGATTGTGACCCACACCTGTTTTCACACCTTGGCTCATGTGATTAGGTAGAGCAGCGGTCCCCAACCCCCGGGGCTCGGACCGGTACCGGTCCGTGAGTCGTTTGGTACCGGGCCGCGAGAGTTGAGGCTCAGGTGTGAAATGTATAGTTTTCAGGGTTTTTATCGGTTTTCAGCATTATTTTGTTATCGTTTTTATCGTTTACTCGGTTTTCCTGGGTCTTTTCACGTGTGTTATGAATAAATCTTCTTTTTTTCAGTACCGGTACTAGTTTTATTTTGTTGTATTTATCCGCGACACCTTAAAGGCCGGTCCGTGAAAATATTGTCGTGCATAAACCGGTCCGTGGTGCAAAAAAGGTTGGAGACCGCTGAGGTAGAGGATCAATAGGGGGTCCACGACCCACCTGGGGACACTCCCATAGGGCTTAAATCTGGGACTCTTCACCAGTTGCTCTTAGAACTGAAGAAGCTTCTCGGATGAAACGTCTTCAAGGAAACTTAAACAAGTCCAGACGCTTTTCTTTCCGAAGCCTTTCTTCTTCTAACGAGAACATTTAGAACCATGTGAGTAAAAGTCGTTGTCTCAGTTGTTGTGTCAGTAAGGATTGCTGTGCTGGTAATGCAGCAGTTTAAACTGTGGATGATAAATACTTCGCTGATATAACATGATCACTTATCAAAAGATTTTTTGTTGTTGTGGCGGCTCAGCTAATGGACACTGTTCTCCCCAGAGCGATGCTGCTGTCCTGGGAGGAAAAGAAAACTCTTCCTGTTCTGTATTCGAGATGGCACTCCATAAGAAATATGAGGAATGGGATGAAGTAAAGAGGATTTATGTACCTAATGGGAAAATGACACATGATATGAGGCAGTAAGGACTGGAAAACAAACTGGCAGCTTATGCAGATCCTTTTTGTAGTGTTGTGTTCTGCTCTTGGATTTAAACTTTTTTCTACTCAGAGAAAACCACTGACATGGAAAAAAAATCCATTATTGTCAAAGAAAAAACGAGCTCAGTCCATTTCTGTGAAACAGCCCCATCAGACTGCATCGTTCCACAGAAAGCATAAACTGTCACTGCGGTGAAGTTGCAGAGAGACAGCGCTGCTCGACGTGCTCGGACCGCAGCTTCAGAAAGCCTGAACGTCTCAACTTATCATCCGGTGCCATCGTGGGTCACCGGCAGAGTGCATCACTTTGTGCCAACAACAGTAGCCCGACAAGCAAAACAGTTGGTGCCATGTGTTGCGTGGCATGATTCATTTTGACATGCCTGGCATCCAACGTCCTCACAGCCAAGCCTTTATAAGTGACTCATTTCTGAGAGTCAGCTCGGACTCCTCGCTGAGGCCATCCATGGTCTGCCAGTGCTGAACAAAACCCTAAATAAACACTGGTGGCAAATGGAAGATTTACTCCGACTGAACAGATGTAGGGATGATTTACTGCAGGATGTACAACGATACTAACATCTATTACTTTACCTTAACTAGGATTAAGCGTTATGGGTATACGAGATCTCCTCTCAACCTTTCAGCTCAGATCAAATGTGGTACACTAGAGATGGGCAATGCAAAGACAAAGACAATGCAAAACATGTAGCAGTTATTTTAATCTGTGAAGACCAAACGAAACAGAAAGCATCACACAGATATAACTAACAAGAAGTAATGTAGTTAGAGCGCTCTGGACGTGCTCGTAGGTGGATAATATATTCTTTGAATAGAGCTGGACTTGCTGATTAATTTAGTGCAGCAGTATCATGGTGGCGAGTCCATGTTTAGCTATCTCCAGATATAAGGGTGGCGTCAATTATCTCTTATAACTCTCTGCAAGAAAGAAAGTAAGCATGTTTAACAAGTTTACAGCTTTTTATTTTACAGAATAATGTTATCATTTGAGGATTGAGAGGCGTCATTAAGAGATATCCTCAGCTCGCTGAGATGATCGAATTAGCTTAGTGAAAGTGTTAAGTATGGATCTTAGCTTTTTGAATAACAAATTGTGACTGCACAAGTCTTTAGTCAGTAAGTATACTCTGGCTTAGCATCCCCTTATATGCTAACGAGACTTCGCCTCCTGCTGTCCATTAGAAGAAAAATGCAGTTTTAAGGCAATGTTGCCGTCACTTTTCAGGCTTGCGAGCTGTGTCCATCTTTTAACAAAGTCTATGATCATTAGTAAAGAAGGATAACGTGACAGTCAGCTTGAATACCTCCTTACGGCTGCAACATGATTGTGGAATGAAAATGAGCCAAACTTAAAATACACCTCCATCCATCCATCCATCCATCCATCCATCCATCCATGCATCTTCTTCCATTTATCCGGGGCCGGGATGCAGGGGCAGCAGCCTAATCAGAGAAGCCCAGACCTCCCTCTCCCCAGCCACCTGCTCCAGTTTGTCCAGGGGAACACCAAGGTGTGGAGCAGCAGCGGCTCTACTCTGAGCCCCTCCCAGATGGTTGAACTCCTCACCCTATCTCTAAGGGAAAGGCCAGCCACCCTTCGGAGGAAGCTCATTTCTGCCGCTTGTATCCTCGATCTTGTCCTACCCACAGCTCGTGACCATAGGTGAGGGTGGGGACGTAGATCAACCGGTAAATTGAGAGCTTTGCATTTATGCTCAGCTCTGTCTTCACCACGACGGACCGGTGCAGCGTCCGAATCACTGCGACCGCTGCACCGGTCTGTCTGTCGATCTCCCCGCTCCCGTCTCCCGTCATACTTAAACTCCTCCTCCAGTTTACAACACACCTGCAGCTCGAAATCTTTTATTCACATTTTTTCTTTCAATTTCTTTTCTTTTCCTACCTTTTTTTTAAAAAAGGAACTTTTATTCTTTCCTAATTGGTTCCAGAGAGAAATAAACCCCATTGTGATATCAGACAAAAATGTCAAGTTGTTACTCGTCGTTCCCTCCTTCAGTCTGCAGTGCGTCCACTGTAACTGACTTATTTCCATGCGGGGGGGTTGATTCTCTCTAACCTGACATCATTTTAAATGCTCAGTCATGCCAAAAAGCTGCTGGTGTTGCTGAGGTTTTAACAAGGCAACCGCTTTTTGCCCTACTGGTGATTCCCCAAATAACTGCCATTATTGAAATCTCAATAACATAAGAATTTAGAGTTTAATTCAATTCAAAATTTAAATGTAATATTTATCACTACATTTATAGGATTAAAAAAAATCACATTTTTTTTCATTTTCACAAGATATTCTGATTTGTCTCATTTAAGAATTTAACATTTCCCCTCACAGTATAGAAAAGAGTTTTTTTAAATCATGCATGGCTTTGCTTGAATGATTCACTTCTCACATGGGAGAATAAAACAGACATTTATATATCAGGCCAGGCTTCAGCGCAGCTGTGAGAGACTTTCTGTAAACTGATTAGAGCAGGAAAAGGTCAACCAGTAGCCTTGGAGAAAGAGAGATAAAAGCCTGATTGGATTGGTTCATGCTCTAATTTTGACCATCACACTTTTCACTTAGTTATTTAATTGAGCATAGAAGCAGGGAGACGATGAGCCTCTACGCTCGTTTCATTCTGTCTCCGAATGCTGCTGATAAAAAAAAAGAGCAGACTTATCAAAATGGATTACAAATGCCACGATCGCTGTGTTCATGTGATGCACAATGTGCCCGAAAGATGGAAATTGATCACAATCTATAATGAAGTTTTGTAAGAATAACAACAACACGAGACATGAGTTCCTTATCAAGGGTAAAAAGGGAAAAGAGAAGTCAGCTGCACATGAAAAATTCAATGCAGCAATATCAGACTGGTGTTCCCAGCACACAGTGTTTTATGAGCAGTCAAATGTTCTTCTACCTACAGCAGCGCAACTCATCCACAGCTCGGATTTTATACGTTGGAATATCGACACGAGCGAATCAGATGATTTCAGGCGGGGCGTTCTTGGTGTAGAAATTTAATTACATCTTCCTTTTTTTTTAGTGATAATTTACACTTTGGGCAGGTATTAAAATGTTTTACAACAGTGGAGCATCTCTGCCTGGTTTTGGAAACAGCAAACAGTTGTCTCAGTTAATGACAGTGAATGTTTGTGTCAGCCTTGTGTAGTTACTAGGGCTGCAACAATACTCGTATCGATATTGAACCGTTCGATACAGTGCTTTTGGTTCGGTACGCATATGTATGAACAATACAACATTTTTAATTTATTTTATCAACTTCTCTTCTGACGATGCTGTCTGTGTTGAGCGCTCAGTGGATCTGCGCTCGACAGTGCAGCCTAGGCGGAGTAGTCGAACGCAGATTCACTGAGCGCAGCGCAAGCTAGCAAGACAGAAGCAAAGCTAGTTGCAACATGGCAAATTGAACCTCCCCCACCCTCATTCAGATCTGGCGTTTGGAACTATTTTGGTTTTCATGTGACGTATGACCCTGAAGGTAAGCGCGTCATGGACTAAAGTAAAACAGTATGTCGGATGTGCCACGCAATGCTCAATTACATGGGTGGGAACTAGTGTGTTAGCGCAGTTAGCTCGTTAGCGCAGTTAGCTCGTTAACGTGTTGACACCGTCCAGCCCCACACACGGGGCGATCGGCGGTAGCTCGTTAACGGAGATTTGCCGTGTTGTGGCGTTAACGTCATTTCAGCGAGATTAACGCTGACAGCACTAGTGGGAACACAACGAATATGACTGCACATTTACTCCGACATCATCCTAGTGCAAAGACAAGTGGAAGCAGACAAAAACAACAAGCACGCATGCTACAAACTTTACCGGAGTCATTTAGACAGCCGTTAGCACATGATTCTCCTTATGGGGACCTGATATGTTTAATATGCTGCTGAGAATATAGCCCAGAAGAAGCGTATAGTATAGCTTTTATTTTGGAAAGAGACATTTCTCTGTAATAAACTCTCTTTTCCAAAGATGAGTGATTTCTTAATCAGATATATTTATTTTTTTTATTACTTTGTTGTTTCAGCAACATTAAATTTAAAAACGGTACTTTTGAGTTAAAATATATATTTATAATTTTAATAAATGACAAATTAAAAAGGCATGAACATTTTTTTTGTATCGAAAAAATATCAAACCGTGACACCAAAGTATCGAACCGAACCGTGAATTTTGTGTATCGTTGCACCCCTAGTAGTTACGTGTTAGAGGTTCATCAATGAGGAGAACATCCGAACCATCGCTAAAGGATACCTTGTGTACACAGGGACACGCCGCAGGTGTTGATTAAATGTCATATATGTGACAGTAGAGGAATGAGAACGGGTTGGTAATGCACACGTTGGATTATTTCGGGGTTTCTAGACAAGTTAGACAAGATCGATACCGCTCTCATGTCAACTTTAACATTTAACTTTTGAGGTAAAGGTGGAAAGTCAATTAGCTTCACATAAACACTGGAAGCAAAGTGAAACTGCCAAGCCAACTCCAGAGTTCAAAGGTATGCTAAACAGCACTTTTAAGCCTCAGAAATGACTCAGGGCTGAAAATCTTTTTTAACATCCAACACACTGACTTCCTGGAGTCTCTGTAAGGAACCAGTGCCATTCTCTGGTGACATTTACAACTAAACTATCAGCCTAAACCCTGAATGTTGAAAAGAAAATTAAAAACTGGAGTGTTTATTGAACCTTCTGAATGAAAAATAAATAAACATCAATAGTTTCTGTGCAATTTATTCCTCACAGTTTGTTTATCTATCAAATACATTAATGGGGCTCGGGGTTAAAATCTAAAAAATCTCATGTATCAAAGATGATACACCAGGGGTGCCTCTAGAGGTGGCCATATGGGGGCCAAATATTGGGGTGGCACACCAAAAACAGAATTTCCAGTTTTATTATGCTGTTGTCAAATATAGGTTGTATGGCGAAAAACAGACAGAAAATAATTATATGTCACGTTAATTTCCCGCTATTAAAGCTGACATCACTGAAAATGGGTACATATGAAAACTAAATAAGAATTTGAAATCCATAATAATCGGTTTTAATTAATTAATTGATTGACTGAAAGTCCCGACCGCCGCTTTAATGATTCTCAGCCGAGCGGAGCACGAGCAGCAGAATGGAGTCGGCTTTAAGAGCAAACGTGTTCAGGAAAGAGAAATAATCATTAAAGCACGTACGAGTGGGAACTGCTGCCTGTCTCTGCGGTGGCCCTGAGACGCACCAGTGATCTGTCCAGGGACTGGCACCAGCTTTTCTGCGACCTGATATGGATCAAATACCTGAAAATAATGTGGTAAACAATTCTATCAGTCACTGAGGTCAGCAGTTCCCTCGCTGGAAATTTTAAACCCCACACGGAGACGTTTGTGTGTTTCAGAACCAACTATTTACTCGTGCAAAGCAAAATAATCTTTCAGCTTCACATTTATGCAAAACAGTTTTATCTGCCTGTCAGGTTTATTGGAATTATTACCAACATGTATGTTTGTAATTTGCTAATAAAAGGGTTGATATTGTTGTGCATATAATTATTTGTAGTTCTCTGATCATTAGCAAGCTTTGCTCTGTTTGCTGAAGTAAATGTGATTTTCTCTTATTGTTCTCGTAGCACGCTCCCTAAATATTGTATCATTTCCATGCTGCAGAATCCTATCTGAAGAGTTTCTTTGTTCTCTGCATGAAAAGCTCAAAAATCACTCCGTGCCTCCTGTTGTTGCAGGAGCAGAATCTACTTTGTTGCTTTGATTGCAGAAAGAAAATAAAGGATCTTGTATTGACGCAGAGAATTAGGACCATTAGGTCTCATTAAGAGACTCGATCAGGACCTGCTTGTGTGCTTTTCCTGATATCCAGCTTGATAGGAAGATAGCAAAAGCCCGAAGTGATCGTTACAAATGTGTAGCACATTGTGTCAGCCCCTGAGACACAGTGAATGCTGCCCAAGAATTTCCAATTTCTTAAGCCACTGAGATGGGGAAATATCCCCAAAAAAGCACCAGGCAAAGCAATCTTGCACTACTCGTGCTGCTGCTGTTGTTGTTGTTGTTGTTGCACCATGGGAAGAAACAGAAAGAGAGGGAGATCAACAAGAACGAGGTAGGAATGACTATCCATTTGATCTTTTCTGTTTTTTGAAATTGATCAGCATTACAGAAAAGCCTTCTGAATGCAAAATAAGATGTGTGTGTGTGTGTGTCGGGGGGAAAGTCATTTTTATTCATGACTGTGAAGACACCAACATCGTTTTATGAAGTGTTTTTCTTCGTGCTCGTCTTTTGCACGGAGCTAAATCGAAATGTTAAAAGTGGAACTTCACTCTGTGCTATAGTATTAAACTTTTGCTCTTCAGCTGTTTCTCCTGGCTGCTGTTCTTTTTCTATCCAAACCAGCATACGCTATAAATAGGGATCCTCAGAAAAGCAAGGTAATAAATGTGTCAGGATTTTGCAATGAAGAAGGATGCCTTTGCTGTTAAGTTCTCCATTGGGCTGATGTATCATTGAGGTTGAGCTCTCATTATCAACTCCAAGGATTATAGGTCCTAACTCTCTCAGAGGAGAGAACTGTCTGCACTCTGTGAATCAGGTGCAATTCAGCAGCACAGATACTCTCTCACGGTTAAAAAGGGACATATCTTCTTCTCTGTTCTCTCTACCCCTCCCCTCTCGCCTGCATTTCTTCCTGCCGTCTTTCCCCTCTTGGCCATTTCCCTGCCCCCTATCTCTATTGCCTGCTTTCATTTCTTTCATGCTGTCTAAAAGTTCAGAGCTTTCATTGACTTTGCTGACTCTCACCAGGCTCTGAAGACCACTGGAGTGCAGTCTTCCAATCCTGAAGCTGACATCTCTTCTCAATTAAATCTGGCACCTTAGCTGCAGATTGTGATGGCTTTTGTGGTCAATTAAAGGAAGACTTGGGTCCCGTGTAGCTCGGAGCTACAGCTGTGCTGACGATTGTCTTGGATCTGACCAAATGTGATATTTAACAATGTGAAATTCCATTTCCTCAAACGTGCACGTTACATCTAAGTGTAATAAAAGTGAACATGCTTCAAAGTTGCCTATAGGCAAAAATTACAGACCAATAGCCTTTCTTATACAGCAGCCATCGTTAACACAATTAACCTAAAGTCTGGGTCCACTGAAGCCATGAAATAAACCACAGCTTACCCCGAGTTATTTTGCAGATATATTATCTGACAGGTAGGAAAAACAGATTGTCAACAATAACTGGAATCCTAGGAGGACTTTGAGGAAATCTAAGAGGACTTTGTCAGGTTCTATTCCAATACTAATAATCAGAGATGGGCAGTAACGGTAAAACGGTAATTAGATTACTGTTACTTTCCCGTAGGAACGCTGCGTTACTGCGTTACTAAAACCGTGATTATTTGCGAGAATGTCTCATGACAGTGACGTAAGCGAGTGCGACGTTCGTGACAACAGCTGTGTGCAGATCAACAATGGATCATATATCGAGTGCAGAGAGAGTATGAGCGTGCAGCGTTTAAAGCGTGGAAGTACTGACCTTACTTTGAGTTTGATTCCATAAAAAGTGACAAAAACATTAGTGTCCGTTGTGCGTGGGAAGAAAACTTCTTTTTACAGCGAAAAAACCCCTAAACTTCCAAACAAGCACCGAGTAGCTACGACGTAATGGGAAACTCACAGAGAAACTCGCGGATTCTTCCACTGACCGCTGCACACCTGCACCAGGGTAACCCTCCGCCTACCCCACTCCTGCTTTACAGGTGAAAATAGAGCAACAGGACCGCTAGTCTTTGACTTTATTTATTTTCTGCTGTGTTTTACTTGCATCTATTTGAAAGACTGAGTGTAAACACACAAAAAAATATTTTATTTTATGTGCTGGAATGTGCAGAAAATAAGTTTAAATGTTAAACTAATTTATTCCAGTCAGAGAATGTTGCATATAATTAAATTTTTGCTTGATGCATAAAGTTAAAAGATTAAAACTAATAAAACAAGTTTTAAAAAGAGACTTTTCCATTTGATTACATTTTGTATGATGATTATGCAGAAAAAGTAGAATTGGGCTGAAAGATCTATCACTTTATCACCTATTCAGGTTGTAAATCGTGTTTTTAAAAAGTAACTAAGTAATTAATTACTTTTGAAAATAAGTAATCAGTAAAGTAAGGGGATTACTCTTTTGGGGAAGTAATCAGTAATTAGTTACTGATTACTTTTTTCAAGTAACTTGACCAACATTGCTAATAATGAGTAGAAGCAGTGATTGATATTTTATCTGCTGCAAAGCGTGAGCTCTTTGGGGGTCTCCAGAAAAGTCTTTCTCATTTCTTTATATTTTGCTTGCTGGGAGTCAGATTTACTACCAAAAGTGATCTTGAGCAATAATTCTCCAGCTTTCCAAAGGTCAAAGTTTCTCTTTGTCACTAAATTTCGGTCCAGTCCTTGTGCCTGACCATTTACCCATTTTCAGTGGATTCATTTATGTGTTTGTTTGTTTGTTTGTGGACCATTGAACACTGAATTATTCAATCATAAGAAGGAATTAACTTCTGTTGTTTCAACACATAAAAGACAACTTAGAAAAGAACCTGTTTTAAATTAAGGCGTGCTGTTAGTTAGTCTGCTAGTTGAATCTATGACAAATGCCAAAGATAATATACTGCAGTTTGCCCACAATGGCAAGATCTGCAAAGTGTGTCCTTAAAAATTTGAAGAAGTGGAGGAAGAAGTGGCGAGGTTTAAAAAAAAAAAAAAAAAAAACCCTACAAGAGAGGAACGGTTGTGCTTTTGGGGACTGATTGAGTTATGCAGAAAATATTTAGTTTCATCATTAAATACCATCTGGAAACACCTATCATAGGCTTTATTGCTTAGAATACCAATGATCTCAAACACAGTGTGAATGTAGTTTAAGTACCCAGACAGAATAAAGCACTGTCAGCCATGGAGTGGTGCTCCCCAAAGCCTGGACCTCAACATCACTGAAGCAGTGTTGGATCATCTTGACAGAGAACAGAACAAAAGGCAGAAACATCTAAAGAAGAGCTTTGAACTTCTATTAAGAAGCCCGGAGTAGTATTCCCGAAGATACTTAAAGAAACTGCAAGACTGGCTGACACAGTTCAGGCTGCGCTGAAGAATAAAGTGACCAAATGTTACATTTCAAGCTTGTCACAATTATAGAAACATTGTATACAAAACAAGTTTTCTGTGTATGTTTGACATGTTTTACTGTAAATGAGGTATTATGGCAAAATTATATCTTTTTTTTTATTTCAAGCCAATAGTTGATTATATTGGGACATATTGGGACATATTGGACATATTGGGATCATATTGGTCATATTGGCTGATCACATTGGGACATTGGAGATCATATTGGGACATTTACCAAAAGCTTGGTGGAGGCAAAACGAGGCCAACAGAAGACTGAGTCCTGGAATCGTTCTTGGTAATTTATAGGTTAGCCGTTGTCTGCTGAAAGCAGTTTTTTATGTTTTTTACTAAGATGAGCACTATATATTCACTTGGTTAATGCATTCCAGCATGGTGTCCAGTCATCTGAATAAAAGCAACTTCCCTGCCCATAACAAAAAAGCAGCCTTTGTGGTTTTGGCTGCCATTAGGTTTGTGTAACACTGGCTAATGCGAGGTTTGCCACTGAAGCTTTCCAGGGATGAATGCAAACACTGGTAACAACATCTGACAAGAAGTGGCAGCAGTGAATTATCATCAGCTGCTCCTGATCCAGTACACGCTGAGCTAAAATGTAGCATTAAGCCTTCCCTCGTGACAGATAATGGAAGGAGATGGAAATGGGGTTCGCTTTGGGGCTCAATTCAGCTGATCTACAGCCCAACAACAAACCACAACAACACCATAAAGCAACATTCAAAACATTAGTAGCTGTAATTTCTCAGAACCTTAAGTTGGACTTCAAATCAATGCAGTTTGGACCTTGCTACTTGTTTAGGCCAGTGTCTGACTTTGAGAACTTGCAGATCATTAATTTTTCAACAGTAACAAAGAGTCAGTGCACTTAAAGTCTATTCCTACGTCCCTAGTGTGGAAGCAGCACTATTCTCCGTACAAACACACACACACAGGTTGATATGTGCATGCAGAATGCAGAAAACCAAAACTCTTTTCGACACTTTGGCAGGTGACAAAATTCTGCCTCAGAACACAAATATCATGTCTGAGGGAAGAAATATTGTCATGAATTTCTTCATTTTATGTTCAACTAGTAAAAAATAAGTTCTAAACGGCTGTCTGTCAGCCCAAAGGGCTTTGTTGAGTTATGGTAAACAGGAGAGAGCTGTGTGTTCAGGAGAAAACAAACAAAGCATTTAATATAGCTGTTGGGAAATGTCATGAATCCTCGTGTCTTTATGTGGCGTCGACACACAAACTGTGTCTCTCTATAAATCCAGGAAAACGGGAATTTACGGTCATTGTAAAAATCAATTAAATCAAGCCTCTGGAAGCTAGCTGGAAGCTAAGAAGTTTACATTAAACTTGCATCATGTTTGGAAATGTGTGTTTTGTTACTATGACCTGAAATCCTCCCTTAAATCGAGGCTTTGGTTCTGATACATGCCACCAAGCTCTGTGGATGATGATGATAATAATGATGATGATGATGATGATGATAATATTAATAATAATAATGATGATAATGATGATAATGATAATAATAATGATAATAATGATGATGATGATGATAATAATATTAATAATAATAATGATGATGATGATGATGATAATAATAATAATACTAATAATAATAATAATGATAATATTGATAATAACGATAATAATATTATTAATGATAATAATGATAATAATGATAATAATATTATTATTAATAATAATAATAATAATGATAATAATGGTAATGATGATAATGATAATAATAATAATGATAATGCTGATAATAATATTAATAATAATAATAATAATAATAATAATGATGATAATAATATTAATAATATTAATAATAATGATAATGATAATAATGATAAAAATATTAATATTAATAATGGTAATAATAATAATAATAATGATAATGATAATGATAATAATGATAATAATATTAATAATAATAATAATGATAATGATGATAATAATATTAATAATATTAACAATAATGATAAAAATATTAATATTAATAATAATAATAATAATAATAATAATCGTACCGGCGCATTGAGACACTATATGCTTACAGCGTCTTTGTGGAGATTGTCTTTTCAGTCCAATAGTGATGGTAAATTGAGCAAAATGTTACGCTGCCTCCTGATTGTATTTCCTAGAAAGTGCAAACAGTAAGAAATTACATCTAAAGAAAACGTCTGTTGTTCCATTTAGAACAGACAAAGCGAGCACAGTTCCATGTGCATCAAGGGCATTAGGTGGTGGGTGAAGGCAGGGCCAAAGCTGTGCCCTCATCATGTGGCCGTGACATTCACATTTTTCCACATAATTTCTGTCTAAACTGGTCTGAACCTTTGTACCAACCCTTCAGCTCAGATTTGTGAGATAATTAACAGACGGCACATCGACCTAAAGGAGAACTTTAAGGGGATAAAAATGTACACTGGTTGAGTTTTTTGCTCTTTACCGGTGGTGATGATACAGCACTATGTTTTGATTGCACCTTGTAAGAATATATCCAGCTGAGGGTTGCAAATTTGCTGGACCAGTCACCAGTCCATCACAGGGCGAACACACACTCATATCAACCTGATCAATAATCGAACAAAATTGAAAACTGGGAATTTCCTGGTGATGATGTGAAGGAGGCACATGTTTGAAAACTGTACTTCCACATTGATTTTATGCTACATTTTATTATTTATTTATTTGTTTATTATTTATATATATTTTGTTGCAGTGCAGATATATGAACTTTTGTTTTCTTTAGATGTTCATCATCCTCACCAGGGTGCAGTTTTGGAGCGTCCGTGTACTTTTGGAAATATAGTCATGAGGTAATTCCTTAAAAACCTTAAGCCTTCCCATATTTCTGGGTGGGCAGATGTCCAAAAATCCATAATACACTTGATGAATTAAAATGGCAGCGTGCCCACTCAAAGAAAAAAAAAAATTCTCAGCTGAATTTTTGCCACAGGCCCTGCAGGAGAGTTACAACAGCTTTCTCAGTTACTGATAATGATACATCACAGCGTTGGACAGGTTGTGGGTATGAATTTACACAGGTGCACTTAATATTTCATGTTGTAAATAAAGATGGTATACATATATAAAACTTTCCACTCTGGGTTTGTTGTCAGAAATGATACAATCATGAAAAAAATCTAAATGTGCGTCTTAGTCTGCTTTGGCGAATCACACGCTCGTGTACTCATTATAACATGAACAAGGATTTTACTGTAGCTCCTCATTTATTTATATTTAGTTCACTTGTGTCCATTTGTTCATCCGTGTGTGTGAGAACATTTCCTTTCTCTTCATTATACACACTATATTTAGTCTGCAAACGAGCTGCTGTGTACTCAGAAACCTGTTGTGCTTGTTATTCATTGTATCAACGTTTGAATCCGACTCCTGTTTGAATCTGTTTTTCTTCTCCGGGAAAATTATATATTTAGGAGCATCTGTCAGGTCCTGCTGCATTTCAGTGCTTTTAGCCGGCTCAGAGGAGTCTGTCGGGGGCTGGAGCAGCCAGTGACCTTTCAGACGGCCAACGCACACACACAGACGCACACAGACGCACACAGACGCACGCACACAACAGCCTCCAGTCACCCCTTCAGCTTTAACATGCCGTGTGAAGGCTCCGCTGAAGGCTCCCCGACACCCACCAGCTCCAGCGTGTCTCTTTTTGGATGCACATGACACGGAAGATACACACTGGTTTGCTCGCACTGTCACACAATAAAACCACACAAAACGGTCTCAACATCCTGCCAGCCTTATGCGTGCGGTCACATGCCTTTCAGATGCTGGCTCTCTCTCTCTTTGCTCTGCTATCTCCCCTCTTTGTTTTCACGCAGTCACATGCAAACACACTCGGTGGATCAATCTGCACAGATTGGATTGATGGCCCGCGGGCCTTCTGCTGACTAAGACGTTGCCAACTATGGTGAGTTATTGGGAAATTATGTCTAGCTGCCACTCTATCTGCACTGGTGATCCACTTTGTCAATCCTAATCTGTAGCTGCTGTCATCGTAGCACCACCCAGCTCGCCTCGGTGACCCGGCGCTGCCTGGCGAGACAGAGCGGATGCCGCTATGGGTGTGATGAATGCATTCTAATGAGGTTGTTTTGATCAATATAAGGGTCTCCCAAAGAGAAGCGTTGCATTTGCTCGATGAATTTCAATCTGATTGAGATGCAGGAAATTAAGGCACATGTTAAGAGAAATAAAAATCCTGACAAGGCTGAAACAGTGAAAGGGGAAAAGCAAGCCGGTGCCTGTGTGTGGTCAGAGGGTTGATGAAACAAAGGCGCACAGAATTTCTTTTCCTTTCATGCTCGGTCATTTCCATATGTCCCCCTTGCTCTCCTGCCCATCCATCACATTTTACTCTGGGCAAGACAGCTGTCTGGGGCTGAAGCATATTCACAGTTCAGCAGTCCATCAAATTGCACCAAATACAGTAATTCTTCAGTCAAGCTGGAGGAGAGGGTGGAGGGGCGGGAGGCACAAAGTGTCAAGGAGGCAGAGCTGCGTTTGCGAGCCCTCTTACTTTAACCCTTTGAACGCCCCGAGGCTTATGATGTGGTCGCTTTACATTTGACGTACAACATCTGGAAAAAGGCCAAATGTCATTTCCTGTCAGAGTGCATCGGATTGTGTGAATGCAGAAGTCAGAGCAAGTTCTCAAATAATAGTCGTGCAGCTTATGAAAGACGAAAAGCTCAAAGTTTATGTCATGAAAGTATGTGTCTTTGTACACCTGCCGAACACGTAATCTGGTCCTAAACAGGTTACAAGTCTTATTATATGTCATATAACTATGTTAACATATGTGCAACCTGTCGAGGGGCATCTCAATAACACAGCTGGATGTCGAGCAGCTGTAAATTGGAATTTGCACACATTCAGCTGCCGATTGTATAGGAATTTCTTTCACTCATGTATTAATCACATTATTGTATGATGCCTTGGTGCCAATGGATTTTAACATGTCTGACACTCATACGTTAAGAGGGGGTGTTGGAGGAAACAGGAACTCCAGAGGACCAGTCTTTTGTTTCTCGAGGACTCTGGGAAGTAGCAACCTTAAGGTGTGAAACAGCTGTGTACTGCCTTTTGTTTCTGGAGAAGGTATTTAACTGAGAGCCATGCTAGGCTCAGAGAGACTCTGCTGACCCTGCCCTGTGGTCATGCAGGCTCTCCATCAAGCTTGGTTGTATGTTGTCTTTGTGTGTTTTGATTAAAGAATGTTAGCTACCGCTCACCGCTCGTCTGCAGGCTTTTTTTAAGTGGAAAACTTCCACAACACGATGCAAAAGAAGAATGAAATGTTTTTGTTCGGTCTCAGTCTGATGTTGTTTCATTGAGACTGTATGGAAAAAAGGCTAAAGCAGCAAAGTTTATGACACTGATCAGTTACTTTTGTAGGCAATAAGAATCTTTAGTTGTATCAATAAATGTATCAATTTTAGTTTCTCTGATGTGCCACTGAAATGTTAGATGCATGACATGAAAACATGACAATACATATTTCGTTAACAACCATTCTATATGTATTTATTCAAGGCAATACATACATTTATTTCATAAATAGATATTTGTGGCCAACGGACAACATTATTGTCCATAATAAGAAAGGTTATTTTTTTAATTATATATGAGCTGCCACTGAAGAGTGACGTACAACAAGAGCAGAAGATATCTCACCGACAGCAAATCCTCAGATATGAGGGTCAGCGTATTTTTAAAGATCCACGTGATGTTTGGGTCTTTTTTGCAGATGAAACCAAAGAAAAATAAAATGGATGGTTTTAACAGATTATCATTGAGATATGATGGCATAGTATAATCGGTAGCATCCTGTTGTTTTAACAGTAATTACATAAAGCACCTCAACACTTATTGCAATTATTTTATGTTTTATTTGTTAGTTATTTCTGTATTTTGTGTTTATATTGCATCCCTTTGCATTCTCTTCTCGATGTTGGTTTTTTTGGGCAATGATTTCGAACTGGGCCTCTGACAGCGGTGGTCACTAATCCCTGCCTCAAACCAGGATGCCGCTGTCAGTCAGCAGGTTTACAGAGGACAAACCTGCTGACGGGTGTGGGGGCGGGTTAAGTGAAGCGTGATTCGTCCACCTCCCAGAGTGGCTTTTTTAATTGATAAGCAATTAATATGCAAAGTCTAAGGTGCATCTTATCACTATTAACTCACCTTGGTGAGTTAATGATGGTGCTGGTGGATGATCGCCATGGTGATCTCTTACCAAGACCAGGATGTGTGGGAAGGAATGATCAGGATGGCTGATATTACGATACTAAAACACAACCTGTTACCATAGATATCCTTTCCATTTGTAGAAGATACAAATGTATGAGAGATTTGATGTGTGTGTTTGTGTTTAGATGTCTTTGTGGGGACCAAAGATTGGAAGTTTCTTTAACACATTTAATCACAACAATAGTGTTGGCCAAAGTGCTGTACAAACATAGAAATTACACAATAAAATGAAGTAACAAAATCAAATAGCATCAAAATAAAATAGCGAATGAAAGTAACAGTTAACCCTTTAAGACCTACCATAGAACCAAGTCCGCCAGAGCTTATATTATATTTTTACATGCTGTGGAGCCATTTTTGGGAGCATTTCAAGTTGCTATACATCAATACAACCATTATAGCCCAGATTTTAATAATATGTCTGCATTAAGTGCATAGTAATTACATAAATTGCAAAAAAGTGCAATAAACGACAAAAAAATTTAAAATCGTTTTTGTTTTTTTAACATATATTTCTAGTTAGAGAAATTTAAGAGGCTTATCCCTCAAAACTGTAAATACAAAAAAGTTGCACAAACTAGTTTCCCACCACAGGAAATTTATTTTGAGTGTCTTCATAGTTTTATTTTTGAAATACACCAATTTTTATACACTGCAGGAAAAACGAAAATAAATATTATAATGCAAATTTGCAAAAAAGCAGCATATGCATCAAAATAAACTATTTCCAGCAGCAATATGAGTCCTAAGCATCCCAGAAACCACACAGAAAGTCATAAAGTCAAACATAACTTTTAAAAACACCAGTATAGGCTCATGAGGCCCTGATGGTAAAAAACTACATTTCTGCAAAAATGATGTCACTTCCGGTTTCGGGCAGGTCATGGCGGACATGCGATAGTTCGCGCTGATGGACGTAGGAAGTGTTACAAACAGCTGATCGGATCGGCAAAGCGTGTTTCTGGAATATTATGTTTTTGTTGCTGCAAGTGCTTTTTATGCAGTTTTTGCAAAGTTATATGTGGAAGGAAACTGTGACCGAGGACAAGCTGATGGTATAAGATGTAAGTACAACTCCTCCGGTTTCATATGCAAAAAAAATTATTGCGCTAGCTTATGTGGTTGCAGAGCTACCAGGATTTAAAAATAGTTACGCAAAACGGAGCGTGCCGCTCTGACCGGTTTTAAAGGGCTAAATAAGTAAATAGGTAAATAACTCTTGTGCTATGTTAAAAGCCAATGAGTAAAAATGTGTTCTGAGATAGGATTTAAAAAGATTGATGTTACGGGGCTTTCTAACGTGGAGAGGTAAATCATCCACAGTTTAGGCGCCACGACAGCAAACGCCCGATCACCTCTATGAACCAGCCTCGACTTTGGTGTAGCCAAGAGCAAAAGATCACCTGATCTAAGAGCTCTAGGGGGCCTATGAGGCTGCAGTAAGTCAGACAGATACTCTCCTTATGGGGACAAAGTGCCGTCCTCACCAGTTTGAAGGCATTTTTCAGGCTCAAACTGTGATTTTAGCGTCAGGGTTACAATTAGGCTACGGTTAGGTTTAGGCTGAGGGTTAGCATTAGGCATTCATTTGTGATGGTTAGGGTAAGCAGCTAGGGAAAGCATTGTATCAATGAGATGTCCCCACAAAGATATGAAAACCAAGAGTGTGTTTTGTTTTTCTGCTTTTATACCTTTGAATAGTTTGAGTTTTTGGAAATGCTTAGTTTTGAATGAGCCTCTCTTCTCTCTGGGGGATGTTGATTCACTCGAGAGTGCCTTGTTAACCCACTAAGAGAGCACACAAGTGCACTTTATTTAATGCACGGAGGTGGCACCTAGCCAGCCGCTGCACATTGTTGCAGGCTTCACTCAAATCCCCCTCTATTAAAGGCTGCCAGATTCCACTCCCGCTCTTCCTCATTATGTTGTGATCAACCTGTGGCATTCTTCTTCACACTGGCTTATCCCCCTTTTCGCTCTCGAGACAGATTTGAGCATCCTCATGAATGCAAATGAAAAGCAAATCACCTTATTAGTGGGGATTCAGTCCCTTAAGACCACCGCTTCCTTATCAATGTGGAATTGTTTGCATGGCCTAGTTACCCTGGGAGCTGTGGCATCTGGGGCAAAAGCTCTTCGTGGGTTTTCTGAAGACAAATTGGTCCCAAGTGAGGGGGGGGGGGCAGGTGATTCATAGACCTCTGTAAATGAGCTTAAGTGGGAAAGAGTGACCCCACCTGGAGCTGGAACACCAGTACTCCCTGCTGGAGCAGAGCTCACAGATGAGCGCCTGTGGTGAGGCTTTTATGCGATGGCCTCGTCAGACTCTACTCATTGGAAAAATAAGGCTGCTATCGCCCACATGGTTACATGCATGGGCTAGTGAAACGCCACCTACTGGTGGACAGGAGTGAAAGTGTCGATGAACCGATTGCCCCCTTTCTGAAAACAGTGTTGTGTTGTGAAATGATGTGGAACTTCTTTAGACAGCGCTGCTGTCTCCTTTTACAGAGTCGTCCATCGAGACAGACAAAAATGAAAGCTTTCACTGCTGTCTTTGCTGAGCCAGACCTCTGGGGGGGATCGCCAAGGTCACTTGAAAGCTCCAGGTGCTGGTGGTGGAGGAGATTAGCCTGGAGATGACTCTATACAAGGTTGGATAGTCTTAACTGACAGCCCTTTCTAGTGTTGTATAGAGATCAGGGACAGGAACTCGTGACTGATAGGGTGTCAGACAAGAGTGCTAGTTCCCAGAAGGTCTCCTGTGTGTGTCCCTGGGAGTGCATAAGCCAGAGTAACACAGAGGAAGTGCCAACATATTGTTAAATCTTGAACTTGACGTTGCTTATTCAGTCAAGAAATACTTTTTATTCTGACATCAATGCAAAGGCATCCAGAATGCTGCACAGCTCCAAATTCCCTGACATGTAGATGGCTGCTGAACCCCGGATGATCTGATATCGTCGTGTTGGTGTTGTTCCCAGATCATCATGAAAATGTTGTTCCAGGTTCAACATTGCAAGTGACCAATCACATTATTGTGACGTTATTCTTTTGCGCACCAACCCATTCGTGCATTTATGAAATTCCAATGTTGCAAGGACAATATCAATTCTGCTTAGCGTTTGTTAACCCTTTAAAACCGGTCAGAGCAGCACGCTCCGTTTTGCGTAACTATTTTTAAATCCCGGTAGCTCTGCAACCACGTGAGCTAGCGCAATAATTTTTTTGCATATGAAACCGGAGGAGTTGTACTTACATCTTATGCCATCAGCTTGTCCTCGGTCACAGTTTCCTTCCACATATAACTTTGCAAAAACTGCATAAAAAGCACTTGCAGCAACAAAAACATAATATTCCAGAAACACGCTTTGCCGATCCGATCAGCTGTTTGTAACACTTCCTACATTGGAATAGACGTCAGCGCGAACTTTTGCATGTCCGCCACGACCTGCCCGAAACCGGAAGTGACGTCATTTTCGCGGAAATGTAGTTTTTTACCATCAGGGCCTCATGAGCCTATACTGGTGTTTTTAAAAGTTATGTTTGACTTTCTGACTTTCTGTGTCGTTTCTGGGATGCTTAGGACTCATATTGCACTGCTGGAAATAGTTTATTTTGATGCATATGCTGCTTTTTTGCAAATGTGCATTATAATATTTATTTTCGTTTTTCCTGCAGTGTATAAAAATTGGTGTATTTCAAAAATGAAACTATGAAGACACTCAAAATAAATTTCCTGTGGTGGGAAACTATTTTGTGCAACTTTTTTGTATTTACAGTTTTGAAGGATAAGCCTCTTAAATTTCTCTAACTAGAAATATATGTTAAAAAAGCAAAAACGATTTTCAATTTTTTTGTAGTTTATTGCACTTTTTTGCAATTTATGTAATTACCATGCACTTAATGCAGACATATTATTAAAATCTGGGCTATAATGGTTGTATTGATGTATAGCAACTTGAAATGCTCCCAAAAATGGCTCCACAGCATGTAAAAATATAATATAAGCTCTGGCGGACTTGGTTATATGGTAGGTCTTAAAGGATCAGGGTTAGGGTCCGTTGATCGGTGGACAAAGGCGGTTTCTCGCAGCTTAAGTACAGTTTTTTGTTTTACGCCGGTTTTTCCCGAAGTTGCAAAAGTATGACATCACAACATTCTGATTGGTCACTTGCAATGTTGATCCTGGAACAACCTTTAGTATGATGATCTGGGAACAACACCAACACGAGGATATCAGATTATGCGCTGAGCCCCAGCTCGAAGACTACGTAGCACAAATCAAGAATAATTGAAATGGCATTTTTGGATAGAAGGATTTCTTTGTTACTGTGATGTAAGTGGCAAATAATTAGAAAGATTACATGCTTTGTCTATTGTGTCTTGTCTGCATGTTGGATCATTTTTCAACAACCGTTCAAGCTGAAGATATTTAAGTGTGTAGTGAAGCAATCCTCACTCCAAAACTTTCATTCTGCAGAAACGGACGACAATATAAGACAGCAAAGTAACATCAAATGCAACATTTCACAGAACAAATGCCTGATCTATATTTAAAATAAAGGAAACGCACGGGGAGGATGTCTCGTCGTTAAATGAGATGGTGCTTGTCATGCAAACAAACAAACAAACGAGAGACAGCAGTCTGGACAATGAATACAGATTACATCTGAAATATTAGCACAGTTAATTAAGTCCAAATCACGGTCGGGTAAACAGTAATGCAGTTTTGGAATATCAGCCCCTGGCTTTGAATGAATGCGTCAAACTGGCAGTAATTTCCTACCATTTCAGATTTAATGGAAACATTTGAAACTGGCACCGGCGACGACTAGAATTACAAGTGACTTTACGGAAAGGAGATTGTGATGGGAAATGAAACGGGAACGCCGTCAACATGACACCACCTGAGACTGGCAACTTTCTGTCAGATGTTGAAGTTTGCAAAGTTCGCCTGCTTTCCTCCCAACAGTTCAGGAGCCTAACAATTCTCAATGAACAACATTTAAACATGTAAGAAGAGAGTGAGAGGAAAACAGTCATTAAACACTCTGGCTTCTGAGAGCTGGCGATTCATTCCCTGTAATGTTTTATTAATACTGACTCTCCGCCTGAGGGGTAAATGTTTCTTCTCTAGCGCCACAAATCCACTTTAAGAAATCAATCATTCTGCTCACTAATGGTACATCATCTGCACATGGGAAACTGGCAGCATCTTTTCAAAGGGCCGATTCGCTCTGATCAGAAGCTGCAGATTAAAAGAGAAAAGCACTGGTGGACCTGCACACCACGTCTTTTTATAAAGGCTGTGCTGGGCTGATGAGGAGCACAAAAAAGTGCATATACAATAAGGTTTCTTTTTCTTTTAAATGTCTGCTGATCAACTCAGCTCTGAAGGACACGTCAGCAGTAATCACGAGATCGTGTCAAACAGCGCCTGAATTATCTGAGACGTGAAATGTAAAAGAAGACATTGTGTTATACATCACAATGGATATGTAAGGATGGAGCAGACTTTTTCTGTGCTATCAGTGATATTTAGCTCTGCTGTTTCTGTCTAATAAATTAATGAAATCTACAGGAGAGTTAACGTTTGGTTGTTTAGTCCAGTTTAGTCCAATGTCCAGTTGGTTCTGGACATTGTTTTCACTTCATCACTTAAATCACTTTAACCCTTTAAAGCCGGTCAGAGCAGCACGCTCTGTTTTGTGTAACTACTTTTAAATCCTTGTAGCTCTGCAACCACGTGAGCTAGCGCAATAAATTTTTTTGCATATGAAACCGGAGGAGTTGTACTTACATCTTATGCCATCAGCTTGTCCTCGGTCACAGTTTCCTTCCACATATAGCTTTGCAAAAACTGCATAAAAAGCACTTGCAGCAACAAAAACATAATATTCCAGAAACACGCTTTGCTGATCCGATCAGCTGTTCATAACACTTCCTACTTGTCAGAGCGAACTATCACATGTCCGCCATGACCTGCCCGAAACCGGAAGTGACGTCATTTTCGCAGAAATGTCGTTTTTTTTTTTTTTACCATCAGGGCCTCATGAGCCTATACTGGTGTTTTTAAAAGTTATGTTTGACTTTATGACTTTCTGTGTCGTTTCTGGGATGCTTAGGACTCATATTGCACTGCTGGAAATAGTTTATTTTGATGCATATGCTGCTTTTTTGCAAATCTGCATTATAATATTTATTTTCGTTTTTCCTGCAGTATATAAAAATTGGTGTATTTCAAAAATAAAACTATGAAGACACTCAAAATAAATTTCCTGTGGTAGGAAACTATTTTGTGCAACTTTTTTGTATTTACAGTTTTGAGGGATAAGCCTCTTAAATTTCTCTAACTAGAAATATATGTTAAAAAAACAAAAACGATTTTACATTTTTTTTGTAGTTTATTGCACTTTTTTGCAATTTATGTAATTACTATGCACTTAATGCAGACATATTATTAAAGTCTGGGCTATAATGGTTTTATTGATGTATATCAACTTGAAATGCTCCCAAAAATGGCTCCACAGCATGTAAAAATATAATATAAGCTCTGACGGACTTGGTTCTATGGTAGGTCTTAAAGGGTTAAACATATTTGCACTGCACAAGACACTAAATAATGTGGATTGCACAACACTGGACATTATATTCCTCATTTCCAGTTAATACTTGTACAGCTGCTGTTATTGTGTATATATTTATATTTCTTCATACATTCTTATATATTTCTATACTGTGTATTTGTGTATTTTGTTGTACAGTTATTTTATTTTCAACTTTAATTTATATATTTTATTTTATTTTATTCCTTCCTAGTTAAATTTACCCTTTTTAATTTTCAGATTTATTTCCTATCTTATTCATAGCCTTTTCTTTTTTTCTTTAGGTCACGAGCAGTTGTGTAAGCATTTCACTGCATATCGTACTGTGTATGACTGTGTATGTGACAAATAATATTTGAATTTGTTTAGTTGTTTTCATTTAATGTTGCACCGTAAACTCGTCATGTCTGGTGTGATGGGTGCCACACATTCAGTCATACAGCACCGGGTTTTATTAGGGGTTGTGTAAAAAAATCGAAGTTAATTTATTATACGCGATAGTCACGAATGGCAATAACGGTCATCATTTTATTTAACACCATAAAATGGATACAATCCATCACACCTGCTTTGAGTCATTCACTAAAACACTTTACTTAATTCAGCCACATTAGGCACATAAAAAATGTGATTCAGAAAATTGGAGCTGCAATTTTTTTCTTAATTCTTTTTCCTCATAATTAATTAATCAAGCATTATGATGACCTCACCGAGAAGGTTTCTTGATGAAACTGCAGAGCACACGGTGACCTTGAGGAAAAACTTAAATCAGGTTTTTGTGTTTTGACAGACTCATTCAGAACTTGGCAAAACCTCATGTGTGCCAACAATGTCCAGTCAGTTCATGATACACTTGGAGTCCCCTGAGTTAAGTTACTGCTGCAGGTGCTACAGCTAATCTTCATCATTCAAAAGGGGAAATCTGCACTATAGCTGATCAGCTGAACATGTGTCAGGATCTGGAGACTTGACTGGAAAATTCCATCAGGCACCTGAGTTCCTTGGTCTCCACCCCTGGGCGGAGCCATCATCCCTGCTGCAGTCCTGCACACTAGGGCTGGGTATCGTCACTGATTTCTAGAATCGATTCAATTCCGATTCACAAGGTCCCGAATCATTCGATCCACGATTCGATTTAATTCGATTCGATTCGATTCAATTCGATTTGAATCTGGGAAATTTTGACAGTCAGAAATATTATAATTCAGATCAGTACATTTACATATTTTTGTATCAATAAAAAGGAAGCTGACACTTTCCAGACTTTATCAAAGGTGTGAGCATCACAGCAGAGGCCTTTGTGTCAAAGTAGCTGAAGATAAAACACAGAAAAACATGAAGGCAATTTTCCTGGCCTGGGATTTTATAAAAATATTCTGCAGTACATCAAAAACAAAAGAAAACCATTAATCAACACATGAACATTACCTCTGAAGTTACAGCTGTTTTATTAGAGACATGGCTAAGCATTTTGCATTTTGCATAATTTTAAAAAGTTTAAATTTGTTCAGCATTGAACGGCAGAAATTAGGTTTTCTTTTCGGAAGTATATAAAACGGAAAGAAAAAAAAGTCGGCCGATAGTGCTGTAAACAACGGTAGACTTGTGCGTAACAAGCAAGCGAATAATGCAGAAAACCATACAGAGAGAGAGAGGGGGGGGGGGGGGAGAGAGAGAGAGAGAGAGAGAGAGAGAGAGAGAGCTGTGCATCGTGAAGCAAAACAGTAAAAGTCAGAGTGAATACATGACGATGTTTATGTGAAGTGTAGTTTGGATCTTCTTTTGCTGCTGGTTCGGTCAATATTGTTTGGAGAGACATCAAACTAACAGCTTTAGAATCAGCGCATAAAGGGCGTGAACACAAAGCGCGGACCGCCGACAGATCAGAATCAGCGGGCTGTCGGCTTTCAGCCCCGACTGTGAGAAATTCGACATCTGATTCTGATCCGCGGGTCGCGCTGTGTGTTTAAGTCTTTGTGCAGAATCCGTGTTCCTGCTCTCATTTACTGTTTTAGCTGTTTGGTGGTTGTTGAAGTTTTGTGAGATTTCACCAGAGATTCTGGCATTTCGGGCAAAATAAATTTATATTAAAAAATCGATTCAGGATTTTAATGAATCGATTTTACGTAATCCAAGCCAGAATCGATTTTAATCGATAAATCGATTATAAAAACCCACCCCTACTGCACACCTGAGACTGATTCAGGGCAATCAGGTTGAGGATTTAAGGCCCCCTCAGACTCTCCTTCACCGCCAGTTCGTCAACGACCTCACGTTGGTATTGACTCTACGGCTTTTGCCACTTTTTCCTTGTTAACTTTGGTTTCATGCGCTTCAGATTCCCTGGACCTTCTTTGCGATCACCCTCAGCTCTCCGTGGATCATCTTCATATTCAGGAAAAGATACAAGGACCCTCACCTGCCTGCCCTCCAGCCTCACTCACCACCTTGGACTCAGGTCTGCCAGCCTCTCCACTCCTCCCCTGGACTATCGCCGCCTCTCCCTCAAAGCGAGCTTCACGCCGGTCACCAGTAAGCGCTATCAGTCAGTTTCACCTCTGCTTGGATACCCTGCACCTGCCGCCTTCTTAACCCTGTTCTCTTTTCTTCCCAGACGCAACCACTCCGTTCCCGTCGCAACCTGCTAGACCCCCGTTCACCCCCGCTGTCACACGGTTACATTAGCGACACCCTGCCACATATTCACTTGTTGACTAAATAATAAACACTGCAAAACGTTGAGCCGTCTCTGTTGTGGTTATCTGCAATCGAGTCCAATCTAGCTATCGGCCCGTGGCCGTTGTGACAACATGCTTATAAATGTGGTCTGTGTTTAATCGTTTCATCACACGTTTTCTTGAGCTAGAGATCTTTCTGCATCACTTACAGTTTTATGTTTCTGTGGGCTAATTTTCAGAAGCTTTTTTTTTTCCCAATCACACCTGACCTTGTGTGAGACAGGTGATAAGACCACTGCAAGCGTGAAACTGTGATGCTGACCTTTAGTCTTTAGATGAGAAACAAAAGAAAACCAACACACACACACACATCGTGTTTTCATATCTTTGTGGGGACATCTAATTGATATAATGCTTTCCCCAACCATCAAACAAGAATGCCTAAACCTAACCATAACTAGGTTTAGGCTGGTGTTCCTCCTGGGAACACGAGGCAGGTCTGGGCCCGCGCTGGAGAGTCGGCGCAGTGGCAGGATGGCTGCTGTGTTGCCTGGGATTACTCCTTATCCCCTACCCAACCCTGTTGATGGTCACATGCTCTAAAATGTTGTACTGTGGACATTTATGTGCTTTTTGCGCAGAGGAGTTTTTTTGTTTCCTGTTCTCATGCTGTCCTCCCAAGAGCCCAGCATGAGTAGAGGTCTCTTTTTTCCTCTTGTACTTTCCCATTGTAGTGTACATTTCAGTGTTTTTTCTGTAATGCAACCGTTCTCTGACTTGTATCCTCATGTGATGTCTGTGTTGTGTGTGTAAGGTCGGGGGGCGGGTTCAATCCACTGCAGGGCAACCTGCCACTGCATGTGGCGAATAAAATTTGAACTTGAACTTAACTGTAACCCTGACACTAAAACCGCATTTTGAGTCTCAAACATGTCTTCAAACTTCTGTGGACCGGCATTTTGTCCCCATAAGGGCTATTGGTCCCCACAAGTACAGTAAACTTCCAGTTTTTGGTCCCCACAAAGATATGTAAACACAGTTACACACACACACACACACACACAAACAATTTGGGGTGGAAAGGTTTCAGTTGTAACCGCCTTAAGGCGGCTGCTGTAGTGATTCAGTGCTATATAAATAAAACTGAAGTATTCATGGCACACTCATTATTGATTTCCTGTCAATACAGCAACACCTACACATGTTCAATAGGTGTCATCTTGCATGGCATTAAAATGTTGCTGCTCTTGACCCGTGATCTATGTGCTTACGTCAACCAGCAAGACTCTGCGTCGCTTTTAAAGTGACATAAAATCACCCACACATTCACCCACAGTCGAGCTTCTTGACCTGAATGTGTGAGTCTACAGGAAACCAAACTCCAGGAATCGGAATGGTGAAACTTTGCCCCTGAACTGCTTTTCACACTTTGATTTTTTAGGCTTGATGTGGCAGAATAACATCCTGGAACAGCAACAACTCTTCGCCTTAAAAAGAGGGACTGCATTACTGCATCTGCTAGCAGCCTGTCTCCTGATGAAGGACGGTAAAACCACAAACTACATCCTTTGTGCTGATAATCTACAACAGTCACTTGTGGTTGCTCACAGCGTTTTAGGTGTTTGAAATCTGCGAGTGTTCGAAGCAAATTTGTGCTGCACCATTTTTAGCAGAGCATTTATGTTTTTTCTCAAAACAGTCTGTATCTCATTGCTTGATGAAAAGCTAACTTCTTGGCAATGAAAGAAAAAAAGTACTGATGAACATTTGATTAGCTACCAATTTGTGTTCTGTTTCTATAAAACACAGCTTTTCTCTGTGTTGTTATCTGCTTTATTGGCTGAAGGAAACCCATCTATTTTTGGATTCTTAGTTCCTGTTCAAATTGTACAGCCCTCCTGCTGTTTTTTTTTCTTCTTTGTACAATTTAAAATCTCTTTCTGATATACTCATACATAGAGATGTGCAGGCGCCATGGCAACAAAAAAAATCTTGATTATTTTCTTGCGTTATGAAAGTCCGCCCTGAAACCATCTCGGTACCAGAGAACATTCAGGCTAAACCTGTTCCCTTTCTCCGTTCGCTCACCAAACAGCCGAGCAGAAAATGCAGAATAGCCACAGAGCTAACCTTGACCGCAGCTGCCACTGTGGGCGGCTGATGGAGGAGCGGGGGAGTGGAAGAGGAAGAGGTCATGAACTCCCCCTCTGGTACTAAATGGATAATTCAACTCTATTCCACTAAAACACCTACTGGAGCCGGGATAGTTTGTACAATACCTTCTGCCGTCAACAACATGACAAACTCCATCACCCCTTGGAATGGTGAGCACGCTCCTACCCCACTTTGGTTTCTGTTACTTATTTGTACCGTTCCCTGCCTGCGCGGTATAATCCATCATCTTCTGTTCAGGCTCAGCTTCCTCAGCTTCCACGTGTGCTTAAAGCACCATATGCTTTCTCTAGAATAACATTCCTCCTCCCTGGAATCATCTCTCTCTGTCCCGCTTCTTTTGACCTCCTGTTATTAATAGACAAGATACAGAGCAAGCCACTTAGGGAAATACTCGGATATAAAAAAAATAACAGAAAAGATAGAATGAACTGAAAATAATAGGGTCCGTCCTGTCCTTGCCTCCTACTGTGTATTCTTACTTTTTTTTGTCTGTGCTGCTATGTATAATATATATATATATATATATACATATATATATATATATATATATATATATATATATATATATATGTGTGTGTGTGTGTGTGTGTGTGTACGTATCATATATCACATTCAAAGACATGAATGTGATATATGATACGTACATATAATGACATTAAAAAGCAAATCTTCATTAACAAGTTACGAGTAAGTTAACGAGCTAACTGCGCTAACGCACTAGTTCCCACCAACTGAGCATTGCATGGCACATCCGACAAACTGTTTTACTTTTGTCCATGATGCACTTACCATCAGGGTCATGCTTCACATGAAAACCAAAATAGTTGCAAAGGCCAGATCTGAATGAGGGTGGGGGAGGTTCAATTTCCAGTAGCGTTGAGGCAGTTGCCATGTTGCAATGAGATTAGCTTCTGTCTTGCTAGCTTGCGCTGCGCTCAGTGGATCTGCACTCGACAGTGCAGCCTAGGCGGAGTAGTTGAACGCAGATCCACTGAGCGCTCAACACAGACAGCATCGTCAGAATAAAAGTTGATACATTAAATAAAAAATTTTGTATTGTTCGATATATATGCGTACCTAACCGAAAGCACTGTATGGAACGGTTCAATATCGATACGAGTATTGTTGCACCCCTAATATATATATATATATATATATATATATATATATATATATATATATGTATGTATTATATATCACATTCATGTCTTTGAAGTTACTTCCAATAAGAATTAACTCTTTTTTTCCAGCCGAGAGAAAACGAAGGAGTTCTTTGTGAATTATTAATGAACACGTTCTTATGCAAAGCACGTTGTTGACTTACTGAGTAAATATAAAGCATAGATTGAGTCCTTCAAACAGGTTCTCCTAAAATGAAATCCAGCGCATTAATTTTGAGGCAACAATGAGCTCGAATGGCTTAAAATTTGAGATTAAAAATAAAAAATCTGACTATTGGTTCATTCAGCTTCAATTTTGTTTCAAAAAGCATCTCTTATGATAATATTCTGTACAAGCAAAGGATGTCTTTTGTTTTGTACATGTTTTATAAAAGTACATATCTTTTTACTTGAGTCACATATCTTACCTTTTTTGGCACCAGAATCTGCTCACAGCTGTTTGACACTGGCCTAAAAAAGCAAGTCTAATGCCTCAAAGTGAAACAATCAGACTGTCCAAAGAAACAGGACGGACCTGTTCTTGTGTTTGGGATGCCATTCAAACAGGCCTTTACTAGAACACCTTGAAAGGATGTTGATGTAGTCAAAGGAGCTTGCAAAGAAAAGCGTCTGGACTTCTTTAAGTTGCTTGAAGACTTTCACCTCTCATCCGAGAAGCTTCTTCAGTTCTAAGGTCAAATGGTGGAGAGTCCCAGATTTAAACCTAGTGGAAGTTTCCCCCCACAGAGGGACAAAAGGACCCCTGATGATCCTCTAATCGCCTGAGCCAAGGTGTGAAACTGGATTATAGATGGCAGACAGTTGGTGTCGTAAACCACCGCCTCTGTTCGAAGATGGTCGCTCACAGTGGACATAGATGCTTCTTTCACTCCTCTTTCAAACCATCTGTCCTCTCTGTCCAAAATGTGAACATTGGCATCCTCAAAGAGTGACCTTTGACCTTTAGATGCAGATGGACTGCTGAGACTTGTCCTGTGGAGGTGGATCTTCTATGTTGTGCCATGCACTTGTGAAGTGGCTGTTTGGTCTCTCCAATGTAGAGGTCTGGGCATTCCTCGCTGCACTGTACAGCAAACACCACATTGTTAAGTCTGTGTTTTGGCGTTTTGTCTTTCGGGTGAACCAGTTTGTGTCTGAGCGTGTTGCTGGGTCTGAAACTCTGGCTGATTGGGACCCACACCCAGTTTCACACCTTGGCTCAGGCGATTAGAGGATCATCAGGGGGTCCTTTGTCCCTCTGTGGGGGGAAACTCCCACTAGGTTTAAATCTGGGACTCTCCACCATTTGACCTTAGAACTGAAGAAGCTTCAAGTTGCTTCAAACGTCTTCAAGTAACTTAAAGAAGTCCAGACGCTTTTCTTTGCAAGCTCCTTTGACTACGATGACCTGGTTGACCGAGAACCAGAGATATTGATGTAAATGCACCACTGTGGGCACCTCAGTATACTGTAGATGACTCTACATTCCTGGGAAATACCTTAAAATGATGGAAAAATGTAATAAAAAATGAACACATAAATACATACGACGTGAGTGTGGCAGCTATGAACGAATGTTCTGACACAGAAATCTGATCTGCAAAACGACTTACAGAGCTTTATGGTGAGTTCCAGCTTGTTGTCTAGCTTGTTGCCACACAACCTCACTCTCACTGCTCTCATGCTGTTCCTCTCAGTCACAGCAGGTTCTCTTATTTAGCAAAGGAGCGCTATTTACCCACTGTACACTACCAACTCAGCCAACAAACAGGCAGACACAGTTACAGTCTAGCTGGTGAACATGGTGGAGCATATAGCAGCTAATGGTCCATGTTTCCCTCTGGAGTTGGTGTAGACCAAAAAAACATACCTATGCAACTGTGTGCAATCACAATCTCCATATGAACTTGAACGACGGTGTCATGTCTGCAGCATGTGGCTCAAAGCAATCAGTTGTGCAAGTTTGATAACGTCCTGATAGAGCTAAACTAAAAAACCTAATGACCTTTGCATAATTACTGAAGAAATGACTTTTTACTCCTGTAGAACCAAACCAGAGCTTTACTTTATATTTTTATATGCTGTAGTGCCAGTTTTTTTTTTAACTATACACGTATAATAAATGCATCATGCATAGGGATGGGTACCGGTATCCGGTGCCATGATGGCACCGGTTCTGACATAAACGGTAGTAACCAGACCGAAAAGCAGCGCACACTTCGGTGCTTTATTTCGGTGCTTTTTTTCCTGAGCTGTGATACACTTTCTTCTTCCTTACATTTGTATTGGCGGTTGGCAAACAACTGAAAGGTGCATTACCGCCACCAACTGGTATGGAATGATACACTTTAGATTCTAGCCAATCATTTTAAGTTTCCGAGAATAGTAGGCGGGTCCAGGTACGTACGTTCTTTTAGAGCAGAGCTACAAATTAAAAATGTCCAAGGCGAAGCGGTCAAAAGTCTGGCTGTACTTCACAGCAAAAGATGCAAACTCAGCAGCCTGCAACAAGTGCTTTAAGGTGATACTGTGATACTGTCAAAGGAGGTAACACCTCAAATCTGATGAAACACCTGGCGACGCATAGTGTTTTTTTTTAAAGCCGAGAAATGCGCCGTATTTGATAGCTTGCTGCGAGACCTCACACCGAGCACATCTACTGCTTGTGGGTTGCCTGTTATCGGACCCGGAATTAGCAACATCCCCCAAAAACCCGAAGAGGAGAGTCCTGGCCCCTAGCCCTGCCAGTGTAGCAGAAATGATGAGGATGATGATGGCAGCTGCAGCCGTTCTTCTCTGCGTGAGTAGCTTAATGTTGTTCGTGTGTAATTTACGTTGAGTAGGCTAACCACGTTATTACATTAATGCATGTAAGGTGAACAGCAAACACCATCATAGTTACATGCAGCTGTCTTCTTGTTTGATGGCAGATACTCCCTTCACCCTGGACAAAAAGGCTAAAATGACCAAAGAAAAAGTGGAAAACAGTTAAACATGAGAGGTTTTTGGACAAAGTTTGTGTTTTTTTCCATTGTTTAAGCACTGCGTCCAGCCAAGAATGATACCATATATGCCCCATAGCTGCAGAAAAGGCTAACATTGTTATCTTTTTACAAAAAAAACAGCTGAACATGAGAGGTTTTTGGACCACTTTTGTGTTTTCCATTCTTTAAGCACCGGTTTGAGCACCGTTTAAGCACCGGCACCGTTTCAAAAGTACCGGTTTGGCACCGGTATCGGATAAAACCTAAACGATACCCATCCCTAATCATGCATTTATTACTTCCAGGCTGGACGACTGTAATTCATTATTATCAGGAAGTCCTAAAAACTCCCTGAAAAGCCTTCAGTTAATCCAAAATGCTGCAGCAAGAGTCCTGACAGGGACTAGAAAGAGAGAGCATATTTCTCCTGTTTTGGCTTCCTGTTAAATCCAGAATTCAAAATCTTGCTCCTCACATAGAAGCAGAGATGGTAATCCGATTACTTTTTTCAAGTAACGAGTAAAGTAAGGGATTACTATTGCAAAAACGGTAATTAGATTACCGTTACTTTCCCGTAGGAACGCTGCTTTACTGCGTTACTAAAATCGTGATTTTTCTGCGAGAATGTCTCATGACAGTGACGTAAGCGAGTGCGACGTTCGTGACAACAGCTGTGTGCAGATCAACAATGGATCATATATCGAGTGCAGAGAGAGCATGAGCGTGCAGCGTTTAAAGCGTGGAAGTACTGACCTTACTTTGAGTTTGATTCCATAAAAAGTGACAAAAACATTAGTGTCCGTTGTGCGTGGGAAGAAAACTTCTTTTTACAGCGAAAAAAACCCTTAAACTTCCAAGCAAGCACCGAGTAGCTACGACGTAATGGGAAACTCACAGAGAAACTCGCGGATTCTTCCACTGACCGCTGCACACCTGCACCAGGGTAAACCTCCGCCTACCCCACTCCTGCTTTACAGGTGAAAATAGAGCAACAGGACCGCTAGTCTTTGACTTTATTTATTTTCTGCTGTGTTACTTGCATCTATTTGAAAGACTGAGTGTAAACACACAAAAATATTTTATTTTATGTGCTGGAATGTGCAGAAAATAGGTTTAAATGTTAAACAAATTTCTTCCAGTCAGAGAATGTTGCATATAATTAAATTTTTGCTTGATGCATAAAGTTAAAAGATTAAAACTAATAAAACAAGTTTTAAAAAGAGACTTTTCCATTTGATTACATTTTGTATGATGATTATGCAGAAAAAGTAGAATTGGGCTGAAAGATCTATCACTTTATCACCTATTCAGGTTGTAAATCGTGTTTTTAAAAAGTAACCAAGTAAGTATCTAAGTAATTAATTACTTTTGAAAATAAGTAATCAGCAAAGTAATGGGATTACTTTTGGGGGGAAATAATCAGTAATTAGTTACTGATTACTTTTTTCAAGTAACTTGACCAACACTGCATACAAGGTCTTAAATAATCAGGCCCCATCTGATCTTAATGACCTTGCAGTACCATATCACCCTGTTAGAGCACTTCGCTCTCGCACCTGCTTTAATGGGAGGATTATTTTGTTTTTTGACTTATTTGTTTCAGTGAAAACATGTGATCATCCCGGGTTTGACAAAAGGCCAACTGCAATGTGCCAATGAGCTGCACTTCTGTGTAAGAATAGCAGAGTGCATTGTGCCGTAACAAAACCCTGATAACCACTCAACATTTCAGGTGCTGGTATTATCAAAAGTGACACAGGCTGCAGCAGCGATAATCAATACTCCATGTTTCTTCAACATCTACACCCAATAACTCTCACACTACCTAAATGCCAGCGATTCTCCAAACTGAACACACAGCAACTAAAACGTGCAATAAAAGCAGAGCAAAGCACAGAGGCAGCCAGACGGTGGAAGTGCCAAAACATTAATTTAGGAAAATCATTAAGCCACCTTCAAAGACCTTATCGAGGCAACTTACCTCAAAGAGGTAAACATATCCCGTCAGCAGCGAAACAGTTTTGTTAAGACACTCACTTTTGTTGTAAAGTCAAATGAAGGATAAAGAAACAATCCGTCTCATGTAGCTCATTAGAGGAGAGATGAGCCGGGTGCTCTCTGCAGAGTAAGACCCATCAGCTGTCAAACACCTGCTTTCCATGTCTGGAAAACAGGCAGACGGGGAGCCTCACAGAGCGGAGTGCAAACAGTCGGTGTGACTGTAAAACATCCAAAACAACAGCATCAAGAGTAGTACGCCACATCATTACGACTCCACAAGTACACAACAATATGATAGCAGCTCTGAGCCTTTCTGGAAATTCAAAGCATCTTTGCTAGCTTATGAAAAAAGAGATTGAGAGACAAACACCTGATGAGGGCTCGGTTTTCTGAAGGCATGCTGCTCTTTAACTCATCCACACGTTTCAGCTCCTTTGCATTTTTCTCCTCTTTGTTAACCTGAGAAAAGGTCTTTCTCTGCGAGGTAGTCATTAAGTCTGTTTGATGTGTGCCTGGGGTGGAAAGGTGGATTGTCCATCATCGCCTCTCTCATGGGGGCTTTAAGGGATATACCACCATTTCTTTCATTTCTCCCACATTCCCGCTCATTTTCATGTCACTCACGTGCAGATTTTGGCTGGTCTCTCACACATGTTGTTCCTGAAGGAAATATGCATCCAAATTCGTAACCATTTAATTCTGCAGAAGGTCAACAAGCTCAGCTTTCCAGCCCGAGCTATAAAGAATTATCTTCAGCCTCAAGAGGTGCAAAGAGTCCTGCAGCAGATGGCACGGCTGCCACAGAGCCCCGATCCGGACATAGAGTCAGTCTGGGATTACATGAAGGAACAGAAGACTGTTTGCATGATCCAACTGCTTTCACTTTGCCGGCACTCACATCCTCTTTGGTTTTATGCACTTGAAATGGGAGTGAGTGCTTCTGCAATTTAGTTTTAACCTTTCAAGAGAACTAAACTTTCACCTAAACTGACATCATCCTTTGGTGACTTGATTTGCCAGTGACTGATGTGAGGAATTAGAGATATATTTTGCTGCTATTGTTAATCATCATCATCATTACCATTGCATTAATAACATAATCTACAGCATTGATATTGTATTCAGATGTTTAAATATACTGGTACCCGATTAGCCTTTATTACAGGTGCAGTAAATGGTAAATGGTAAATGGACTGGTTCTTATATAGCGCTTTTCTACTCTGTCCAAGCACTCAAAGCGCTTTATACAGCTAATTCATTCACCCAATCACACCCATTCACACAAGCACTTCTAAGCTTAAGTGCTGAGTATCTAACATTCATACATATTCACACTCCGATGGATGCATCGGAGAGCAATATGGGGTTAGTATCTTGCCCAAGGATATTTGGCATGCAGACTGGAGCAGCCTGGGATTGCACCACCGACCTTCTGGTTAGTGGCTGATCCGCTCTGCCACCTGAGCTATAACCACTCTAAACTGTTGAGTTGAATCTATAATCTTAAATGCTTTTGAATGCTTGTTATAATCTGAAATGTGTACGTGCTGGCCTTCTGGATATCCCGGACAAGCCCCCAAAATGTTAATCTATGTTTTGCCGCTGTACTCAAGGTTCCAGGTTGAGAGAAGTCCACACTAAAGCATACAATTAATATCGTTTTCATTTCTTTTCTTAAAACCTCCATTTGCTTCATCTGCCTAGAGTTTAACTCATCTGTTTCTCTCTGGGTGCTCACTTGTCACAGTCAGTTCCTTCTATGGGCATGTAAAGTTCCCATAACCATCGTTTGACTTCACCTGGCCGGACCAGTGTTGTTATTATGTCAGTTGATTACCTCCTCTACCCCTCCTCAATATTGAACCCAACACTGACACGAACACAAGCCAGGGATAAATTGAGACTTCATATTTTCATTTTGACACTGGTTTCTGGAAAATGGTAGTTTGTCGTTAGGAATAAAAACAGCATTTCACACACAAACAGTTCCAGATTGAAGTCTACTGTGAAAGACATTCCAACTGATTACTATTCAGCTTTTGTTCTGAGCTGAAAGCACAAATGAGTAAAGCCCTTGTGACATACTTACCTTCTCCTGTAGGGTCTGAGAAATAACTGTGAATGAGCTCTACACTTTCAGTTTTCGATTTTTTTCCTGGTATAAATAAATTCCAACATTTTTTGACAGTGAGAAAATGCAGAAGGTACAATTACTCTGTATTATGCCTTACTTCTGGCGAAATTCCAGCCTTAAATCACACACAGCTTCACTTAAGAGGAAAGCTCATTTTGTCAGAAAAGTAAATGATCTTCTCGCTTCCCTGGTTTTCCCTTGTTTCACCAACCAAGAGACTCACTCTTAATCTCTTCATGAAATGAGACTATAAACAATGAGAAATTCACCAGACATCTCCTATTCCATTCTGCTGGAAAAGGTTGAAGTTAGCCTTGGGCAAAGCTGTTAGTGCTTCATGCTCCAGCAATCTGGCAACTACTTCTGCAGGGGAACCTTCGCGCAAGGGTGAGAGAGGTTGTGTATCTTGCCAGGCGACATGATGTGTGTGTTTATTTTGTCTCTATTTCTTTCCTTATTTTGTACTTGCACGGTGCACGGAAAAGGGGGGAAAAGAGGGAATGCAGTTGTTGCAGTGGAGGTGCAGACACGTCTGAGACACCCTTCTCTTCGGGAGTGACGTTGCATTCGAGCAGAAATAAAAGTGAATTTAGCTTAAATGTCAGAATGATAAGGAAACATAATCATGGGTGTTCACGTGTTGTTGGAGGCGAATATACAGCTTCGTGTATTCCTGACATGTAGCATCAAAAACACAACAGGGCCTTGAGGCGCCTTATTGAGTCTTTTGCTGCTTTTCAAAGAAGTCTCTTTAGAGTTTAAATTCACCCTGTTAACCTTTTCACCCGAGTGGGATAAGGCTGCCACATTAGTCGACGACATTTTGGAAAATCAATAGAAACAGGTTGGAGTCTCCGCTCGTTGTGAACTTCTGAGCCCTATGCAGCCATCTTTCCTCCTCTCCTCCCTCATCGGGCATCTCACTGCTCATTAACCTTTGTGCTCCATTCACAGGGGCTCCATTTTTGGGCACATTTGTTTCCTTTATGTTACTCAGGCCATTTCACTGCTTGACCAGATTCCTGCTAGCACTCCATTGGAACCTCTTTAACACATTTCTGGATTCCTGCCTCCATCCTCTGATAAAAGGCTTCTATCACACTGGTTGCGAGTCCTCCTGTTCTCCTCTGCAAACCACCAGAGGGTATCCTCTATCTCTGCACTGTCCCAGCACATTAAATCAAATATATGTCCTTTCTGAGCTGTTTCTGCCATATGCTACCCTTTGGCATTTTTGCAAAGAGGGAATATCATAAAAAAATCACTGAACGTCTCACAGTTTTTCACCAAAATAATCACAGTTTTCACAGGACTCTATGCTGCACTGTGAAAAACTAAGTGCACCCCATAATTCAATATCTTGTAGAATCACATGTAGCAGGAATAACTCGAAGTGGTCGTTTCCTGCATGATTTGTATCGGTGTCGATGTGAAGGAATCTGGGGCCACTCTTCTTTACTTTCCGAGGTTTGGGAGCATTTTTTAATGCAGACATCTCTTAAGTAGGTAATGCTTTTTTATTAGAGACATGCATTTAAAAAATTGTATATGACAGAATAAATAAAAGCAAGGAATGAGCAAAATAAAATACAAAGGAAACATAAAAAAATTGTTAATATAAATGTAAAACTGCAAAACTAATGTGCAATATTAGTAAAAATTTAAACAGAAAGCCTGGATAAATGTCCATTTAGTGCGCTGTATTTAAGTACAAGGATTTAAAACCATTTCTCAAATCTACTGGGAGGCAATGTAAAGACTATGAAACAGGATTAATGCGACTAAAACGGGTTAAGAGTCTGGCAGCAGCACTTTGTATAGCTTGAAGGTGTGAAAATGATTATCTATCCAAGCCAGTAAACAGGGCATTACAATAATCTAGCTGCAATGACACCAATGCACGAACAACAGTTCACCCGAGGAAACCATTATTCAGAAATGGTTCTTAAATGAAAGAAACAGAAACGTGAAATAAATTTTACATGCAAATGGAAGAAGAATCACATAATACCCCGAGATTATGAATGTCAGACTTAACAGATGAGCAAAAAGGAAGCAAGAGCTCGAGTGATTCTTCATTGTTGTTTTGGAGGAGCTATAATCACGGCGTCTGCCTTGTTGGAATTTAAAACAGTGTAATTGTTGACGAGGCAGTCACACAGTTACTTTGGGATGCAAAACCAACTATCAAGCTACAGGGGAATGCCATCAGCATAAAAATGAGAAGAAATCAAAAGACTGAATATAGAAAGAAAATAATAACAGACCCAGAACTGAACCTTGTGGAATCCCAGAGGTTAAAGACAAAGTGGTAAAAGAAAATTTGCTCATCCTAACAGTGAGTTAAGGTTCTGTCAGATAAATATGAGGGAAACCAGTCAAACACTGACCCACAAATACCAGCAAAATCTCAAAGCTATTAAGTAAAACATGATGGTCAAAAGTATCAAAAACAGCACTGAGGTCAGTACGGAAAAAAGCCCGGTATCAGAAGCAGAGGTGTGGACTCGAGTCAAATGACTTGGACTCGAGTCATTAATTTTATGACTTTAGACTTGACTTGAAAAATGTTCTAAGACTGTGACTTGACTTGGACTTTTACACCAGTGACCTGGGACTTGAATTGGACTTGAACCGGTTTACTTGAAAAGAATTGATATTTCACCCCAAATATAAAATTTAACATACAGTGGGGCAACAAAGTATTTAGTCAGCCACCGATTGTGCAAGTTCCCCCACTTAAAATGATGACAGAGGTCAGTAATTTGCACCAGAGGTACACTTCAACTGTGAGAGACAGAATGTGAAAAAAAAAATCCATGAATTCACATGGTAGGATTTGTAAAGAATTTATTCGTAAATCAGGGTGGAAAATAAGTATTTGGTCACCTCAAACAAGGAAAATCCCTGGCTCTCACAGACCTGTAACGTCTTCTGTAAGAAGCTTTTCTGTCCCCCACTCGTTACCTGTATGAATGGCACCTGTTTGACCTCATCATCTGTATAAAAGACACCTGTCCACAGCCTCAACCAGTCAGACTCCAAACTCCGCCATGGCCAAGACCAAAGAGCTTTCGAAGGACACCAGGAAAAGAATTGTAGACCTGCACCAGACTGGGAAGAGTGAATCTACAATAGGCAAGCAGCTTGGTGTGAAAAAATCAACTGTGGGAGCAATCATCAGAAAATGGAAGACATACAAGACCACTGATAATCTCCCTCGATCTGGGGCTCCACGCAAGATCTCATCCCGTGGGGTCAAAATGATCATGAGAACGGTGAGCAAAGATCCCAGAACCACACGGGGGGACCTGGTGAATGACCTGCAGAGAGCTGGGACCAAAGTAACAAAGGTCACCATCAGTAACACACTACAACGGCAGGGAATCAAATCCCGCAGTGCCAGACGTGTTCCGCTGCTGAAGCCAGTGCATGTCCAGGCCCGTCTGAAGTTTGCCAGAGAGCACATGGATGATACAGCAGAGGATTGGGAGAATGTCATGTGGTCAGATGAAACCAAAGTAGAACTTTTTGGTATAAACTCAACTCGTCGTGTTTGGAGGAAGAAGAATACTGAGTTGCATCCCAAGAACACCATACCTACTGTGAAGCATGGGGGTGGAAACATCATGCTATGGGGCTGTTTTTCTGCCAAGGGGACAGGACGACTGATCCGTGTTAAGGACAGAATGAATGGGGCCAAGTATCGTGAGATTTTGAGCCAAAACCTCCTTCCATCAGTGAGAACTTTGAAGATGAAACGAGGCTGGGTCTTCCAACATGACAATGATCCAAAACACACCGCCCGGGCAACAAAGGAGTGGCTCCGTAAGAAGCATTTGAAAGTCCTGGAGTGGCCTAGCCAGTCTCCAGACCTCAACCCCATAGAAAATCTGTGGCGGGAGTTGAAAGTCCGTGTTGCTCGGCGACAGCCCCAAAACATCACTGCTCTTGAGAAGATCTGCATGGAGGAATGGGCCAAAATACCAGCTACTGTGTGTGCAAACCTGGTAAAGACCTATAGTAAACGTTTGACCTCTGTTATTGCCAACAAAGGTTATGTTACAAAGTATTGAGTTGTATTTTTGTTATTGACCAAATACTTATTTTCCACCCTGATTTATGAATAAATTCTTTACAAATCCTACCATGTGAATTCATGGATTTTTTTTTTCACATTCTGTCTCTCACAGTTGAAGTGTACCTCTGGTGCAAATTACTGACCTCTGTCATCATTTTAAGTGGGGGAACTTGCACAATCGGTGGCTGACTAAATACTTTTTTGCCCCACTGTACATATTATATAGAAAGTGTGCACCATTAACTCAATTCATTCATTCATTTATTCAAACCACACTCAATCAAATTAACCATATTTTTTAAAAAGACAACAACAAAAAAAACACTCAAAAATGCTGCAAGGAATTATTTTTTTCAGGTACATAAACTATGAAGTAGTCAACAAAAAACCGAAATGCAATATGCAAAACATGCAAGAACAGAATCATAAACAGAGATGGAACAACTTCCAACTTTCTCTGACAGTTGAAGTTGCATAAAGAACGGTAGGTGGTGCTTCTCTTTTGCTACGATGAGATAGCTGACTTCATCTAACTAGCAAATGTTGTCTAGGCTCCGTTGGTGATACAGGTTTTTTTTAATGTGTATGATATTTCTGACATGCTATTTTAAAGCTGGTCCTACAAGCGCATCCAAGAGTAACATGCAGCTTATCTCAGACTTGTCGGTGAAAATTATTCTTGGAGCTAAGTTTAATTGAGCTGCATTTTTATAGAGGTGCAATTTCACAATTTGTGTATATTTTCTAAGTTCACTATTTCGTCATGTGTTGAGAAAAACAGAGATTTTAAAATCACATGGTCTAATATTTACATTTAGCATATAACTGCGACATGCTTTTTTCATTTTTTCTTTTAAAGACTCGAAAGGACTTGAAATTCAAAGTTTCAGACTTGTGACTTTACTCGGACTTTTAAACCAGTGACTTGAGACTCGACTCTGACTTGCCTGACATTACTTGAGACTTGACTTGTGACTTGAGGATAAAAACTTGAGACTTACTTGAGACTTGCAAAACAATGACTTGGTCCCACCTCTGATCAGAAGTCTCGAAAGTTCATTATAGACTTTTAACAGAGCAGTCTCAGTGGAGTGCTGCTTTTGAAAACCATTTAGTCTAAATAAACACTTTGAGTGCTGAAATTGAGTAAAAGCATACTGTGTAAGTATTAGTCCCTTTTACTGTTTACCAGATATAAATAATGATGGAAAAGACTCATGGGGAGGGGCCATAACCTTATTCACAAATGGAGAGAGAAAAGAAATATAGGCAGAATTGGACGGTATCAAAGCATGCTGAGGTGGCAGAGAAACAATGCTGCTAGCAGTATCAACTAACACCTTGGGATTTATTCTTATTTCTATTTATGAGACTCTTGAAATAAGAGTAGAAAAGCTCTTTAAAATACACTTTTATGAGAATGTATTTGTCCCCTGTGCAGCAAATCAGGATTCCTGCTGTGACAGCAGAGTGAACGGTAGATGCCCACACTTGACGATAAACAGAAGGAAGCGAGGAGACTCGTCCAATCCCAGGAAAACCTCGCAAACAAAGAGATCCCTTCAAGCAGCAATGGCGATATGTCAGTCAAGCTTTGGTGGAAAAAGAAGCTCCGATTCACCAACCCTTGCAATCATCCATTACAGTTTTGATAGCCAGTAAAAAAGAGAAGACATCTAGGCAGGGATGCAACGCTGGACAAAAATGCAAAAATAAGACATCTGAAATGTGTAAAGTAAATAGAGTCAAACAAAAGTTCCATCTTGCACCAGCTGACAATTCAAGGTCCCACCACATCATGCCAAATTGGTTGAAGTCTGGACCTTCATTGGGGTATTGCAGCACCTTGATTGTTTTCTTTTTCAGCTATTATGTTGTTGTAAGCACTGTTGGCTCACAACAAGAAGGCCCTCGGTTCAAATTCCCTATCTGGCCTTTCTGGAGTTTGCATGTTCTCCCTGTGTGGGTCCTCTCTGGGTACTCTGGCTTCCTCCAACAGTTCAAAGACATGCAGTTAGTGGGTAAGGTTAATGGGTGATTCTAAATTGCCTTTAGGCTGTGAATGGTTGTCTATGTCTCTGTGTTAGCCCTATGAGAAGCTGAAGACATGTCCAGGGTCTACTCCTCCGAGCGCCCATGCTAGATGGAATAGACTCCCCGCCAAGATGCTTCTCTAGACAAACAAGAGAATGGATGGCTGCTGTATATTTGCTGCTGTGCTTTGGGTCATTGTCTTGTGACGTGACCCAGTTTCACCCACATATTAGCTGTCAGACAGATGACCTGTTATTTCACTCTAGAATCCTTGGGTATACAGAGGAGTTCACGGTTGACTCAATGAACGCACTGTGTCCAGGTCCTGTGGCTGCAAAACAAACCTGAATCACCACCCCATCACTGTGCATTGTAGCCAAACATTTTCACTTTGGTCTCGTCTGCGGTTCTTTCAGATGCATTTTTGTAAACCTAGGGTGAACGTTTCACTGCACTCTCATGGCATCTGTATGATATTATGAATTAAAAGAAATATTGAATTGGACTGGTCTGAGTTTCGAAAAAACGATTAGAGGATGGATTAAATGTGAAAGGGTCCTCACTAGGGATGGGTATCGTTTAGGTTTTATCTGATACCGGTGCCAAACCGGTACTTTTGAAACGGTGCCGGTGCTTAAACGGTGCTCGAACCGGTGCTTAAAGAACGGAGAACACAAACTTGTCCTAAAACCTCTCATGTTCAGCTGTTTTTTTGTAAAAAGATAACAATGTTAGCCTTTTCTGCAGCTATGGGGCATATATGGTATCACTCTTGGCTGGAAGCAGCTTAAACAATGGAAAAACACAAACTTTGTCCAAAAACCTCTCATGTTTAACTGTTTTCCACTTTTTCTTTGGTCGTTTTTTGGCCAGGGTGAAGGGAGCATCTGCCATCAAACAAGAAGACAGCCACATGTAGCTATGATGATGTTTGCTAGTTCACCTTACATGCATTAATGTAATAACGTGGTTAGCCTACTCAAATGGTAAATGGTAAATGGCCTGCATTTGTATAGCGCTTTTCTAGTCCTTAAGGACCCCAAAGCGCTTTACACTACATTCAGTCATTCACCCATTCACACACACATTCACACACTGGTGATGGCAGCTACATTGTAGCCACAGCTGCCCTGGGGCGCACTGACAGAGGCGAGGCTGCCGGACACAGGCGCCACCGGGCCCTCTGGCCACCACCAGTAGGCAAACATGGGGTTAGTATCTGCATGCCAAATATCCTTAGTAGCCCAAGGATATTTGGCATGCAGCCAGGAGGCAGCCTGGGATCGAACCACCGACCTTCTGATTAGTGGCTGACCTGCTCTGCCACCTGAGCTACAGCCCCCCCCTCAACGTAAATTACACACGAACAACATGAAGCTACTCACGCAGAGAAGAACGGCTGCTGCATCATCATCCTCATCATTTCTGCTACACTGGCAGGGCTAGGGGCCAGGACTCTCCTCTTCGGGTTTTTGGGGGATGTTGCTAACTCCGGGTCGATAACAGGAACCACACCCACAGTAGATGTGCTCGGTGTGAGGTCTCGCAGCAAGCTATCAAATACGGCGCATTTCTCGGCTTTAAAAAAAAAAAACGCTACACGTCGCCAGGTGTTTCATCAGATTTGAGGCGTTTCCTCCTTTGACAGTATCACAGTATCAGCTTAAAGCACTTGTTGCAGCTGCTGAGTTTGCATCTTTTGCTGTGAAGTACAGCCAGACTTTGACCGCTTCGCCTTGGGCATTTTTAATCCGTAGCTCTGCTCTAAGAGAACGTACGTACCTGGGCCCACCTACTGTCCTCGGAAACGTAAAATGATTGGCTAGAATCTAAAGTGTATCACAGCTCAGGGAAAAAAAGCGCTGAAATAAAGCACCAAAATGTGCGCTGCTTTTTGGTCTGGTTACTACCGTTTATGTCAGAACCGGTACCCATCCCTAGTCCTCACAAAGAACGAGCAAGTGACCAGACTGAATTTGGTCCGTTCTCGTTAGCAACTTAAATCCCTAAATTCAAAGTGTATGGCAACAGATGTGAAGACCACGCGCCAATGGCTGACCAAGTATTTTACATTCTGCTTTTGTGCAGCCTTGGAAAGTCTAAAAGAATTGTAATGATAGTAGCACTCAAAAGCAGAACAATAAAGTGAAAAAATAAGGTAAAAAGTGAGTAATTAATCTCCCTCTGTTATATTTTGACATCCTTTATTCATATATTTGCTACAAGAGTAATCTCACACGCTGAAATTAATTTTCTTGAGGGAAATCTGCATCTTTAGCACACAGCAGCTAGACAGTGGCAGCGTTTGGGTCTAATGAAGCAAAAACTACACAACCATCCATTTGTGTTCTGTTTTAATGGAATGACTAAATATTGCCTCGGGCCTGAATGTCAGCAAAGCAGTAAAGAATGCATTACACTGAGGAAAAAAGCTTTGGTGTCTCTACTTATCACACCCCATGTAGCCACAGTATGTCCCTGAAATTGTTCACTATATCCTGCCCTGAGGTTGCACAGTTAAACATTTGGAAGCCCTTTGTTCTCCATTATTGTCTTCAAAGACCAGTGTGATGAGCAGTCATGCGTTCATGAAATACTGTGCAGCACCTTCACACAAACATCTCCATTCTGCAATATGGTGAAAACATACAGTCGACTCCAAGACTCTGCAGTGTCACAATTAAATTATTTAATTGCTCTGCTGAGCGCAGAGAAATCCAAAATTTATCACGAACTTAAGACGAGTCCTTTTTCTTCCTTCTCTTTATCTCTCTCTCTCCCTCCATCATTCCCATTTCTGATGCACTTGTCACCACATCACAGCAACCCGCTTTTGTCATTTCCAGCATCGTCCTTATCCTCAACTTGGCATGCTGTTTTTTCCCCCCTCACCACCTTTATTTTCTTCCCCCCTCTGTGTCACTCCCACTTCCTGGGCCCCAGACTTCATCTGCCGCTTCGCATTCTAATGAAAACAAGAAGCAGAGACGCCCCAAACAAGGTCCTTCAGTGCTGATTGCCTCAATTCAAACCCCCTCTTATCTGCTGTCTGCTTTCCCCCCACAACACACTGGCGAGGTTCCTCACATCTTCCCTAAACTGTTACACAATCTGTATCCACAAGTCTGAAGTGTAATCCAATTTGTTCTTTCCCTCTTTCACTTGAGTTGTCCCTGCACACCACCCACCCTCAACTCTCTGACTATGATTCTGCCTCGTGTTTCACCAGGGCAATGACTATTATTCACACGCTTTCACATAGAAAAAAGATCCTTCCCTCCAGTACTTAGCAGCAGTTGTTCAACTGACTTGACTGTAACAGGGTTAACCCTTGGTTTAATAAAGCGAAACAAGACTGTGTACAATCATATTGCGAGGCTGTTCTGCCAGTGTATGATTAGCAGTGCTTTCAGCTATATGCTAACATGCTAACAAAGAGAACGGTGAAGTTTAGCGGGTATAACGTTTCTCTGCTTTGAAATCTTAGCTTATATAACGTTAGCATTTGCCAGTTAACACAGAAAGAAAAAGACTGCTGACATTTAATTGTGAACCAGTGTAAAAGGAAATTGAAAATGTTGACCTAAGAAAAAGACATTAGTTGTTAATTTATACAGAGAAAAACATGTATGTGTTATATTTAAATGCAATCCACCCAGTTGTTGTGTCAATACAATACAAAACTAATTTTTTGCTGTACTGTATTGCATTAAACATTATAAAGACCTATTTTGTGTTATGAGGGGCGCCGTTTCTTTGACTGGCAGATAAACACCAACACCCCTCTAGCTGTCTGCTTGGCTTCACCTCAGCTAATTGGTGTCACTGAACTGTATCCCTCTACCTTGTATGTGTTGGTGCCTTTTGGAAGATTTTTAATAGAATTTTCTACGAAATAACGTGACGTGCTGCGCTGGTAATTGTATTAACAGTGTGATCAAGGAGTCTGTGATCCATTTCTGTTGAACAAAGTGCAGGATTTTAAGTGTCACTAATTAGCAGGTAACCCTATCAGTGTCCATGTCAAGGTTCTTGTGTTGCTTGCTAACCAGCACTCAGCTCTCTCATCCAAAGATGAAATAGGACCAAACAAGTGGATGATGTCATTTGAATTTTATATACAGCTTAGATTATAGCTCTGTCAGTCCTGCAGAACGACAGATGTAAAACTCTCGTATTGATCCCTACCCCCAACATCTGCCGGGAGCTTTCAGTCTGATTCTGAATGTTTAACCCTTTAAGACCTACCATAGAACCAAGTCCGCCAGAGCTTATATTATATTTTTACATGCTGTGGAGCCATTTTTGGGAGCATTTCAAGTTGCTATACATCAATACAACCATTACAGCCTAAATTTTAATAATATGTCTGCATTAAGTGCATAGTAATTACATAAATTGCAAAAAAGTGCAATAAACACAAAAAAATTGAAAATCGTTTTTGTTTTTTTAACATATATTTCTAGTTAGAGAAATTTAAGAGGCTTATCCCTCAAAACTGTAAATACAAAAAAGTTGCATAAAATAGTTTCCCACCACAGGAAATTTATTTTGAGTGTCTTCATAGTTTTATTTTTGAAATACACCAATTTTTATACACTGTAGGAAAAACGAAAATAAATATTATAGTGCAAATTTGCAAAAAAGCAGCATATGCATCAAAATAAACTATTTCCAGCAGTGCAATATGAGTCCTAAGCATCCCAGAAACGACACAGAAAGTCATAAAGTCAAACATAACTTTTAAAAACACCAGTATAGGCTCATGAGGCCCTGATGGTAAAAAACGACATTTCCGTAAAAATGACGTCACTTCCGGTTTCGGGCAGGTCATGGCGGACATGCGATAGTTCACGTTGACGTCTGTTTCAATGTAGGAAGTGTTACAAACAGCTGATCGGATCGGCAAAGCGTGTTTCTGCGATATTATGTTTTTGTTGCTGCAAGTGCTTTTTATGCAGTTTTTGCAAAGCTATATGTGGAAGGAAACTGTGACCGAGGACAAGCTGATGGCATAAGATGTAAGTACAAGTCCTCTGGTTTCATATGCAAAAAAAATTATTGTGCTAGCTTACGTGGTTGCAGAGCTACCGGGATTTAAAAATAGTTACGCAAAACAGAGCGTGCCCGCTCCGACCGGCTTTAAAGGGTTAACCAACTGGCTGAAGTTCCGGCTAATCCGTAGCATTGATCTTCCTCTGCTATATTCACCTTTCAATACGGATCTTTTGAGTGCGCCATCCTCAGCATTATTAAAAACACAAGATTAGAACGTTTTCACAAACTGCTTGTTGACAGTGCCATTGGCCTTAACAGAGGCCCAGTCATGATGACATTAGAGCTGTGTGTTTGGTAACTCCCTGTGGATGTCTGGAATCTAATTATGTTCAGCTCTGCACTCGCAAAAACATTGCCAGGACATTTCTCCCTCTGTCACATTACTGTGCTTTCTGGGATTTCATCTCTTCCTGGAGAAAAAACACAGATGGCATGTTGGAACTGATGTGTTCAGGAGTAAATGGTCCATGAACATTTTTGCCCTGACCTCTTGCAAGAGTGCACATTCCTAAAAGAGAAAAATGCATGTCACCTTTGTCGAAGCTTTGCAGAGCTTTTCTATTCTCCCTCCTGTGTCGTTCTGTGAGGCAGTCAAGGATTCAATTTAAGAACTTGCTTCAATTCTCATCAATGAAACTTTCTCTAAGTCAATAAGCCACTTGCCAGCATGACATCCAGTTCTAATAGTCAAGTAATTTGCTGTTACATATTGTCACTCCACAGGGGGATTTAAAAATGGACATATGGACAGAGGCTGTGAGACTGTGAAAGTCATTGCAATTAGATCATTTCCTTATTAAGGCCATCAACAGCTTGTCAGCGTGACATTTCTATGCTGCATTCTCAGCAGGATAAAACTAACAACACAGACGCTAGAGTGGTTATTAATGGCACCTGTCATTTCAACGGCACTGATGTAGCAGCTTAATGCTAAATACTGTGACTGAGTGTTTGTCACACACACTGGACTATTGTCTTTTTATACACGTTCACAAGCTTCAGAGGGGATGGACATGCACCGCTTCTCCATCTCGGTTTCCTCTAAATCCTGAAAAAAGAGTGAAAAAGACCAAACACTACATGGATTATCCGGTCTTTATGTCTGACATCATTAACCGTTTCCAGGTCCAAAATCTGCTTCAGGTCAAAGTCAAACGAACACTGCGGCATCACTGAGAGCTACAAATTGTCTAAATTCTTTCATCTTTAATAAAATGATCAGCGTTGCTGCTTTACCAGGTGTAATAATCAAGTTTAACAACCAGGCATCCATGAAAACAGGATTTATGAAGTGTAACGGAGTTCAAAGTTAGCAGGAAGTTAGCTCGCTAGCTTAAACCTAAACATGATATAGCATGTTCTGACTGATGGATTTTTGAAAAATTCAAACGTACAGCTCTGCTATCACTTCCAACATAAATGAAGACAGAAAACTAAACAGCCGTGACGTTTGTAGGGTAACTGAAGTTGGGCTAGCTGCTATATAATGATGTGCTACGTGATTGCTAGCAAAACAGCTATGTTAGCATAGCATTAGCACAGTGAAGCTGGAGGATGAACGCTAACTTTTTTCCACTCCATAAAAGTTTACATTGTAAACGGACCAAACTTCAGTCAGGAGAACAACTGTAATATAAGGTTAGTCATTAATATACTGCTGCATGAGCTGGACTGTAGTTACAACGTAAGGGTTTAAAAGCTGAGCTTTAAAATGAAGAGTGGTAATAAAAACCGAGAGAGGTCGATAGTGATCACTGCCTTCCCATATGGAAAAGAAATAGTAAAAACTTATATGATTTACTCATGAAAGTGGCCACTTTCTCATTACTTTCATATATTGTTTTAGTAAGTATCCAAAACATACAAGTTTCATTATATAATTTTTCAAGGGATCTTATATCTGTTTTTACTCTTGTATGCTTTTCATACAAGTTTCACACAAGACAGATACAAACTTTATAAGATTTATATATATCTTTTCCATATGGGTTTTTTAGGGGCTTGTTCAGATTAAATAGAACAAGACACAAAGCATTAAAACATGTTAAAAACACAACATCCAGAGTCGTTTGGACCCGGAAGCACGGTTCATACGTCATCACTTAAACACCGGATAGGCAGCAACTAAAGTATGGCTTGTATTTTTTGATTAGGTTTGAGCAACCTAAAGCACTTTGTTAGGGTGCTTGATGGTTTGGGATTTTTAATGAAAAGGTCAATAATTTAAAAAAAGAGGTCATTAATTTTGTCACTCGTGTCAGCTAATAAGGCAAAAAAGGACAACTGTCTAGTAGACATGGAGCAAAATAACCATTGGAGTAGAAATGTTACACAATAAATGGCCATCCAAATCCATCTTTTACTCTGCTCACAATAGGTTTTAAAGTGCCATGCATTGTCTTTGTTATGTTGGAAACGTGAGGTACGGCTGCATTATATAATAATAATAATAATAATAATAATAATAATAATAATAATAATGGATTGCATTTATATAGCGCTTGTCGGGACCCCTCAAAGCGCTTTACAATACCACTATTCATTCACTCTCACATTGATACATTCATTTATATCAAGGTGGATTTACTTGAATGAGACTCTAATGAGTCAATCAAATCCACCTGAGGTTCACCTGCGAGCTGCTTCGGGAAAATCAGACATGTTGAACAGAGCAGTCATCAGAGTCGATGTCTAGTCTGTTTCAGAAGGACTGCTGACCTAGAAAAGTGGAGAATCTAAAGGATTTCTTCTTCATTATAAATGTCAGGAAATATAACTCCTGAAACTTTCTGACTATTCTCAGGTTTACGTAAAACTATAAGAGGTCTTTGATGTTGCCCCACATCCCATATTTTGGATTCTTTTGGAAGTTGGTGCCCTAAAAACTTACTACTGTACACTCTTATCACTTATTCTAGTCAAACACTGTAAAACCCACATTTGCATGATCCATCTGCAGCGTCTGCTTGTATCACCAGAAAAAAACCATCTCTTAATGCAATAAACAATAAAAACTGCAAGTCTGGTAAGAAGGAGCTGCACCAAGCATGAATTTATGGCTTAAGCCAGAGTCCTGTCGCTTCGTTATCCCATCAGAGTCAAGTACACTTACCTAGAGCTTTACTACAATTATAAATATGCCTGCCTCCACATAGTTAATAATATTGGGAACTGTGCACAGATGGCAGTGCAAAAACATAATCGGCTCATATGTTTCCCAGTTTGGTTTCTGATTGCTTCCATGGGAGCGAGAGTGGGATACTTGCAATTTTTGCCTTACAATTCCTGTTTTTTCGATACGATACGATTTCCGGCTCTCCTTTCTAAACCACAATGGCAATAAATTCACACAGTTCATAAGAACGATTGTGTTCCATGGTTCCTCATCTGCACATTTAGTCATAAGTTACAAATATACAGTGCATTTATGTATGTATAATTATTCATTGCATAACAATGTGATGTAGCATAACTTAAGCAGCAAGGAAGGTGATAAGTAAATAGCATTAGCAGACGATTGAAGTTCTTTTAAGCATATTTTATTGCTGGCATCTCCATTTTACCCTAAAACAATCAATCAGGCATGCAAAAATCCCACTGGCTTTATACAAGACTTTGCCCACACCTGACCTCGTTAGTCCCTACCATTGAAACAAATAGGTCAAACCAAATAATACAATAAACAAAGAACAGGAATAAAGTCATGCATGAAACTGACAAACTCATTTACTCAACTAAATGGTTTGTAAAGTAAAACACTGCATACAATATAACTCAAAAGGCTAATTTAAAGAAAACAAACAATAATATACAAAATGAAAAACCCTCCATTTGGTTACACCCAGTGATGCAATCATTGACCTCATGACCCTATATAAACAGGAAATAGTGGGCGGCCCTTCCCATACACCTGTCTCACACATAGGACCTGAGTACACAACATGGACACCATGGTAAGTATAACCAAAGCAACATAAAGAAACATAATTTACCAGACATGTATTGTTTGCTTTAAAACACATGCATGGATGTAAAGGATGTAACTACTGCTACCACAAACAAAACCCGGGATAGTGTGTGTTAAGAGAAGTTACACCAGCAATGTCTAAATCAAAGCATTATGGTCTGACTGTAAAATAACAGAACACAAAATAACAACATATGCAAGTGACAAATGGCAAATGAATTCTGTCCTAGCCAAAACAAACAAACTTGGCTTTTATTTATTTACAAATTTATTGATTAATACTGCGTTTTATCACGGGCACCTGCAGAGTGTACCACAGTGTAATTAACTCAACTGAAATAGACTCATTAAAGCCATTTTATCCCATACAGACATATTGCAGTTACGACGACATGCAAAGGAGAGATTTGGTTTCAGTTGTAAGCAATTTTCTTCAGACTTTTCAGCGATTAGCGTACGGAAATGCACAAAATAGAAATGGAAAAACGTCTGCTCTTAATCCGTCTTTTCAAACAAGGGCCTCAAGCCAAAAGTATCTTTGGTCAGCTGATATGAATGCAATGAATACAAAGGGCACATTTTACATCTCAATTTTCATTCCAAGTTGTGGAATATGTTTTCCTCCATTCAACTCTAAACTATTCTCAATAAATATAAACAGAATTTCCAGCTGTTTTCTCTTCATTCACATCGAGTACACATTTCTACAGCACTCCCTGAGAAACTGCCCCATACTCTGACTGACCATTAAGCAGATTGAAAGATACCATACGGACCATTTTCAACTTTGTCCAAAGTGCCTTACGACATGAGAAGTGTATTTGTTTTTAGCACGAACACCACCCTCCACAGCGGATGGATGCAATAAGTCTACAGTATCATTCCCTCGGGATTCTTTTTTTAACAAGTACTGACTGACTGCATAGTAAATCTGACTCCATGACTAGTTTTAATGATGCAGCTTTAGAAGTCAGTAAGGCGCTCAGTAATTCAGGACCAACGTTGATACGTCGACAGATGTTTTGTGATTTTAGCTTTAGAAAAGTCAGAAGTTTCTACCACGGTTCACAACAAGGGCACGTGTCACCAAAATGAAGCATAGCAGGCAATATCACACTGTATGGTAAATGGGCCATGTAATAGCTGAGATGGCTAAAAGAAAGCCTCCAAAACTACTACAGGAGTCTCTTTTTCTCCCTCTAAATTTCTCTGTTTCACAGTCAGTCAGAATTGACAGATGTGAGCTGCCACTAGCTCATAGTAATGACTGCTCAGGGATATTGTTGGGTCTGAACTGGGATTTACTAGTTGATAGATCCAATATATCTTTGGATTTGGTGTAATTAGGAAATTTTCCAAAGGTTATCAGCACTTTAAAACGCCTGCAGAAAACTGTCCTCACCTGGAGAGTGATATCGTTTGGCTGATGAAATAATGATTTCCGCCTCCTTAACAACCTTACGAGAAAGCCTGAGTGCGGGAGAGCTTGAGTGCTCACAATTCATCCAGGCATGCTGAGATAGATAACATCGAGTGAGTTAGTTTGGGCCTTGCTTCGTGTCTCCTTTCATCAGCACAGAATACCAAATATGATTATTCTCAAGCCTAATATTGAGGATAAGCTTTGACATCTCATGCCAGCTGGTCTCCAAGGACGGAAAAGAATCAACAAAAAGAAACTATCTTCAAAATTGTTCTATTCCCTAAACGCTTCCTAACATGATTGTGGATTCGTGCACGCTGTGAAAGAGGGATTTCTTAACTCGGAAACCAATTAGCAGCACAAGCTTGAATGGTGTTCAGCATGCGGACTTTTAAATGTAACACATTAGACACAGCGTGGCAGTTTAAGAACATCTCGCACATGCACAATCACACAAGTGGGCTGCGTGTGTTTATGTAGAGAGTTGGGATCTTTTAATAGAAAAAAGCCTTGGTGAGTATTGAAACCTAGAAAAACGATGAAGAGTGAAGATGAAGACAACTGCTATCATAAGACTTGATGCCAAAGGTGAAAATATGATGGTTCTCTTCCACGTTTTGCTCATTTCATCGTCCTCAAATGATGTAGATCAGGGGTCGGCAACCCTGGGCACGAAGGGTTAACTGATGGCTTGACCATAGCTGGACTGGCCATCAGGCATACTGGGCATATGTCCGGTGGGCCGTTGGTGATTTTTCGTTTTTACGGGCCGATGGATTTGTTTGTTTGTTTTTTCAGTAACGGTATAAACAATGAAAGGTGGTGTGTCTCTGTATTAACAAACATGCCATATCGGCCCAGTTTATTTTTCTTATCATTGTTTTGAGGAAACCATGAATAGCATTGGCATTTTCTGTTGTACAGTTCATTTGCTGTTATGAGTTCTTGTTATGGATAAAAAGTCTTTTTTTGTTTCAAAATAGCTGATAACTAACAAATATAATTCTATAAAGTTGTTCTATATAGTGTGTAAAACACACGCACTTTACTTCCTGCACACTTGCACTACAATCAGCTGATTTCAGTTTGTGTCCAGGAAGTGCAGGACAATCGAGATGTGGACATTACCTTTACTGCAAAACAGACAAAAAACAAGCGTGATGGTAAAATGCAAACTGTAACAAAAAAGAAACAACCACATTGTGCTGCTAACACAACTTTGGTTCTTTGCAAACATCTGCACAGACAGCATGCTAACAGAAAATACCCAAGAACCTGCAGTCAAGTGTTTGCTGACCCCAGCTCGGCAGCCAGACGCTGATCCTCAGCAGATAACATGAACCCGATGAACTTGACTGCCTTGGTTAAGGTTAGGGAAAGATTGCAGTTTGAGTTAGACCCCCAAAGTTTGACCCAGCACATGTGGTTTCTTTCCAAGCAACCACATGTGATGAACTGATCTGCTTCCAAGTAACTAAACCCAGTGTGTCAAAGCACCGTTTGACATAAGACCAGCACATTTATTATGGATCAAAACAGGCTTCCATGGTTTTATATAACCTTTATTGTTATTGACATATTATTTATATCATTTTTATGCTACTTAATTAATAAAATTAATAAAATACAAATAGAAGGTGCCAGACAGTGACTTGTTCTGTGATCATTTTGCAGCAGTTCGGTCTTATTTTGCTTTTTCTGACCGATCATGTTTTGCAGATTCACTTCATTTGTGGAATGGTTTTTACAAAGCCAGATCAAATACAGATGAGGAATTGTGTCACGTTAGCTTTGTGCATTAAAAGTAGAAACATCCAAATGCCACAGAAAACAGAAATATCACGATAGCAGGATCAGCACAGTGCACAACTGTGGTAATAATGTTGGATTTGTTATATTAGGGACATGATCTAATGATCTAATAATAAATCTGCCTCCATATTATTAGTATCTAATGAGACTCCTTTTCTTCTGTGAGATTAATCATTGCGCTGTCTGCTGGATAAAGGATGGAGTAGTCCACATGAATTCAAGATCCAAGCCATGTCCGACTCCAGCTGAGCCTCTCAGGTTCTTCCTGTGTATCGATCAGCCTTTGTCTCTTTTGTCATGTACTTTCTACTAATTCTGTCTTTCTTTCCTTCACTCATAAGAGAAAGCCAAGTCTTTATGAAAGTTTACAGCCACAGGTACAGCTATGGCGCGTGTGGTCTAAGCAGCCTTAGCAGAGCAACCAAACATGAAAACACAAGGCGGGACAAACAATCCCATTGGTTGGACTGCATTTGTATCCAGGTGAAAAAATAACCTTTGAGAAAACAAAAATAAATAAATAACACAAATAATTTGGATTTTTTCTTTAGTCTCTCTCCAATCATGAGTGTTTTTAACTGAACAGAATAAAACACCTTTAATAATCATTACAATAAACAGTCACTAATTGCATCTGTTTGCCACTGGGCTACACAAGTCTTTATGAAAGTTTACAGCCACCGCCCCGTGGCACTGGGCGCTGCCATCCATTCATTTGTCACCTCGTTTATTTGTCTGTGTCAAAAGGAAATTGGAGGCAACAAACTATCAAAAAAGTTAAACAGTTTGATTCTCAACACATGCCTAATTACCGCCTCACGTAAGCCTTTTATCAATTTTCCCTTCAAACAGCTGTGGGAAACTCAACAGAAACGCTCAGCAGAACGTTTTAGCTCTTTAACACGAACTGTATGAAATAAACGAGAAAGCCAGTCAAGGCAAGTCTACTAATCAAGCAGGGAACTCACATCATCTCACTACTTCAGAACACATATAAGAAAGACTGTAAAGAGACTGAGCCACTTCATGTAATGTATAGTTCATATGAAGTGCTGCTACACAATCTGCACCTGATTCTCTGAGAGTGCTTCAGGCAACTAAGCTACTTTAAGAACATCTTTTTCCTTATGTCATCGAGCCGTCTGTAAGTGAACCACAAATAAATTAGTTGTCTTTGGTTTCATTTGGCATTTAAACAGCATCGATTATGTCACAGAATCACCTTCATCAGCCTTTTTGAGATGCAAAGAGGAAACAAACGAGGGAAACATAACTAAAAAGCCAAAACAGACAGTAAATGTAACGCATAGTGGAAACTGTTCATCGAGGTGCCAAAGGAGCTTCGACGTCCTTTAGCATTTAGCTTTAACTTCCATTAAAGAACCAGAACTAAACAACACATCACTGAGGCTACGTTCACACTGCAGGCGAAAGCGCATCAAATCTGATTTTTTTGACCCTATGCGACCCATATCCGATCATGGTCTGACAGTGTGAACGGCACAAATCCGATATTTTCAAATCCGATCTGGGTCACTTTCGTATGTGGTACTGAATCTGATACATATCTGATGTTTTAGAAAGCTGCTGTTTGATGGTCATGTCGCATTAAATCCATCTTTTACGTCACTGACACAAAACAGACGCCAATTATCAGCGCTTGAGAAGACATCATGATCGCTTCCTGGCCATCCAGTGTAGATGTCAGTGAAACTGTTGGGAAGACAACGTTGGAGAAACGTGAACATTTTATTTGTACTGTATAATCTGCAGATTCTGACAGAAATCTGCAACTATCCTTTGAAGCAGCGCTCCTCTAAAACAGCAATAAGGATCATTATTAGGTTTTTACATTATTATGTAAATAACAAAATAACTTAGAGCAAAAATTGGGAAATGTAAAGTCCGAAGTTTTTATATTAAGGCCATCAGTCAAACAATACTGTTGGTCTGGGTCTAAACAGAGCGCGTTGTGTGTGACGTCTTCTTTTGCGCATGAGGCCGCTTTGAGCGTTCACACTAGAGGGTGTTTGCTGTCGCATTTTATTTGTAGTGTGAACGAGCAGACAAAACAATCGGATTTGATCAAAAAATCAGAATTGAGCATTAAGACCTGCAGTGTGAACGTAGCCTTAGACCAGCACAGAGGCACGGTGAAACACACACAAATACACTAACACAAAATCTTAAAACATCCGCTGGCAGGATTTTTTTTACTGCTGCACTGATGCTAAACTACAGTAAGCAAGCTGAGTGGATACAGTTTGTTTTATTTAAGGGGCAGAACACATCATTTTAGTATTTGTCACTTAGCAACAATCTAAGAAACAAAACCCACATTTTCCACATTATCATCACATGTCCTACATCTCATCATCTCAACATCACCATCATCTCCATCCTGCCCATGGACCAAGAAGGTCAGAGCCAACGATTTTGCTCTTTTTGCCTGTATTTAAATCAGCTCCAGTGGAATCAATCCACAATCAAGCTTCCAGGACACATTTTTCCACGGAAGCACACTAGTCGAAACAGGACACACTGCTGATGTCTTTAAAACCAATAAAATATGAAAGATAAATGGCCTGTATTTGTATAGCGCTTTTACTTGGTCCTAAGGACCCCAAAACGCTTTACACTATACACAATCATCCACACATTCACACACACTGGTGATGGCAGCTACATTGTAGCCACAGCCGCCCTGGGGCGCACTGACAGAGTCGAGGCTGCCGGACACTGGCGCCACCGGGCCCTCTGACCACCACCAGTAGGCAACGGGTGAAGTGTCTTGCCCAAGGACACAACGACCGAGACTGTCGGAGCCAGGGCTCGAACCGGCAACCTTCTGATTACAAGACGAACTCCCAACTCTTGAGCCACGATCGCCCCGAAGGTATATATTTAGTTGTTTTTATTGCTGCCTACTCATGCAGCTCTGTAAAAGCAGTTTTTTGCATTACCTTCAAAGCTAAAGCAAAGAGGGTCATGTCTTTAAAATAAAGAGTTGAATTTCTAACATCACATAATGGCAACTTTTATATGTCCATGAACAAATTCCTGATTTTAAACTTGATAGTAAAGATAATACATTACGGGCAAATTAATAGGCCTTTTAGAAGATGAATGAGACAGTTCTTGTAAATGGGTAATGGCTCATTATATTGTGGGGTGATTATTTTGTGGAATTCAATTTAAGTGAATTCAGCCCAGAGAGTCATTATGCTTATAGTTAGTCCTCTGTGTGCAATTGTGCTGCCATGCATGATGAAAAAAATGTGAGGTGACCGGAGGGTCAAATGGGGTCAAACAGACAGAAAAATGTCTTCTGCCCTGTGCTCAGCGTCACACCAGAGTGGCCTCGGCTGCGTGTTTACCCACGAGCGAGCTTAATGAAAACCCACTAAATGCGTCTATTACGTTTGCCCTGCTAACTAGCGGCAGAGCTAATAGTAAAAGAAACATCACTTCAACCTTGAAGCAGCCAACATGCTGTACTTTGCATACACTAATAACCAGCGGAAGGCAAACATTCTTGCTTCGTGGGTTTTAATCGCGACCCTGAAGTTGCTTGTTCACCTTAGGTCTAAATTAAAGCAACCGACGAAAAGAAAGGTGGATTTATGAAAGAGAAGTTGATTAACCTTGAGATTAATGTGTGTACGCCGTCAAGCTGAGGGTTACTTCATGTATCAGAATCCCTTGACCTCCTTTGTGATGTTGGACTGCAAATCTTATTGCATAAGATTACACGAGGTTGGCGGGTAACGATGAACGCGAACGTTTCCGTATTTGTTCCCAATGTTCTGGTTTCTGAGTCGTCTTCATCAACACACTTTTACTGTGTTCATTTTGCGTTTCTAGGCTGCTAATTTACTACAGAAGGAATTTGTCTAATTAAAGAATAAAGAAAAGCCAACATCTTAATGCACATAATGAGTTTAGTTTAAACTGATATAAGGTGACTCGTTGGTTTAACAGTGAGTTAAACACTAACTTGAACTGAAATGGCGAAACACGTGTTTGCGAACCTCGTGCGCTTCCTTTTAGCGTGGTGGAGGATTTTACCAGCTTTCAGTTCAGTCATTTGTCAACAGCTTAGACTTTGTATTCATGAATAAATGGATGGTGACACTTCTTGCTCCATGACAGCATGATGACCGGCAGACTCAAACCTAAACCTTGCTGCGAGGAAACAATGGTTACTGCTCCACCACCGAGCCACACTCGTTTGTGAGAGCAGCTTGATACTTTATGGCTGCCACAAATTTGAAACAATTACTTGCTGCTATTCAGACGTCTAAAAGGTCTACATTTATATATCAAATTTAGTTCAACACTCGCCTTGACAACCATGTACTTTTTAGCTTTATTTTATATTTATGGAAATATGGAAAGTGCTCAGTGGGTAAATTTCTGGCTGAAACCAGGTTTTCTTAACCCTTTAAGACCTACCATAGAACCAAGTCCGCCAGAGCTTCTATTATATTTTTACATGCTGTGGAGCCATTTTTGGGAGCATTTCAAGTTGATATACATCAATACAACCATTACAGCCTAAATTTTAATAATATGTCTGCATTAAGTGCATAGTAATTACATAAATTGCAAAAAAGTGCAATAAACTCCAAAAAAATGTAAAATCGTTTTTGGTTTTTTAACATATATTTCTAGTTAGAGAAATTTAAGAGGCTTATCCCTCAAAACTGTAAATACAAAAAAGTTGCACAAAATAGTTTCCCACCACAGGAAATTTATTTTGAGTGTGTTCATAGTTTTATTTTTGAAATACACCAATTTTTATACACTGCAGGAAAAACGAAAATAAATATTATAATGCAAATTTGCAAAAAAGCAGCATATGCATCAAAATAAACTATTTCCAGCAGTGCAATATGAGTCCTAAGCATCCCAGAAACGACACAGAAAGTCATAAAGTCAAAGATAACTTTTAAAAACACCAGTATAGGCTCATGAGGCCCTGATGGTAAAAAACTACATTTCCGCAAAAATGACGTCACTTCCGGTTTCAGACAGGTCATGGAGGACATGCGATAGTTCACGCTGATGGACGTAGGAAGTGTTATGAACAGCTGATCGGATCAGCAAAGCGTGTTTCTGGAATATTATGTTTTTGTTGCTGCAAGTGCTTTTTATGCAGTTTTTGCAAAGTTATATGTGGAAGGAAACTGTGACCGAGGACAAGCTGATGGCATAAGATGGAAGTACAACTCCTCCGGTTTCATATGCAAAAAAAATTATTGCGCTAGCTCACGTGGTTGCAGAGCTACCGGGATTTAAAAATAGTTACGCAAAACAGAGCGTGCTGCTCCGACCGGCTTTAAAGGGTTAATAGCTTGAAAAAACTGACTTTAACCTTTTGCTTTTTTCTATTTACCTAAAGCAACATAAATAAATAAATAAATAAAATTGTATTTCTATAGCACCTTTCTAGACAGAAGAAGTGCTGCACATAAGATAACAAATAATAAAAGGGCAAAGCAGACAATATAAAACAGGCAGAAACATCTTTTTAAAGATCATCCATAGACTTCTGCTACTAGAGGAATCATATTTAATGGACCAACTGCTGAAAATAGAAAATAAAAAATCATGAAAATCAAGGGTCAGAGATGTTTTCACTATCACTTCCTATGGAAGATGGACACTGTTGCAAATCAATCCTTTTCTTTCCTGGGAGATTGTGAAACCAGTCTAAAACTGACTGGTTTTATTCTAATCCACTGTCACATTTACTTGATAATGGTAAGTTTTCTCCTTAAAAAGAAATCAAAGGGAATCAGATCAAAGTGCGATGCTGTCACGTACGGCACGTCTTGTCACTCATAACCTTTGTATTCTTTTTTTTATCTTTCGGCACGTGAAACTCCTTTTCAGCCGCCGTTCGCACGCATGTACTGGCACCGGCTCAAGCTGGGAACCAAGATCCACCAGTACGAAGCTAATCCACGCTACCGTTAAACGCATCCATTCATTACCAGCGGCTGTGAAATGCACAACACTGACATTTTATAATAGTGTTGGAAATATGCAGATTTTCTAAGAGTGTTAAATACCTGAAAATCAAGTTGAGCTAAACGACAATTGGCAAAGCTCCTCGAGTGTAATACCCGGGATCAGACTGAATTAAAAGGGGATTTTCCAGCAACTCTCCATCAAGGAATTCTTCACATCGCCACTTTCATCTGTGTCTGTGTGTACAGTCTGTTCCACCGTCGAAGCATGAGACCAAAGCTGTATCTTCAGCATGGAGGAGCACTTTTCCAGACTGAGGGACAGACGTTGCCAGCTTTGTCTTGCCTCCCAGCCAAGAATACTAATTGGGCTATTTAAAGTCAGTCCGTCCCCGGCCAGAAAAGCAAACAATCCATATTTATGCCGCTTCGTGGATCATTATATCACGAGAAATGCACAGCGCATTTATCCCATACCTATGTGGCATGACTCTATTCATTCGTAAGGAGTGTGGGATGACTACAGAGTGACACGCAGGCTGTTGCATCCAGTAGTCGGCCTTTGTTTCTTCCTGACGATAAGAACTATGACTCATCTGTGTGGGTTTAATACAGTATTCCAATTGATTGATGCCACATAACATAGACCCTATAATAAATCTATTGATTTCAGCTGAAACATTGCTTCTAGATTTATGAGTTTGTGTCAACAGGAGCACACGCTCGCGCGCAGTCGTCTGGCAACTCGCATAAGACCCCATGTGGTTCGAAGGGGTGACTCAGTGTGAGAGGAAACACGTTCGCTGTGGGATCCGCGGTACAATTAATGAAGTGATGACATTATATATTTATTTACAAGTCATTAGGATTCAGGGCCCGAGGAGTCGCATCCCATCTCTGCCCGGGCTCTCTGAGGAGCGTTCGCTCTGTTTGGTCTACATAACAAAGAGCAAAATTAAAAGCTGCCATACAACCCCTCAAGCTTAAAGCACACAAAGCCTCAAGTTTGCACTGTTGATGAAGAAGCTTTAAATATGGAGGGGGGGGGGGGATTTTATGAGTGAATGTTTATAGATTTAATTAAACTACAAGACGAGACGAAAAGGAGCCCAAAGGCAAAGCGCTGCAGTTTAACAGAAGCCAGTTGTGGCTGTTGTGTGGAACGAACAATCAGCTGGAATTCTGCTTTGTATTCGCCATAATATGCTGACCGGTAATGTTTTATTAACCCTTTAAAGCCGGTCAGAGCAGCACGCTCTGTTTTGCGTAACTATTTTTAAATCCTTGTAGCTCTGCAACCACGTGAGCTAGCGCAATAATTTTTTTTGCATATGAAACCGGAGGAGTTGTACTTACATCTTATGCCATCAGCTTGTCCTCGGTCACAGTTTCCTTCCACATATAGCTTTGCAAAAACTGCATAAAAAGCACTTGCAGCAACAAGAACATAAAATTCCAGAAACACGCTTTCCTGATCCGATCAGCTGTTCATAACACTTCCTACGTCCATCAGCGTGAACTATCACATGTCCGCCATGACCTGTCTGAAATCGGAAGTGACGTCAAATGTAGTTTTTTACCATCAGGGCCTCATGAGCCTATACTGGTGTTTTTAAAAGTTATCTTTGACTTTCTGACTTTCTGTGTGGTTTCTGAGATGCTTAGGACTCATATTGCACTGCTGGAAATAGTTTATTTTGATGCATATGCTGCTTTTTTGCAAATTTGCACAATAATATTTATTTTTGTTTTTCCTGCAGTGTATAAAAATTGGTGTATTTCAAAAATAAAACTATGAAGACACTCAAAATAAATTTCCTGTGGTGGGAAACTATTTTGTGCAACTTTTTTGTATTTACAGTTTTGAGGGATAAGCCTCTTAAATTTCTCTAACTAGAAATATATGTTAAAAAAACAAAAACGATTTTCAATTTTTTTGTAGTTTATTGCACTTTTTTGCAATTTATGTAATTACTATTACTTAATGCAGACATATTATTAAAATCTGGGCTATAATGGTTGTATTGATGTATATCAACTTGAAATGCTCCCAAAAATGGCTCCACAGCATGTAAACATATAATATAAGCTCTGGCGGACTTGGTTCTATGGTAGGTCTTAAAGGGTTAAATAACGGCTGCACCGATCTTAATAGTACGATCGGGGGGGGAAACAGCAAGAGAAACACGAGGGGAGGACGTACAGCGTGCATGTGTGTTCACGTGCTCTTTGCTAATGTTTGCATGCGTGAGCGCTATTTTCCGTTTTTCTTTCCGTGAGCTGTAGGTGCGCAAACTCTCCCTGCATTTCTCATAAGCCAGAGGTGATGAAGTGGCATGGAAGACTGCCATCATTACATTATGTCATCAGTTAGTCTCATCAATTAACGTCGTGACATAACATGCCCTTCGACTATTCTGAGAGCTCATTCTCACTGTGCCCTTGCCCACATGTATCCCCTGTGACAAAAACCAAAGTGTTGCCAAGCGCTGATATTGCCGTGTGGAAGGTCGCACTAAACGAAGGGGCTTGTCCAAGTACTGACACTTTTCACATCTTACAGCAATAAAATGCCTCGCCGACTCCCAAACATGACAGGTCTGCATCAGCGTGCCGCTTCGGAGACGGTGACCTTTTTCCACACCGTGCAAACGAGTTCTCTCGGAGAGCCGGCGCAGAATGAGTGGACGAGGTCGAAGTGGCCAAATTGGAACGCAGCATGAAGAGATTACTGCAGGATGAGGTCAAGATTCAAGGCAGGGAAACCCCGGTTGGAGTGATGGATCTTCTTCTGGAACTGCTTAGAGTGGATTTAAAAATCCCAACACTGAGATAAACAAAGAAATTATCGAACCCGTGTTTGTGTCAGCATCCTCCAGCATCTCAGATCCTGGAATTATGTTTATTCTTTTGTGTTTGTCTTTTTATAATGAAGAAAAAACATGTAGATGTGCTTGTGATGAATAAAACAGCATGAAAGCTGAAACAGACGGAAAATGAAGGAATTTAATGCTGAAAAACATCAGGGCTGAAATATTAGTGGTTCAGTATTGCATCCGATTTAATCATGTTTACTGCTCGGAATATAAATTTACATCAGGTGTTTTAATCTTTTAAATCAGAGCCATTTCAAAGCTTCTGTATTTTACACTTCTTGTCCGGCTTCCAGAGCCCCACCGGCCAGGTGTCCCAAGAGCTACTGGGTCAGCTTGACGCTGCGGGCCGCTGCAGTTTGTGCAAACCAAGGCAAAAATGGGTCAGTGGTGAGAGCGGGGTTACAAATGCAATGTGACGCCAAACTCCTAGTGGAGCACAACATGGGAAAACACGCACCCACTGTATAATTTATAGAGTAGCCTTTCCAAAAATATACAAAACTGACATATCCGTTTATGCTGTGTGCAAACAAAGAGTCGAGTTTATTAGCTGATGGGCTGAGACACACCAGGTGAATATTAATGGTGCGTTTCAAAAGTTTAATGCTGGCAAACGCAGCAGGAAGCTGCTGTTGATGTGACGTTTTTAAATGGTGGCGTCATTTAGGTCGACTCTCTCGCTTTCCAACGTTTTTATGGGATATAATGCAACAGGCCAAAGAGATTAGCTTAAATACTCAGCTGAAGAACGGCATTTATTGTCCCGCAGATGTGAAAAGAATTCACTTTAAGATTTGTTGGCAACCGTTTTTGCTTTTATTCAAAGGCTTTCAGTGAAGCCACGGAGGAAAAGCATCGAGAGAAAGGAACAAAGACAGTTAACGTTGTGTACATCCTATAGAGCACTTTGCTATCAGGAGGCATTTTTACACTTGGCAGCTGGTGAAGCAATAAAAGCCAAATGAGTGCAAGTACAATAGAAACGGAGCGAATTAGTAATTAGGATTTGTGCACAGATTGGTTGTTCAACAGTATTTTTATGAAACATCGACCAGCTTTGTAATCCAAAAAGACAAAGACTTTAAACGCAACCACAAAAAAATGACCGTCTGTGATATTTCTATTTTATTTTTAATCTGACACTTTATTTTCTTTACCATTTCTTGTCATTAAAAAGCTTTAGAAAAGTGCAGCTTCTCAGCAGGAACATTACCCAGGCGCAGAGATTGTGGCTCCTCACACAAACATTATGCTTGGAGGAATTGAACCTGCTCAGAAAAAAGGAAATAACATCCAAATTGTTAAGTCAGCCTCTAGATCAAGTCAGCCATGAGCAGTTAAGCTGATGCTCAGCAGAGAAAACAAAAATGACAAAAGCACAATGTAGAATTAATGAATAGTAGTCCAACAATGGCTTTGTTTACAAATATATTATTTTATGGTTATTGCCGCTCAGAAAATACGCCAGTGTGCAAGTTATGATATGTAATATGAAGAAAGCATATATTATATTAAGGACAATTTTAGCATTTGGAGATTGGATAACACCACAAAGTGCAGGAGTCGCTGTGTAGAGCAGTGCATATGCCAGCAAATACACAACATCATCCAAACCCTGCGTGCAGACTTGTTGGAATTGAAATTTGTTGGAAAGTGCACAAAGGAAGAAGCAAAAAGTTACACTTCAATCATTCAAAACCTGCTGCATCCAATAAAAACGATAATGTAGCAGTCAAAGTACATTTAAGACAATCAAAAGAGATGAAAACATAGGACGACAGGAGAAAATGTAAGAAAAGAATCATAACAGATCTTTGTCCTCCGTGCCTCCTTCTGTGTATCTGTCTGCATCTCTGCGCGTCTTCCCGTCACTTCCTGTTTTACTTTGGTAGTCTCCTGTCTGTGTGCGCCATGTTTTGTTTTGCTTCTCTTATTTTGAAGGTACCTCGTCTCATGTGTTATGTTTAGCTTTGCATCCTGTCTCGTTGTGTGTAATTATCCCCAGCTGTGTTCCTCATGACTTTCCTGCTCCCTCGTCATTCCCTGTGTATTTAAGCCTTTTGTTTTCTTCTCTCCAGCATTGCGATCTCCTTCATACTTGTGTGCATTTCCCCGTGTGTTTAGTTATGTTTCCAGTATAGTTTTTGTATCGTCTTTTCCATTCTGAGCAATAAAGCTGCATTTTGAGTTTAGGTTTTGCCTTCACGTCTGTGTTCGGGTCCTCTCTTTTCCTCCTTGCACACAGCCAATCATGACACATTCAGCCTGCAAACCTCAGCATCCTCATACCTTTCTTATATTTTGAACGGCTACACTCCTGCAAGATCACTAACCCGTGCAGCGTCTTAAATATGAATAATAAAATCTTAAAATCTATTTAAAAACTAACTGGCAGCCAGTGTAAGGATGCTAGTATGGGAGATATGTGATCTCACTTGCACAGTGCTGCAGCTTTTTGGACCGGCTGCAGTCGGCTAACTGATGACAGACTGACACCTGAATAAAGACTCTTACAAAAGTCGAGATGAAATGAAGGCATGGATAGCTCTCTCTAAGTCTCTAAAACAGATGAATGGCTTCACTTTTGCAAGTAGCCAGAGAGGAAAGAAAGTAGTTTTGATTACAATATTAATCAAATGTTCATCAAACGTTAGATTAGCGTCAAAAATTCCTCCTAAGTTCATCGCAAAGTTTTGTTTTTTTTCATTTAAAACACAGAGACCAAACACAGTGGCCTCTGCTTTCTGTTCATTTAAATTAAGAAAGGTTAAAGCCATCCATGCCTCAACATCCTCCAAACAATCCAGTAACACCTTCAGAAGACTCACACATTTACGTTTCATTGGCAGGTAAATCTGTGAGTCGTCTGCATAACAATGAGATCTTAAATAAGCAAGTCCCAGCATAAACCTCAGGAAAAGCTCAAAGCTTTCATTTTATGAATTGTTCCGGTGAAATTGCCGTGTTGATCTGTAGCACAGTGACAGGACCTGTGACTCTTCAGCAGCTGAACTGCAGGATATGAAGCCAACAGTCTTTTACCTTTGACTGTCTTATGATCTGAAGATATCAGCAGCAGCTCATAACAAAACTCGACACTGTCTGTGTTTATGAACAAACACACACAGTTTCTACTCATCCAACAAGCACAACAGCTAGCCAGCAGCAGCAGCTCCCGCCGTTTAGTCTAATTGCAGACAACAAAGAGCTTCAAACGCTTCACCTTCACCACAGTACGCCACCAGCTGACTGCAAATCTGTGGCTTAGAAGGAAATAATGAGCGGTGAATTACTGCGTTTGGTTTCTCTTTGTTTGCAGCTGGTTCTTCAGTCTTGTGTCCTACGAGTTCAGCAGCTCATAGGTATTAACAAAATGCTATCTGAATATAATAAACTACAATGAAATATGGAGATTTCTAAAGACTGCATACAGCAAACACTTTAGTAACTTTATCAAATATTTACAGCTACATACATGAAATGTGGGTGGGAGGTGACACTGAGCCAGTGTAAAACTCTTTAGTAAGAACTGTGTCCAGTGTTGGGAAGGTTACTCTTAAAATGTATTCCATTACAGATTACAGATTACATGCCCCAAAATGTATTCTGTAACGTATTCCGTTACGTTACTCAATGAGAGTAACGTATTCTGAATACTTTGGATTACTTAATATATTATCATGCTGTTTACAACTACATGAATGTACTATTGCTGTGATTTATTACTGTTACTGAAGGTCCGCGGCTCCGAACCGTAGTAAAGGGACCTCTGACTAATACGGTGGGTTCTGTGTCGGCTCGTAGCCGAAAACTAGCTTTACTTTGTTGTCTGGGTCAACTTTGCTAGCCAGAGACAGAGAGAGGCGTTGAAAGGCTGCTCCAACAGAACTTATTGTTTCGGAGGAAAACACGAACACGGTGTACAGTCGAGTCTTAATAGCTTACTTACAACTGGGCTCGTCAGGCTCTCTTCTTGGCTGCAGTGGTTATTATTATATTTACATGCTTCCAGCTCCCGTTTCTGCTCGATGACAGCTCGTACTTTTCCTTTTTCTCCCTCCCTCGCTCACAGACACATAACGTGTATGGCAGTCCATTCTCCCTGCAGCACGGACTACACTGCCTATGATGCTACATTCTTTAGAGCTATACCTGTAGCATTCTGCCTGTTAGCTTAGCACAACAACAACAACAGGCGCTCTCTCACCCAGGAAACACGCAGAGAGAGAGCGTCACCCTGTAACCATGGCAACCGTAACGCTGCCGCCTGGAACAACAGAACGTAGCTGTCAAACAAAACCCAAACAGTCCTGACCCGCCACAATATGAAACAGGGAAGTACCGCCGTGTAATCCATTTATTTCAACAAAGTAACTGTATTCTAAATACCACCTTTTTAAACGGTAACTGTAACGGAATACAGTTACTCATATTTTGTATTTTAAATACGTAACGGCGGTACATGTATTCCGTTACTCCCCAACACTGTCTGTGTCAACAATTTAGGATGTAAACATAAAACGTACTTTTATAAAGTCTACAATATGATATCTATTTAAAATACATACCTATTCTGATATGTATTTTCAGCTGAGATTTTATATTTGGCAGCATGGGGGATTATAATATTAATATTCAAGATTAAAGAGCTGAGCCTGGTTCTGCTGGAGGTTTCTTCCTGTTAAAAAGGAGTTTTTCCTTCACACTGTCGCCAAAGTGCTGCTCATAGGGGGTCATATGATTGTTGGGTTTTTCTCTGTATCTATTATTGTAGATCTACCTTGAGGTGACTGTTGTTGTGATTTGGCGTGTATAAACTGAATTGAACTGAAATAATAATTACCATTATTGTTGCATAAAGAAGCTGTAACTATTGGACGTTTTGGTATATTACAAAATTGTCAAACTGCCATCATGCAGAGGGGTTCCACATATGTGAGATGGTATATTTTATTTTTTTGTTTCACACATGCTACAGCAGTAATTCATTCCCATACACAACCTTCCTTTCAATTAAAGTAACACTGTTTCCATGCATGAAAAGGAGCAGGAAGAAGAATAAATTCTTATAGATACCTGCCCCCTATCTTTGATAATATGGGCAGGCAACCAAAATTACACTCTGACAATTTTCTTCACAAAACAAAACAAAGCAAACAGAACAATATACTCAACAATGAGCAATACCACTAAATATCAAACTACTCTATAAAGTAGAGACGAGATGAACATAGACTCTGGGGAGTCAGACCCACGTGAAAGTGCCTTAAACTATCTTTGGGTGACCAAAAATCAAAAAGAAAGAGGCCAAACGCTATGAAATCTTTAACTTGGGTTACCTTTAACATTGCGTGCAAAGGATTTTTAAGGTAGATGATCCGATCCTTCTCAAAGGTTATGTTTAACTGCACCCCAAAAGCTGCTGCCTCCAGAGGCTAATCTAATCAAATCAAAATGTATTTATATAGCACATATTAAAACAACAGTGTTGACCATAGTGCTTCACAGTCAGTAAAAGCATGAGACAATTAAAACAAACAATAAAAGAGGAAAACAAACAATAGGTAACAACACAACAAGCTGGACCAGCCAACTAGACAGAATCAAAAGCCAAAGTAAAAAGATAAGTTTTAAGACGTGATTTAAAAGACTGGATCGACTCGGCAGTACGAATATGAGCAGGGAGGTTATTCCAGAGTCCGGGTGCCACGGATGCAAAGGCCCGGTCACCTCTCGACTTTATTCGAGACCTAGGTTGTGCTAGGAGCCTGTGATTGGACGATCTAAGTGCTCTGTTGGGATTGTATAAGTGGAGTAGTTCAGAAAGATAGCTGGGCGCTAAATTATTCAGAATATTAAAAGTGAACAAAAGAATTTTAAAATCTATGCAATATTTAACAAGGAGCCGATGTAGTTTGGCTAAAATTGGAGTGATGTGTTCATGGATTCTTGTACCTGTTAAAAGACGCGCAGCTGAAGCCGGCAAAGAGAAGAAGCTAAGTCAGCAGACTAGTCGACGAGTTCACAGGTTGTCCTGGAAGATGCCAGCGCTCCTGTCACTGTCAAAGATGACACCTCAGGACAAAGACGATCACTCGACGCGATGATCTGAAGCTTCCCTCTAAACAGACTAATGGACCAAAAGCAAAATTAACTGCTTCAGTGTAAAAGAACAGTGAATACCATCACTTCATTAGTGAAAGGTTTAGTTTTTTTTATTATTTTATTGTTTTTGTCACTTATCTGTAGCTCTGCTCAATTGATGGTCATTAGTTAAAATGCTTGGATAGCATCCCTTATTTGGCTCCCCACCATTCATGGATTAAAAGTGGAAAGATAAGGTTAGAAGACTTGAGCAAATTACTGAGCGAGAAAAAGGAAAAAGACATCAGGAGGCAGACAGAAGGGGCGGGCGCGAGTTTGATTAGACAGGCTCGGAGAAGAGTTTCTTTCAGTGCGAGGGCTGTTAATTAGCGCTACAGTTCAAAACAATCTCTACCCCCCGCTGAGTTCCAGTCTTTCTGTACGCTATCAGCCGCATGCTCTGTCACATGGCAGCCTATTCGGCGCCCTTGAAGGCCTGCACTTATGCATCGCATCCATAACTAACCAGACTAGTGCAGATCACCCTCTCCTGCTGTAATCAGCTCTCATCATCCAGTAGAAACTGACGCCGTCGATACTGCAGAAAGAACTCGGTCACAAAAGGTTTGTGATTACCTGTAAATGGTGCTGGAGCACACGATCAGGTACACGTACGATTGAATGAAAAACATTTCTTAAATTCTTTGAGTTGCTCCGAAGCTTGGAAAAGTCACAAATTTGATCCTGACTCTTGTTGTTTTGGGAAAATGTCAACTTGAATCAGTCGATCTTTTCATTTCAGCTTTTGATGAACGTCATATCCTCTAACCTTAGGTCAAATGAGAATGTCAGCTCCATCATAAAGAATCTATCATACTGTATTAAAAATAAAGATGACACGCTCCAACTTTTTCCCTGCATAGTCTGAAATCCTTTTTTGTGGGCCAGTCAGAATGCAAACGTGGTTTTCCCAGGACTTTGAAATGCCTGGTTAGTAGAGCAGCGCGATAAGGTTAGAAGACTTGAGCAAATTACTGAGCGAGAAAAAGGAAAAACAAATTTCCCAGAGGAACCCACCCGAGGGATTAATAAAGTTTTATCTATCTATATGACCAAAAATATTTATCACGATATACATTTGAAAATTTGCAATAACGATATAATTGACACTAGATAAAATATTTTACGACTCCACAACTTTATTAGTGCAAAAAAAAAACCCATCAATGTATTTTCACTTAAACAAACAGCTGTCTTTTATGTGCATTAAAGTTATATAAAAATGTAACAGTGCAAATGTAAATTCCTTACTGACAGTTTAACCAAAAGGCGTTTCCAGTGGAAATTGGCCGACATATCCTCAGCATAACCATGTATAATATCCACAAAACATAAAAAGAGGTTAAACACACACAATATGGTAACATTATGTTGAAGCGCAGTACGTATCACTCCGCGAGGCTCCGCCTACGATAGCCGTAATGCTCCGACAATCCATCAAGCGGTGCGGCTCAGTGTTGCCAACTTAGCGACTTTGTCGCTATATTTATATTTAGCGAGTTTTCAGACCACCTTAGCGACTTTTTTTTCTAAAGAGCGACAAATCTGGCGACTTTTTCTGGTATTATTGGAGACTTATTTATGACGACTTTTTGACGTGAAAGCGTGTATCGCTCTTACTCTCAACAAGCAGCGGTGCTGCTGTGGGCACCTCACCCGTGCCAAAGCGCTCAGGGGCGGAGGATAGTCCTCCCCCAGCTGCTATCAGGGCAGGAGACGTTCACACCTGTGCGTCCAAACGGCAAATGAATCGCTTATGAGCTAAGCTGCTGCTCCCGCACTGACTGTAACGCAGTCAGTTCTTCTTTTACTGTTATGCTGTTTTGTGGATCACAAGGTTTAAAACTACTTATAAACACACACTCACACACACAAAGTAACTCCACCAGAGTGCCTATTTCGGGTCACTTTTGCCGGTCCAGGCCCGGATAAACGAGCAGGTTTGGAATTGTGACATTAAAAAAACAATAATTGCTAAAATAAATTTAATTTGTAGTTCTAAATAAATTCTAAATGCATTTAGGACGTTTTTTACTCACTTTATGTCTCTTCCACGATGTTATTTCTCTCTCCAGCAGCGTAGGTTACAATTACATTAGCATGACCAATTATGCAAATTAGGTGATGACGTCATTTAGCGACTTTTAGGACAGCCAATAGCGATTTTCCTTACTGAGGAGACGGCAACACTGGCTGCGGCTTCGTAGCTTAGCAAAGTCGTACTGAAACGTGACAGATTTTCGAGCGCCGTGTACATAAAATCGTTTCGAGGTCAGTAAACACAACCAGAGTTCAAACATAAGGCACACGGGATTATAAGGGGCTCTGTCGACTTTCAGAAAAATCAAAGGATTGATTTTAAGTGCACCGTGTTTTCCAAACAACACGGTAATAACGACGGCCCGCTAGCATGCTCTACCAAAAATAGTGCTTTGTTGTGTATCTGACGGACGAAAGCTAAACCAGTTCCACACCAGTGAAGCTGCAGCATTTTTACAAACCAGTTCTGGTTCATCTGTTTCATTCAACGATCCGCTTTCCCCCTCCGTCGCCGCCGTGCTTTTTCCGCCATGTGTGTATGAAAACAAAGGCACTGCGCATGCGCGTTTTATCCATATTCTATCGTCATATTTCATTTTCTTATCATTGGCCAACATTATACTGGTATCACCGTGAACAGTATGACATGGCGCAGCCCTTCTGGTTAGTCATGTATCATTATGTATTTTTCATATAGTGTCCTGGTGAAGGAGGAAAATAAATAATGCTCTACTTTGTCCAGTTAGAGAGATCCTATCTGTCCTTTACCTGAGCTCAGCAGAGAAAAGAAAGAAGATTACAGCCGACAACTCTCATCTTCCTCTCCACCCACTCAGTCATCATCCATCAGGAGAGAAGCTCCAGTCAAAAATGATGAAGGTACTTACTTTACATCCTCTTTCTACTGGCTCAGTACTGCCATAGAAAGTCGACCTAGAGTGGAAGTGCTCTTCATCCATGCAACACACTCCTGTATGCAAATATGAGGGCTTAGAAGTTGACATAATAGGATAAATGTGGCACTAGAAAGATCATCAGGTTACCACACGTATTTCCCTGAATGTCCACTTAGTAGAAAGACGGATCGCACACTCGTGTCTCCCCTTAGAAAAACATAAGAAAAGTCTGTCGATCCATCCTCTTCCACTTATCCAATTCAGGGTTACACTGCATATTCACACCAAAGTTCACACAGAAAGGAACAAACCAGTCGCTGGGTTAGAACCCGGGACCGTCTCACTGTGAAGCAACAGCGCTGAAGCAAAATGCACCCACAGCATCCACGAAAGCAGAAGAGGACTTTAGATGTTGTTGTCTTAGAGAAAACACCTGAAATCATGTCAATCGTGTTCATACCGTAACCCTTTAAGACCTACCATAGGACCAAGTCCACCAGAGCTTATCTTTATACTTTTACATGCTGTAGAGCCACTTCTGGGAGTATTTCAAGTTGCTATACATCAATACAACCATTATAGCCCAAATTTAAATAGTATGTCTGCATTAAGTCCATAGTAACTGCATGAATTGCAAAAAAGTGCAATAAACTAGAAAAAAAGTGAAAATTGCTTTTCTATTTTTTTTTACACATTTCTAGTTGATGAAATTTAAGAGGCGTATCCCTCAAAACTAAATGCAAAACAGTTTTGAGTGTCTTCATAGTTTGATTTTTGAGATACACCAATTTTTATAAACTGCAGGAAAAACAAAAATAAATATTATTATAATGTAAATTTGCAAAAAAAACCCCAAAAACACAGCATTAACATGAACAGTGTCATTTGAGTTCTAAGCATCCCAGAAATTATACAGAAATGGTAAATGGTCTGTATTTGTATAGCACTTTACTAGCCCCCCCTAGGGACCCCAAAGCACTTTACACATCCAGTCATCCACCCATTCACACACTGGTGGAGGCAAGCTACAGTTGTAGCCACAGCTGCCCTGGGGCAGAGTGACAGAAGCGAGGCTGCCATATCGCGCCATCGGCCCCTCTGACCATCACCAGTAGGTGAAGTGTCTTGCCCAAGGACACAACGACCGAGACTGTCCAAGCCGGGACTCGAACCGGCAACCTTCCGATTACAAAGCGAGCTCCCAACTCTTGAGCCACGATCGCCCAAAAAGGCATAAACTCAAAAATTAATTTGAAAAACACCAGCATATTTTTGTTAATGTCCTTTAGGAAAAAAACATACAAACATACAATGATGATGACATACAAACATAAAAACATCCATTCCAACATACGAAGTGTTACAAACAGCTGATCGGATCAGCAAAGCGTGTTTCTGGAATATTCTGTTTTTGTTGCTGCAAGTGCTTTTTATGCAAGCTGATGGTATAAGATGTAAGTACAACTCCTCCGGTTAGTTTTCTGGTTTGCTTTAAAAATAGTTACACAAAACGGAGCATGCCTGCACCGACTGGCAACAAAGGGTTACACAAACAGTAACATCAGATCTTCCACAACACGTCTTTGGCTTATGAGCATTTTAATAGGTGAACTCCTCCACCTCACAGCTCGACAGTTCATTAATACTCTATTAGTGCTTCATCAGAAACACCCACTCTGCCAGCATCTCCTAAATATATTTACGTCTATGAACATTGAAGTAATTTTACATGGTTTCAATCACCTACGTGACCTTTCTTTGTTCGATTTTCTTTCTTCAGTATATTTGTGAGCAAATAGTGATTTTTGTGTTTGATTCTGGTGGGAAAAAAACAATCTGCTGTGAAAACGTCACATATGAGAATAATAATCGAATGTTGCTGATATTTTCTCTCACAGAAAAAGATAAATGACAGCACGGACCCCACAGTGCTTTCACATCTGTGCCGGCGAGGTACGGCCGCCATCTTCTTCCAGCCTGAGCGTTTTAATGCATTACCCCGATTGATCAGCATTCATCCCTCATCCACACTGGATTTACGGAGACACGGCCCGCGGCTGCCATAGGGCTGCCAGACCCAAACGGAAATGGCCCGAGGAGCTCTGTCATCCACCGTCCACGCTGGGAGGTTTCAGACACCGCTCACCACACGGGCTGTTTACTAATCAAGATTAACACAGTTTGTATGTATCAATAAATCACTACTGAGTGCACGTGGATGACCATGAATCTAAAAACAGGAGCAGATCTCTAATTGCTTCCCCCGGGGCTGAAGCAAATATACACCGTGGTTTTGCCTCCCAGCCTTTATTATTAGACTACAGGGAACAAATGCTTTGTTTTTAATTGCTGTAACTGTGGCTTCTGAGGGGATTTTTGAGATTTTCATTGTTAGGTACTCATGATGGCAACAAACCGATCATCCTCTGTGCCAAAGGCAAGGCTGCAGATTCATTAAACTCAATTTTACCTCTATATCAGTGTTTTTGAAAGCTAATCCCACGTCCCCGTTGAGTGAAAAGAGACATTTTCCAGCCTTAAAAGACAAACTGAGAAATTAAAAACATTGTCCAAGTACGAAAGTGAAGTATCCGGTTCCCCGCGGTGTGTTCTCCTCTTTCAGACTGAAGGGAATATTCCGAATATTCTTCGTGGCTAATGGAGAGGAAGCGGTATCTTCAAGGTCACGTAGCGAGGCTACGATAGTCGTAGCAGACAGGAGGTTCCTTAGAGGAGAGGAGGAGGTGGAGGAGCTGTGGAGATGGTTTAAGTTGCTTTCCTCGGGGAAATCTCCATCCATCTGGGGAGTCGCTGAGAGCGCAGCCAATTCACACGCTCTAACAGGCCTTTAATTTGGGGAAACATATGCCACCTCTTAGGCCTTTTGGAATCTGTTCACATGGCAGAAATTGGTTTTTATGGTGGACATTAGCTGGTGGACTAAATGAGGCATAAATAATGTTACTTACGAGTGATATACATTTAGCATTATCGTCTCAGCGCTCTCTTACTTTCTGTATCTATTATTGCCTGTGACACTAAGAAATATTAAATTACAATATGGAAATTTTTAATCCAATCATGAGAAAATATGCCCGGTGGCACTTACTTTAATAAAAAGAAGCTATATAGGTCTCAGTTTCCAAGTTAAATTTGATTCTGTCGGCATAACTCAGGCAAATCCAGGGAATTAGAAGTAAGAGAAGTATTAGAAGCATTTATTTACGTAGAAGCAGAAATGCCACAAGCACAATGCCTTCATTTAATTGTTAATTATTTCTCCTCTTGGGGTTTGTTAAAAAAAGCAACATGTCACTTTTGTACTGACCATAAAAAGGTAAATGATTATATAAGATGTTCCTGAGTGCAAAGACTTGATGCTCAGAGATTTAAATCCAGATGATAGAAGAAAAGAAACGACTTCTACGTCTGTTGTTGTTTTGTGTAGTCAGACCTCTTTCATGGGTGGGGCTACTTCACACAATCCCCACCACAAGCTCTTTTCCTTGCAGCGTGCATGTTTCCCACGGGTCCACGCACAGTCTCCAGCCTCCCTCCGCCCGTCTTCTGCTTACTGGCCCGAATTCACGGCGGATTATTTACACCCAGCAAATGCTGCGATATTGCAACGATGTCAAGTTTGCACTTTGTTCTTTATAGTTCCTTCAAACCGCCTCCTGCCACAACACGCCACCGCAGCGAGACAAGTTTGCCACTACAACGGCGGCCCCCCGAGGGAGCAATAAGAAACGTGGAGTGGGCTCTTTCAGTAATTTCGGGCCCGGCCCCCACCACGCACATCAGAGCCCGAGGAGCAGATACGGTCCGAATTGTGAATCCACCCACACTGCATGTCACTCTCAATAACGCAAAACCTGTGAGTATGCCATCTACGCCGGCCCCACGTATGCACGTGCACGCACACACCTACGCACACACTATGTAGCACACGTGTACGGGAAAGTGCAACTGCACAAATGTGTCTGATTGCACATTCGACATATTTGCAGATAACTACAGGTATTTCACACCACTACGTTCCTTTTGCACCTTTTCAGACTGCTCCCAGTCATGCTCCTGCTCTAATTATCTATAATCTTTGCTTGATGTTGCATCTAAGGTTTGAGTGGGAGCTTGGCAATGTTGGCGCGCTCTTTGTCTGCCTCCTGATAGAACACTTTCCACTCGGCTGAATTATCCACTCCATGATGACACGATGCAGCAGAGCAAAAAATGATGCTCCCCAGACTCCGGTGTATTCAGATTCTTTCAAATGGATCCCCACCCCCCACCTATTACACACACACACACACACACACACACACACACACACACAGCCGACACAGGGAACATGGCCTGTTATGGATCAAGGGTCTTTGATATCCAACCGATAAGAAAATATGATTAAATTATTTTGAAGAATAATTTACTGCATAGGTGTGAAAACAAACATGGCAGCGAAATGTCTGATAGGCAGCCAACTACGGGCTCGTGTGACCACGGTGCTAAAATTTGCTCTGGCGTGGTTTGATCCTCATTTAGATGCTGCAGACTGCAGTAACTCAGCACATCACTTCATTAGTTCGTCATTTCGGGAAATCACACGTTTACAGTTATGAAACATGCACATGTTCTATTACCAAGTGGAATAACTGGAAAGATTTTAATTTAGATTATTTTAATTTCCGTGCATAAGCAGGTTGCAGCGCTTTTATTAACTCACATTTTCTGTGGATAATTTGGGTTGCACTAACCGCACCTCTCTCCCTGATCGTCTGTCAGTCCCTAAGATCAGCCGTTTAATACTCTGGGTGGCCATCACTGTGATGCTTCCACTGACCTTTGAACCTGTGTTGACAATTCAACCACCTCAAGTTGCCGTGGGGCCTCGTGTGTGCTGGTTGGCATTGCAATGACATGTTAAGTAAGGACAGAAAAAGCTGAGAAGCTGCTTCCATGTTTGGGAAAACAAGACGTGACACACTATGTGTAAAATATCCCTAATATGCTATTGTGCTACATTAATGTGTGTTTGTCATGTGGAGGTTTGCATCAGTGTGTTTGCACATGGATACGTCACCATAGCAATAGCTGCACAATCTATATGATGAAGCCACTGCTGAGTGTAACAAGTGAGTCATTATTGTGTGTCTGAGTGTCAAATAAAGACACTGAGACGTCAGCCCCTCCCCTCCTCCTCTCTTTCTCCTTTCCTGTCACTCTCTGTCATCTGCTACCAAGCAGCAAAGCAAAGCATGAACTCCTTAAAATAACCTGTGAGGAAAAAAACTGCCCAAAGATAGTGAAGTGGCAAGTTCCATATTTGGGACGCCACCGGTCAAGGACGGAATCCCACCAGAACTTCGTGCCCCTGTGTGACCGCTGTCGTCTGAAATAAAGATAAGTAAGATGTTTGTTTCAGTTTGTAAGCGTAGGGTTTAATTTAACAAAACAATGCAGTACATCCTCTGCTCACCAAGGTTATTATCGTTAACGAAAACTAACGAAATAACGAAAACTAGAAGTGAAAAAACATTTTCGTTAACGGAAATAAAAATAAAAACAAAAAAGGGAAAACTAACTAAAACTATAATGAGTGTTCACAAAACTAACTAAAATTAACTGAATTTATAGCAAAAATGTGTTTAGTTTTCATTGATGTGTGCGTGTCATACAAGAGTCAAGGGTGAAAATGAAGTTTAGTTTCCAGATTTTTTTCTTGCTGTGTCTCATTATGCCAGCAGGTGGCAGCACATTAGTCGAGTCGTCTGTGTCGCTGCTCCGTCCACGCGCAGAATCATGTCAGGAAAAGTCGGGAGCCAGAGTCCAATTTGGGATTACTTTGAATATGACTGTGTTTTGGATAAAGCAAGTGTCTTGTAGTGGAAACAGACAAATTATGAGGGACATTTCTAAAGGGAAAAAAAATCCCACAAACCTTAAAGTGCACTTGAAAAGCTCACACAAGAAGGCTAACCTAGCTTACCTTGAGAAGGTAAGGGAGCACACTCAACCCTCATCCCCAGAAAACAGAAGCTAACCTCAGGCAAGGCAGCGTGATGCATCCCGAGACAACAGGACGGGGATATCTACACAACTGTGTGAGTCAATTACCTTCAAAAAGTTTATCAATTCACTTGAACCAAAATTACGAACACCCGGTGCTGCGAGAGTTAATAGTCTCATTGGGGCCAAGATATACATTTTATAGTTGCCTGGTATCAATGGTTGTTCATCTGCCTTTATTTATTTATTTATTTAAAGAACCCATAGGTGGGAATGTGAGTTGTCTGTCTCTGCGTGTTAGCCCTGCGACAGACAGGCGACCTGTCCAGGGTGCAGTATGGTAGCTGGAATAGCAACATACCCAAGGATGAGCAGAATGACTGATATGATGAAACTGGGATTTTGTTACACTTAATTATTGCAAAAACAACTAAAACTATAACTGAAACTAATCAAAACTAAACTGAAACTAAGGATTTTCAAAAAAATAAAAACTAAACTAAACTAGCAAACAATTGGTAAAAACGAATTAAAACTGATATAAAATTGAAAATCTGAAGTCAAAACTAAATAAAAATAAAAACTAATGAAAATTGCAAAACTATTAAAACCCTGCTGCTCACGCATTGTGACCCTTGATTTGTGTTTTTATAACATCACTGGAAGCAATGATGCACATGCTGCTCTGCTCTTTATAGTTTATAGCCAAAAACATTTGGTTGCAAAGTGTGAGACCACAGTTCTAGTTCGTGTCTGTACGATCCCAACTCTGAAAACACAGAAAGCAAATCCCAGAAACCCATGTTTGTATTCATGGCAGACTTTACATCTCAACAAAAAGTTTGAAAAGTAAGTGATACTAAAAAGAAACAGCTGGATAAACATTTTGCAACTAAAAGGAGCATTTGCGTGCAAATTGTGAGAAAAATGTTCATCAACAACAAAAAAAACCTTAAACTTCCAAAATCGAATCATCTACGGCACATAATTTCACCAACAAAGTCTGAGAGAGAAAAAGCTCTGTGTGCAAGGGACGATCTTCAGGCCCTCAGGCAGCCGTGGATAAAACGGAGACATGATTCTGTCATGGGAATCAGTGCATGGGCTCAGAGTCACTGTCTGCAAGCACAGCTCGCCGTGCCATCCACAAATTAAGACTAAAGCACAAAAAATCGATACTGTGTAGTATGGTGATATTTTGTTTGCTAATAATGTATCGATACAGGGACAGCAGAAATCGATATTTTGTTACAAAACTTTTTCTGAGCAAGAATCCTGACATTCTTTCACTGTCCAAATGTGTTTAACTTTTTTTTTTGGCAGCAATAAACATGTTTTATTTTAATTAAGTTTAAAACTTTTTTATTTAATGTAAAATTCTATTTTGTTTTAATTTACTTTCAAATTCTTCAGTTGCTGAAGGGGCTGCATAGTTTTCATAAACTGCATAGTTCAGAATAGCTATAATTGTACCAGATGGTTGATTCAGTTAAGTTGGACTAGACTGTAATACAAACCGTTCAGTTTGTCAACAATCAAACTGAAATGAGAGAAAGACTGAGTGTGAGACTTTGATATTAGAGAAAATGAATATTGATAAAGTTTACCTTTATGTACAGAATCTGAATATCGCAAAATATTTTAAAAGATTGCAATAATATCGTATCGTGCGTTAAGTGTTGTGATAATATCGTATCGTATCGTATCGAGGGATCTATGGTGATTCCCACCTCTATAAAGCACCATCATGCAAAGAAAATCAAATCAAATCAAATCAATTTATTTATATAGCACTTTTCACAGGATAGAAACCACAAAGTGCTTCACAGTAATATAAAACAGAAATACATAAAATACATTAATAATAAAACACAGCACAAATCTAATTAAAAGCCAATCTAAATAAATGAGTCTTAAGCTGCTTTTTAAAAGAATAAATACAATCAAGGCAACGTAATGATGTAGGGAGAGCATTCCACAACTTGGGGGCCACCGCTCTAAAAGATCTATCTCCTCTGGTCTTAAAACGAGTTCGTGGGACTACCAACAGCCTTTGATTAGAAGAATAAGAAGAAAACGCCAAATGTGACCAGAAAAGCCGCCGTCGTCTCTGGACCAAAGCTCGGTTAAACCTGTGCTGAAGTCTGAACAGTTTTTGATTTCGTGGACGCCGCAAAAGAGGACAGAAGTCATCCGGCTCTGTGATGTTACCTGGTAAAGATCCATCAATGCTGAAAGGTACATACAGATTTTAGAGAAACATGTTCTCCCATCCAGAACACGTCTGTTACAGGGAAGCCCCATATTCATCAGGAAGATGCTAAACCACTTAGTTCAGCATGGCCTCCTCCTAGAAGAATCCAGCTGCTACAATCCAGACCTCTCACCAAATGAGAGCATTTGGCTCATGAGACAGAAACTACAACAAAGATGCTGCAGGACTGCAGAGCAGCTAGAATTGTCCATCAGACAACAACAGGACAAAACGTCTCTTGTCGTGCTGCTGCCATCAAACCCAAAAATGAACTTTGTTTTCTCAGTTTTCATATTTGATTATTGATCAAAATTTAACAGTTTTTCTTTACCAGCTTTGTTGGAATTGGTGTTGTATGAACTAAAGTACAGATGAACAGAAAAAAATATACCAATTCAATTTACTGGGCTGATATTCACAGTTTAATTGTGATTTTGGGCAGACGACACACTGTTACTTCTGCTATTTGAACCAGTTTTGATGACCAGCCTCAGAAAAATAAACACTTTGGTCCAAATATGGTCTCTTTGAGCTTCGAGGGTGGCATCAGAGGGTGGCACACTTATGGTGCAACTGTGAGACAGAGATATTTGTTCCCTGGTAACATGAAAATATAATCCCAGTCAACAAAACTTCAAACTTCACAGCAGACCACAGTCTTTGTTCAGTTAAATCAATAATATAGGGTCCAGTTCAGTAACATGTTATTTTACTAGTGGAGTTTGGTGATTGCAACACTGTAACAACATAAGTTGTTACAGTGTAACAACATAAGTTGTAACAACATAAGTTGTTACACTGTAACAACTTATGTTGTTACAACTTATGTTGTTACACTGTAACAACTTATGTTGTTACAGTGTAACAACATAAGTTGTTACAGTGTGGCTCCACTTTTGGAGCCAGTCTGAAGTGGCCACTGGAGGAACTGCAATTTTTAGCACTTCCTTGTTAGCTTTGTTTTTCTGTCCCTGGAGGTTTCCAGTGAGACAAAAATTAAAAAAGTAAAAATAATGAAGAAAAGAGTGTGTACTACCTTTTGATGAGATGAGGAACGAGGGATGAGAAAGTGGATGAAACGGCTGCGAAATCTGCCACACCGTGACAACTATATCAGAAAGCGCAGCGCTGCTAAGAATTGGCTCCACCTAAATTCCCTCCTACCACGATGGCTAAAACTAAAGCGCCTTAAAAGCAGAGATGGGCTGCAGAAGCGGGGAATCTTTACTAGCCGGATTATCTCTCTTGTAGCAGCCGGCTCTACAAATGCTTTTCTATCTGGCAAACCGTGTAGCTCTAAATTCAATTAGGGCCACATAAACATTTTCATGTGTGGCAAGTGAGCTGTGAAAGGGCAGCAAACAGGCTCAGGCTGCAGCTGGGAGAGACGAGCGGGGCCTGATCTACTTCTGGGGGGGAAAGAGGAGGGAGCAGATTTGAGATGCTGTCGCAGATGTGCTGCAATATTTAGCATGCATCGAACTAGCTTCTTTGTGAGGGTCCAAGAAAGCCAGAGTGTCTCCTTATCACTCAGCATATGCCTGCTGCTGTCATGTTTCCACCAGTTAATTTGACATTTTGTGCCCTCGCGCCCACCCCAACCTTCCCTTTTATGTCACACACCGAACCCATATCTGTTCATTTCAATTAAACTCACAAACTCTTATCATCGGCCAGATAGCGTGACATTTGTCTGTGATTAAGCCAGCCATATCCTCCCAGCACAGTGTGCATATGCAGCATATTCGTAGCCGTGTCCTTTGAAGTCACATGTGCACTGAGAGGCTACAGTAAAGTAAGGGTAATAAATAATCACTTTTCTCCTTGTCCTCTCATCCTATGGCTCATATTACATTGCATTATTCTTTAGGCTACCCACTCCCTCTAGTGATGGACAAAGGCACTGCCTAAGGATCAGCCAGCAGGCAGGCGGCAAATGTGGAACCACGGGAATGACAGGAAGAGTCGGCCTCCTTCGCTGCGAGCTGGATGCCGTTGCGAACGACAGCAGCAGGCTCGTTCGACGAGAACACACAGAACGCTCGCTCCTGCTAAAAATGACTGAATGCAAGTGTTACGCTGTGTTTCAGGAAATGTGGCGGGCTAAAGTGTTAAGAGGCCCGAAAATCCCCGAAAAGGCAACCAGAAATAGGATGAAGACGAACAGGAATACAAACAGTCACAGCTGATTAAACTGCTCTCCGCTGCGAAGAAGCATGTTCGTTTGTATTAATGTGGCGCGATGTAATAATTGCTCGGGCTGGGTTTCTTCAGAGCCGCACGCCACTCTGCAGGTTCCCAGCAAGGCCTAGTTTCCCTCGGTTCATCTTCCCCTCATCCATCTCGCTGGTCCAGATGATGTAGCGATGCCTTCACTCGCGGCCCTACCTCTGCGAACGTTAATAATTATACACAGCTTCCACTTTCCCATCTGCATTCGTAGCACTTATCAGCGGTAAAATGATAAATGCCGCGAGCGAGAAAACAACCCGGTCTGTTGCTTTAGTAACCTATCAATTATCATATCAAATTATGCGTCCGTTTGAAGGATATCCGAGTGGGAATCGAGCTGAATGTATGGATGCGACACAAGAAACGACACGAGGTGAGCGAGGAGTCAAGGCGCCACACTGAACAGCATGAACGAAGCTCCTCTCTCTTCGCAGCGAATCATTACTTCGATTTGAGCGGTCTAATTTAAATTCCATTATGTCTTTACACTGACATGTTCAACATCAGATAGGGACTGAAATGAGATGTATTCCCTTCAAATTTAATTGATACTGCCAGAGTCTGGGCCGGCCACACGGTGAAAATGGGGCATTATTCATAATTCATTAAATTTTATATAACTGACTTACTTTTGAAGATTACACAATAACATTCATTGTTGAAGGGAGCGCCACGGTCAACCGGCTTTGTTGTAGTGACGTCCCTGACGAGATGAACTTGTTCCCCGGCTGTTTTGTCTGAGACACGCTGTGAAGTGTGTTTAGCTGTGAATTCCACTCTAAAGATGATTTCACCGATGTCCAACAGGTTTTTGTCCGGTGTTCTCGAGTCAGCAGCGAGCCCACTCGCTTCGCTCGTGAAAAGGTCAACCCTGAGCCGGTGCTCCTGCTATTATATTGTGACACCTCTGCGATAATTAAAATGGCTTCGGCATATGGCTGCTACTGGTAACATGCTGCGTGACTCAATTGGGAGCCATTTGTAGCCTGTGGGGAGAAAAAAGGAGATGCCATCGGGAGGATAAATGTTTCAGGAGGTTTAGCCCAGGAAAAATGAGGATGTAGCCACTAGGGCTGTACAGCTTGATTGATTTGGGGTCTCCATCTCCTACAGCAGACCTTCCCAAAGTGTGGGGAAGGTCCCCCCTAGGGGGGGCGCAGAGCCATTGCAGGGGGGCGCGGTATGAAAAGGTACACCCCTAGTGGCTACATCCTCATCCTCATTTTTCCTGGTTGCTTGTCACAAGGCTGGTCGGCTAGTAGGGCGGTACAGCTTGATTGACTTGGGGTCTCCATCTCCTACAGCAGAGATCGTCCCCTAGGGGGGGCCCCACACTTTGCAGGGGGATGGCTCCGGGGGGGAAAAAACAAAACGCTTGGACACTGCTAGCACGGGGCGCCCACAGAAACGCAAAGCAGGAGATGAAGCATCGCTGAATATGTTTCCAAACCAACTTCATTCTAAGCCAAAGACTAGAAAATATGGTGAAGCAAATCTTGCCTTTGGCTTCACCTGCACAAGTGCCGAGGTCACATCGTGCACAAGTGTCTCCCTGCACAATTGGTTTTCCCTCATTGGGAGCAGCGCTGGGCTGTTTAAATCACGGACAAACAGGATCCCACAGCTGTTTGTGTTTTTAAACCCATTTTGCACAGAGAGGCATCTTTTGAAAAATGCATTGATAGCAATGTTGAATATTATTACACAGGAAGAAAAACAACTACATGTAAAATAATCACATTCTGACGCCTCTGCCTTTGTAAATGGAGGGACAGTAACTGTGTGTAAAACCTGCAGACAGTCAGATTAACAGTATTTCGTCTCTATCTGCCATTCTGCAATTCATCTCATGTAAAAAATAACGTGGCGCACAGCGTGACCTGAAAAAGGCACATACCTTTGATGAACTCTATATTCCTCGTCCACATGTAAACTGAAAACAAAGGAGTTTTAAAAAATCTCTGTTTTCGGTGATTCGCCGTTTACGTGTGGACGAAACAGCTGTGTTTTCAAACATACCCGTGTAGGTGTGGATGCAGCGTAAAAGAGTTAGTAGTTTATTTTATTACTGCCTGTAATTTATTGCAGATTACTTGTATTTGCTTAATTGTTTACTAAATGTTTGAGGTGTGAAAGAAACCGCAATGGAGCAAAATATGGGCGTGTGAGGTTGGAGGATGTGTTTGTGCATGCACCTGCGAGAAGGTGGGTGGGGCGAACATTTTTCTTGTAAAACAAAGGGGGTTACAGGCTACAGTATCCCTCAAAATGTACAAATCGTGAGCTGTGTCTGAAAGGACAATGAATCACGCTGGAAGATCTGTGGATAGTTCTGCAAGATGTTTGTAACAACCTACCAGCTGAGTTCCTGCAGGTGGCTAAAAGACTTAGCATTAGCATGTATTTGGAGTCACCTGGTGCAACGTAGGTCTAACTAAGCACAGCATTAGTTCTGCCAGGAGTCCTGGTTAATCAGCTGTTCTCATACCAGCCCACAGACTTTGCTTACATCTTGATCCACCCCTGACTTCTTTACCTTTTGCTTCCAAATAACCAGACTTTAGTTTTCCAGGCTTTCTGAAGGTCTTGGCCATTTTTTCACTCATTTCTTAGGCCATGACCATGTTTTTTTTGTTTATTAATAATTATGAATAATTCAACCAAAAATAAAGAAAATATCTGAGATTCTGGAGAAAAGTGATGTTTGTGATGTCCTGAAAGAGTTGCATTAAAATCAGGCATGAATCTGTCATGGAAATCAAGCCCACTGAGGCATTTGTTGTTGTGATTTAGCGCTATATACAGTACTGTACAAAAATTTAGGCAGGTGTGGAAAAAAATGCTGCAAACAAAGGATGCTTTCAGGAATATAAATGATTGTTTATTTGCCCCAAATGTATTCTGCAGAGGACAGCGACCCCAAACACAAAGTCATTAAGGACTATCTTTGGCATAAAGAAGAACAAGAAGTACTGGAAGTGATGGTACGGCCCCCACAGAGCCCTGATCTCAACATCATCGAGTGTGTCTGGGATTACATGAAGAGACAGAAGAGGAAGCCGACATCCACAGAAGATCTGTGGATAGTTCTGCAAGATGTTTGGAACAACCTACCAGCTGAGTTCCTTCAAAAACTGTGTTCAAGTGGACCTAGAATGACCTAGTTCATTCGCTGCATTTTGTCGATTGATACGGAGCCCCGCAGGGGACATGGGAGAAAAAAAAATTAAGACGGACTTTTGCGAGATCCCGAGTTAGTTTTGTGAGATCTCGCAAAACTAACTCGGAATCTCGCAAAACAAACTCGGGATCTCGCAAACGTTTTAGCCGCATTCTTCGGACGCCGGCTCGAAGCCGACCGGGAGGTCGAGGCACGATGCGCCGGGAAAGCGGTGTTCCTCCCGGCTGTAGTAGGTCTCGACCTCCCGTTAGCTTCGAACTAAAACTTCGAGCTAAAACTGCGGCTAAAACTTTTGCGAGATCTCGCAAAAGTTTTGCGAGATCCCGAGTTTGTTTTGCGAGATCTCGCAAAAGTCCGTCTTAAATTTTTTTTTCTCCCATGTCCCTTGCGGGGCTCCGTAGATTGATGAAAATAAATGATTAACACTTTTATTTTTGAAAGCATTCTTGAAGCGTGAAACTCGTGCACAGTGCTGCAAAGAAACTGAACTGAATTGAAGTCGCAGCATGGACGAGTTCCCCATGACATCCACAACACAGTTTAAAGCTGTCATGCAAATACAAATTTAAAATAATCTATTTGTGACATATTTCAGTGTTTCAGCTCTTTTGGTTTCTCTAAGCAAACATGTGGGCGGTCTTAAATCCGCCGCACATTAAACTTCCTTCCTAAGCTGTTTGCTAACTTTGGGGTTTGGAAATGATCGCACCACCACCGAGCAATCATCGGTGATGAGCAGAAGGAAGCCAATAGGCTGTGCAGAGAGCTTTCTGATAGCTAATTTATATTGATGTCAGCGCTGGAGCTGAACCTTGTTAAGTTTTAGTGATTTGATTCATTGCTGGTGTCAGACTTCTTGAGAAATGCTTGCTACTTTTGCTAAACCACAAGAAAATAGTCTCAGCGTAACTCTACTGTTACTCGCCTTATTTTCATTGTAGCCTGAAGCTATATGACACACCAGAAATGATACTGAGCACCATTGATTGTAAAGGCTCCCTATCAGTCTCGCTGTGACAGGACTGGGGCAGCACAGTGGCTACCTTCACTGTGAATTACTGGGATTTAAAAGCTTTAAGCTTCGACTTTAGGGCGAGAAACTTACTAAGAACTGCGAGATCAGTAAATGTGCTTATCAACAAATGAAACGGCAATGAAAGTGAATATTCAAGAGGCTCGTTTCATTATTTTTTTAAAAAAAGGTGGTTTTACATTAAAAAAAGAACCAGGCTGCTGTTTAATGTGCTGCTCTCAGCACGACGAGCCGCCACACTGCAGAAAATCACTGTGCTGTTGACGCAGGCAAAAAGAGGCTCACAAGCCGGAGCACGTAAAAAGTGTCAGACTAAAGCTATTTATTTAGTTGCGTGCCTGTTACCACTCATTACTCAACATTACTGCTTGTACAACCCTAACTCGAGACGCGGCGAATTAAGAAACAAACACAGGAAATGGGAAAATGAATGTTGAGGGTCGGAGTGGGGCCGCTCAGGGACGACTTCATTACGGCAGCAAGAAAAAGACAAATTATTTAGCTGCTGAGGTTAATGTAAAGTAGAGGAGACATCAGCACTTTCTTTTTCATTATGGTGTTGCTACGTATGATTATATATCCATTTACAGCATGTTTTCACCTCAGAGTTTTACCTTTTGTTGTTTACCGTAGCTGTGGCGAACAAAGGACCCGCAGGGGGAAAAATAAAGACCAACGTTTTCAACTTTGCTTTGTCGGAGAAATAATCCACTGCTAATAACTCTTTTTCTTCTCATTATTATTATTTTCTGCAGTAGTTGTGGCTCACATAGTTTCTGTAAAAGAGCACATGTGCATGCACGATGCAAAAAAATGCACAAAGCACCCACATTCACACATTTAAGCCGTTTATCACTACAAATGTGACAGCCTGAGGCAGCTGCAGTCTATTTTCCAGAATCTTTGCAGCCATACCTGGCAGCAAACAAGAGCGGCGCACGTGGACAAATACAATCTCCTCTCATCTCTATGCTGACAACAGACAGACGCTGACTAGCAGCACAATGCCACAGCCTCATTCCTCTGTGCATTAGCTAAACAAACTTGATTACAGGTGGCAACAGTTTGCTGTCTGTCGGATCCAGGTGCCAACTCCCAGAGATCCGAGCTATTATGAGCTGAAAAACACATTAAATGCTGCTTATTATTTTAATGCGTTCCTTAAACAAAAATGCATAGAAGCAATGTGATCAACAGCAATAATGCTGCGATAAATTATGTTTATTTAAATTTAAAACCAAACAAATCGGCACTAATGGGTTTGCTCTGTTGCATTTTTATCAGCAGAAACATGAACAGATGCCTTAGAAAATATACAGCGGAAAGAAATATAAAAATGTGACAGCAGCTCCCCTTGCATCGTCTGGCATGGTGTGCTATCGCAGAACATCGTTTCTAAAAGCTAAAAACAGAGACAGTATGCTGAAAGTTGGTAGAATTGTCTTGATTTTGGTGTCCAGTGGCGCCAAAATCTTCATCTGTTGTCTGACAACTCGAACGATGCCTCCTCCCTGACTTAACTTTTCTCTGTGGGAGCACAGACAGTAGTTGCTGTAATAACACCTGATGACACCAGTACAAAAAGAGAAGATTCATGATGTGTGCAGCAGGAAAACGCAGACTTGTGGAGGCGAAAGATAAACTCAAAACGTAGCTTTATTGCTGAATGGCAGAAAAACAGAAAACTAACTAAACTGGGAATACTCATGAAACTAGGAAGCAAGTAGGACGCAAAGCGGACACTGGACGGAAGAAAAAGGACTTAAATACACAAGAATGACGAGTGAGCAGAGAGCTCACCCAGACCGGAGACTACCAAAGTAAAACAGGAAGTAATGGGAGCACACACAGAGACGTGACTATGGGAAACAGGCAACTAGACAAAGACAGGAAATGCTGGGGAGGAAAATCCAGACGAGACCAAATACTAAGACAACCATAACTAGAAGTACTACTTAACCCTTTAAAACCGGTCGGAGCAGCACGCTCCGTTTTGCGTAACTATTTTTAAATCCCGGTAGCTCTGCAACCACGTGAGCTAGCGCAATAATTTTTTTTGCATATGAAACCGGAGGAGTTGTACTTACATCTTATGCCATCAGCTTGTCCTCGGTCACAGTTTCCTTCCACATATAGCTTTGCAAAATCTGCATAAAAAGCACTTGCAGGAACAAAAACATAATATTCCAGAAACACGCTTTGCCGATCCGATCAGCTGTTTGTAACACTTCCTACGTCCATCAGCGCGAACTATCGCATGTCCACCATGTCCTGGCCGAAACCGGAAGTGACGTCATTTTCGCGGAAATGTAGTTTTTTACCATCAGGGCCTCATGAGCCTATACTCGTGTTTTTAAAAGTTATCTTTGACTTTATGACTTTCTGTGTGGTTTCTGGGATGCTTAGGACTCATATTGCACTGCTGGAAATAGTTTATTTTGATGCATATGCTGCTTTTTTGCAAATTTGCACTATAATATTTATTTTCGTTTTTCCTGCAGTATATAAAAATTGGTGTATTTCAAAAATAAAACTACGAAGACACTCAAAATAAATTTCCTGTGGTGGGAAACTATTTTGTGCAACTTTTTTGTATTTACAGTTTTGAGGGATAAGCCTCTTAAATTTCTCTAACTAGAAATATATGTTAAAAAAACAAAAACGATTTTCACTTTTTTTGTAGTTTATTGCACTTTTTGCAATTTATATAATTACTATGCACTTAATGCAGACATATTATTAAAATTTAGGCTGTAATGGTTGTATTGATGTATAGCAACTTGAAATGCTCCCAAAAATGGCTCCACAGCATGTAAACATATAATATAAGCTCTGGTGGACTTGGTTCTATGGTAGGTCTTAAAGGGTTAAACTTCTCAGAGGACAAAACTAAGAGACATAACAAAATAAACCAGTATCCAAGAACCAAAACACACTAAACACTGGGACAAAGACCCAGGTACAAACCGACCCTGACTCTATCGACTCTATTGAGTTTTGCCTTTTTATGTAGTAGACTGATATTATTACTAAACTGTCTTTAAATGCACCATTATGGAACTCAATAAGTGGAACTTGACAATATAAACGGGAGCTTCTGAGGCCACTGGGGTGAATTAAAAGTATAATAAAAACAGGAACACCACTAATTGTAATGCAGCTCACCACAAAGTCCTGTGCAGCCTCAAAGTGCGCCGGTGAAAGGCGTTACCTTCAGGGGAACAGGCAAAATGTAACGAGCTTCATTACATCACCATCACAGGAAATATAACGAGCGCTTACCTTTGTAAGCGGCCTCAGTGGGAAACAAATGCCACAACCTTGAGGTGTAAGTGACACCTCTATCCGCTGACTAACCAAAGGGATCGTTAGCGACACCTCGGGCTCGCGGTATTTGTCACGACAGGATTGTGAGGAGGCGGTGCACTTTGTGTTTCGGCACCAGGTCCTCCCTCACAGAATATCCCTATAAAAGAGCCGCAGGATTAATAATTCATTGATATCCGTGACCACTCACGCTCTCCTTTATAAGACAGGCTTATATTAGCGCCGTACCCGTCAAGCGGTCCAAACAACTCTTACAGCGCCATTAAAATTTTAAAAGCCGCTCAGCGTGGGGGCTGGGTAAATAGACAATTACTGAGTTTGATAGAAACGTAATGCGTTCAACATTGGAAGGAAGTAGAAGAAAACCTTGGGGGGGAGAAAAACGACTTATAGTCAGCTGAAGGATAATTTATTTAAAGGGCAACGTTCAGGCTGACTTCCACACCAAACACTGTGGACAGTCAGAAATTCAGTCACGTACTGGAGTATTTGATGCAGCTTGAAAGGGGTATTAACAGGAAATAGATGCCGCTGAATTTGGATATCTATCTCCCGCCGCCGTGGGTGAAAGACGCTTACGCAATCTGGTGGGTAATAGGAGGTGTTTAAGCCGGTTATTACCATTAAACTTCACGTGGAAATAAAGAAGCGGACCTGATTGTAAAATTAACGCAGTGTGGACACGTTTTACGGCCACTTTCAATCTCTCACGGATAAACCAGTAGATCACTTTAATTAGACAATGTGTTAATTGACTGCAGGTCCGGGGTGTGATGTGTCAACATTAGTCTCCATCAATGACAACCTCCTCCAGGCACGACACCATTCACTCCGACTGAGAGTGAGACATGATACTGAGACTGATTGAGGGTGCGTGTGTGCTACCCGGGCTTTCTTTTTTAGGTATGCTGTGTGGGTTTGGACGTCTGCAGTTTTGTGCATCTGTGACCTAATGAATGTATATCAGTGTGTGGGAGAAACAGACCGTGCTGAAGCAGGACAGAGAGGATAAGAGACGGAGAGAGAAACGCAGCGTGCGGTCTGTCGCTTCGCTGTGGTCTGACATTATTATGTGTTCATCGCCTGGCTGCTCTCCCTGGCCTGCCCATGTTTGGGAAATGGCAAGGGACATCAACATTACAAGGTATCGCACTTGGCTCGGAAAAAAAACGGATAAGGTCAAGATGCGGCGTGCCTCTGGGACCGGAAAGTCTCGCACTCTTGAGGAGAAGGACGGTGGGACGAAGCTGCTCCCCGCTTTTAGACGATACCCCAAATGCTCTGCATGTTCCAGATGGTAAAAAGCTAGAAGAAAATCCACGGGGTATAACAGAAATGAGACGAAATCAATCGTGACGCTTGCATGTATCAGTTTCGTTCACGCACACCCTTCTCTCTGACTCGTGCGAATAACGTCGGCACCCTTGTACTGCCGACCGGGATCAGTGGCCAAGCGTATGATTACACACAACTCTCTGAAGTCGTAGACAGTTGGCTTCCATCAACGCTTCAGCCACCGCGGCAATCACACAGGAAACATAATGAGGCCATTAGGTTTGGCGAACGCAGCCTTTAAAGCCTCTTGTTCAACCGGCTGGGTTTCTACTCCGCACACGCTCATAGCTTCAAAGCCTTTTAGCAGCTCGATGTGATCCAAGATCGGCGGCGTGCTGCAGTAGCAGGTGCAATGCATCCTGATTGGATGGCTTCCTGAATGGCTGCCTTAATGTGGCAGCGTTTCCTCGCCGAGGAGAGCTTTAACATTATGTGACACCTTTAAGTGCATCTGGTGACCTTTAGCAGAAGTTGGAAAATGCTAAAACTGTGCTGACCTAGTTAACTTCTGGCAAGGGGAGTTTTGTGCGTGCAGTCGCGAGGGTAAGATGTTGCTGATGGGAATGTGTGCGTTCGTTTTATCCGGTTTTTCTGGATATATTCAAAACGGTCAGCTGTGCTCGCATCCCATGCAAATGATTTTTCTCTTTTTCATTTCTGAATGTGATTTTAGCTCTGTAGAATAAACGGCAATGACCCAACATACATTAGTGACTCACTCTACACATTGAAGCCAGTGAGAGTGTTATGCAACACGACATGCTTTTAAAACCACACTGCGTGAAATCAGTAGGTCAAGAGCGAGCGGCGGCCTGACCCCGACTGTTTGGGAACTGCAGCCAAGAGTCGAGCTCCGGAGGCCAGTGTCAAGACCCATTCGCCATTCATGTTTTGTGGCACGTGGCTTCTTGCCATAACATCATACTTCCACTGCAAAAAAACCCCAAGAAAACAGGAGATGAGAAACAAATTTGTAGACACTAATTAGACTGGGATTAGGGGAAGGAGGGAGGGACGAGGGAGCTGGGGCTCGCTGGAAGGGCTTCATTATTTATGATATTCTAGTTTTTCACCCTCTTCTTCCTCCAGAGCAGACAGGCACCGGGGTAGCAAGAGAGGCAAGAAAAGAAACAACTTTATAATGTATTAGCATCAGTAATTTAGGCTGAGGGGGAGGATGGGCTGATGGAAAGTGAGAGGGAACGCGGCCTGTCTCTACATCCTAAATCACCTCCCCTCGCAGCAGAGATGGCGCTCGCGGATGCTTCATCCTTGTCGGTCAGCCTATAGCACCTTCTTTCACCAAGTGTGCTGCAAAGAAGGATCAGAGTGTGCAAAAGCAGTCTCCTCAAAACATTTCTGCAAGATTCTGTGAGTCCTGTGCAGGAAGAATCTGATACCCTGCAGAGGAAATGAAATAGCATTTAATGAATGCACGTGTGTGTATGCGTGTGCATGTATGCGTGTGCGTGTGCGTGTTTGCTGCATGACATTTTTCTGCACGCGTTCCTTCGGTTCTCAAGAGGGATTTGAGAATTTCAAACGCACGCAGTCAGCTTTATTGATGACTTGCCAGATACGGACGACCTGCCTCAGCATGACTTCTCACGACTTTAAAGACCACTCAAGTCGAGCAATACCCACAGTGGGTTATGTTAATTTCCCATACTACTCTTCAATAACCCTTTAAAACCCACAGAGGACAACAAAGGGAGCACCGTGTGCCAGAGAACATGAAACAGGCATCAAGGAGCAAAGATGCAGCAGCCGGAAAGCCGGCGTCCCGATGCCGGTACTTATGGTCACAGCTTCCTTAAAGGAATATATTCATTTAGATTATGCTGATGGGTAAGGAGCTCAAGGTTCCCTTAGAAGAGATGAATGTTTCAAGATCACAGTAGAAGAGGCGCTGCTAAAGCTTTCCATTTTGTATTCCAGCTGTCAGTCACAATGCCATTATGCCCACGACTGCTGAGGCTGGGAGGTTACACTGGCTCAGAAATACTCCAGGAAAGAACTCGTCACGTCATCGGAGGAATGCATCATCGGAATTATGTTCATGAATATTAGAAACGACAGTTATTCTCAACATGGCTACCAGTGCAGCGCCAGTTAATATCTAAGGTTAAGGCTTGGATGTAACCTGCTTAAGCTTGAGACACATTAAGACACATTAAGACACACGCGACGACAGACTGTGAGTGGACACGCCACCGATCCCCCGGGGAATCCACAGCAGTGTCAACCCCCACAGGTAGTCGCAGTGCAAGACACAGCCGAGCAATCTGTCTGAAGTAAGGCTGAGAGAAAGTCTCCGAACCACAAATGTTGTGAATTTATGGTCCATGTTGCAGCTGGTCAGCCAAATTACACACCGGTCATCCAGCTGTGGTGCATTTTCATTTAAGCGTTTAATCCAGAGGAATTCAAAATGGTGAGAAGCTGGCTAAAGGTCACTGGATGGGGCTCAGGCTCTGCTCAGTTGTTGGTCAGAAAAGGTTCCAGTGATCAACACGTGTTGTGTTCTGAGCCGCCTGGTTCTTGGTTGTTGGCAGGAAGAGTTATCGCCCTGAGAATCTCCTTGAGGGGAAGCATGTGATGTGAATTGGACTTCTTTAAGTTGCTTGAAGACGTTTCACCTTCATCCGAGAAGCTTCTTCAGTTCTAAGGTCAAATGGTGGAGAGTCCCAGATATAAACTCCCACTTACTCCCACTAGGTTTATATCTGGGACTCTCCACCATTTGACCTTAGAACTGAAGAAGCTTCTCGGATGAAGGTGAAACGTCTTCGAGCAACTTAAAGAAGTCCAGACGCTTTTCTTTGCAAGCTCCTTTGACTACAATGACCTGGATGACTGAGAACCTTCACAGACACGTGATGTGAATTCATGCATTTGTTTCATCTCGTCTGGACTATTGTCATACTTTGTTTACTTGTTTATGTAAAGCCTCTTTGGAGCGTCTGCCGCAAAGCTTCTGACCAAGTCCTCCAAGTCCTCCCATGTCACACCCCTGCTGATCCAGCTGCACTGGCTCCCCGTTAAATTCAGAATCCAGTTTAAGGTTTTGACCTTGACTTTCAGGGCTCTGCATGGACAAGCACCAACATATATATGTGAACTTTTACATCCATACATTCCCAGCAGGTCCCTGAGGTCATGTGACCAGGGCTTGCTTGCTGTCCAACACACGAGGCTGAAAACAAAAGGCGACAAAGCTTTTGTGACTGTGGCCCACAGATTGTGGAAGTCTCTCCCTTTGAGCTGAGATCTGTGGACTCCGTGGTTACTTTTAAAAAACAGCTAAAAACCATCTTTTCAAACTTGCTTTTGGTTGATTTTTATTTTTAGGTTTTAGCTTCTGTGAAGCACTTTGTGATTTTTATCTTGAAAGGTGCTATATAAATAAAGTTTTACTTACTTACTTACATAACCACTGCTAACCTTATCCAAGTAGGGCCTCCTGTGGCAGCCATCTTTGACTAACCACAGGCTGCTTTTTGATTAGCTACTTAAATCTTCAACTTGTTTTTAATTTTATCCAGACAAACTGTCCCTCGGTCCAGTCAGTAACTACTACAACTGAGGAAAACGAATAACCTTGGGCTCTATAGAGAGGAAACACTTGGGAGAACTTTCAAATCCAATAAATCTTCTTGTCCCCATCAAGAAAACAGAGAAAGATATGAAAACTCTGCCAAAGCAGACAGTTTTTCTCCTGCCTAATCAAAACTGTTATACAGAGAGTAAATATGAGCCTCATAACAATGAGTCAATAAACACTGATCTTATGGAGCCTGTTCTAAAAATTCTCTGCTGCAACTCAACCAAAAAAAAGGACAACAAAATCCTGCATCTGTTTTAGTAACAGTGGCTCGACCACGACTAAAGCTGGAGGCTGGTTGCATTGAACCACATGATGCAGATGGTCCTGGTGCAGATGCCTTTGGCTTTGACGAATTACTGCATCCAGGTTTCTGCAGACTTTTTCTCTTCAAATATTATCATTTATTTGAATATTGAGTAGACTGAATGTGAAGTATGCTTTAAACTGCTTGGATGCATCTTCCTTAAAAATAATAAATTCACTTAGCAAAAATCTCACAACCAAAATGTTTCGTGTAAAAAACCGTTGCTGCACATTTTGTACCGACACCTGTGCATGAACTTGTTAACTTTGATGTTTATTCTCACACACAGACATGAACTGAATCATATTAAAAATATACAAAAAAGCACAAGTATAAAATAGGTCTAAATTTAGCAAAACATCAAACAGCCAAATATAGTTTAATGTTAAGAACGACCCAAGAAAATATGTTAAAAAAATAAACATTCAGGGAATTCAAAGAATATATGAATTCTTACATTAATACTCTTCATCAGTTAGATTGACATTACTAACCTCCATTATTAATGGTTAAACTCATGTTATGATCAATATATAACTTATAGAGGTAATTTTATGTAACTTGGATGAATGGATGGATTAATACATCAAATAATTACATCTAAACAATCAATGACTGCATTGTACACATACATGGTGTTTGCTAGTTTGCAAAGAAACTCTAAAGACATGTGCAGTGATTTACTGAAATGTGCAAATTCACATGAGAATACAGTATGTTAGGTAAAAACAGACTTTGTGCAATGCTAATGAGCCTAAAGGTCAATTATTGACATGAGCACCTATATTCTTGCACGCAGCCCGAACTGTCTCAGGCAGCTTTCTGTAACTTTGTTCTGTAGTTTTCAGGAATAGTTCTCCAGACTTCTGCAAAGACATTCAAAGCGTCTCTATATTTTGTTCTCTTTTAAGATGACACGGAGCCTCAGTAATATTGATATCCAGCCTTATGTGGAGGCCAATCCATGACTGGTTCCACTGTGTCTTTTTACTATCATGCTGAAAAATTAAGCCAATCAGATGCTTTCCAGATGATATGACATGCTGGATCAAAATAATTCTATCAAACTATGACAGAGCCTCTGCTGTGATTTACAGATGGCTCTCGCCTCACTGCATCGCTCTGCTGACTCGCTCTTCACACGCTCACAATTTGAACCAAGAATTTCAAATGTGGATTTATCACTCCACAAGAAACTGATTTTCAGCACAGCACTTGTGTTATTGGCATAACCTTTTTTTTCCCTGTTTCCCTTCCTTAAAAATGTCTTCTTGACAGCCACACTTCCACTGAGATTGTTTCTGATCACGCTTCAGTGAACATCGGGTCCAGGAAATGACTTTCAGATGTGGATCATCTACTGTCGACTTCTTTTTTCTTTTTCTTTTTTTTAGGTCAGCCAGTCCTTTTTTTGTCCTCCTGCTGATCACAACACCCACATCAGTGGTACAACTGTACAAATCATCCAGCTATCTTGCATAGGCCCTCAGTTGCTGTACATCTGCAAGCCACTTTGCAACCCACCTCCAATGCAGCTCCTCGTTGCTGTTTTCTCTACCTCTACCTCAAGACAGCACTTCAATCAAATATAAATTTTTGAAAATCAAAATCTCTAATAGTCCTGATTAAGACATACAAAATACTATAGCAGTTAACTGTTAAAATATAATTAATAACTTTTACCAAATATCAGACAGAGAAGGGCTCTTCTGGTCTGAACTTAGATTGGAATCATCAGTTGTTTACATGAAATCAGTCTCTGACCATCAAGTACTTGGCTGTTGTTATTTGGATATTTGATTTCGGCTCAGGCTAAAAACAGTGTAGATGATATTGTGCAGGACATCGCCTCTCATGTGACCTCAACACTAACCTTAGCACATGTCTTCTAAACCCTTAAAAGGTTTATGATAAATAGATGTGACAAGCAAAATGTGCCTGAAGTGGTGGCCTAGTTTCTATATTACAACAGATTCTACCAATCAATGTGAAAGAGACACGTGTATTAATTTTAAAAGATAAAAGGAATTGTGAAAGTCAACAAAATATTGTAGCCAATGGGGGGAAAAGTACTGAAAGACAAAGTCTGGAAGCAGAGGTCTGCAGACCAATTTTTCCACCATCATTTCCTCAAAGTTTCCTCAAAGTTATGAAGAAGTACAGTCCACAGAGGGCCAACGAGCCCAACATCAGAGCTATTTTGGCAGCACAAGGAGGACGACACAATATTAGGTAAGAGTCAATATTGCGGCTACCGGTGTCCTGACCACGAGGCCAACGGGAGCTCAGGAGAATTTGAGTGTGTAAAGCAAGCGAAGGTGGGTACATTTCTGGTGAGGACTGTCTCTGTAGTTCAAAGAGATGAAAAATAAATGAGGCTGCAGACAGTCGAGATTGAAGTGGCTGAATAAGCCTGGTCATCCATCCAAGCAGTTAGTCCTAGCTGCCCAGCTTACTCGTTTTCTAACCGAACCACTGTTGCAGATTGGTTAAAAGCCTTGTGCTTAATCGCTCGTTCCCTCCCCTCCACTCATCAGCAGCTCAAGCACCAAAAGCAAATCGAGATTAAGGAACAGATCTCCTCTCTTTTGAACAATGCTCTTGAGGCCAGACATGATTTCCTCCTTTTTTTTTTCGCCATGAAAGCGAAGGAGACTTTGAAACAGTGGCCTAAGTCTTTGAGATAATTATTGAAGATTTAAAGCTGGGGGCAGCCACACACAATAACCTCCTCACCCTCTCCATCCAGCGCACACACACGCGTTCCCCTCATAGTGCCCCGGTCTTCACTGCGGGTTAAAAAACAAGTTCATTCACCGTGTTATAATCAGCTCAGACAAGACTGAATATGTGGGATTTTTTCTGTTTTTTTTTTTTTACAAATGGAGTAAAGACAGAGGAGCAGCCATAACAACAAATTAAGCTTGTGAAACCACAAAGAAGAGCCCAACGGCGCCCTGTGAGCTTACACGGTTGTGTAAATGACTTACATTCATTTTGGCTCATTATTCTCTTCCTATGAGGGCCCACTTGTGTAAGAAGGGCAGGATTTTCATATATTTCATATGCATAAATAGGCTCGGACGAGGTCAGTGTCATTTTAGAATTAAGTCAATGGTTCTCTGGAACTATATCGCTGCTGTGCAGCTTCACACAGCAGGGCAGCCGCCTCCCCCCGCAGCCTCCCCCTGGCTCTGACCTGGACAAACCCCTTACATTAGAAGACTGTATGTTGTTCTACAGCCAAACAACCTGTTATGTTCCAAAACAGTCTTAAATTGACCATCTAGCCTTTTTATGTTTAGATGTTACGACAATAAATCACAATAACCAACAACAACAAGTCATTATACATTATTGTTTCAAGGAGGCACACATCTCATACGTGATATTGCAGTGGGGGGTGTAACCTAACCTCACCTCCCAACCTCCAAATTGTGTGGTGACCCAACAGAGCATGTTTTTCTTCATTTCTAATTTAAAGGATGGACATTTATAAATATTTGTAAACCTAATTCGTTCATTCTTCGGTGACTCAGGTGAAGCACAAACTGTCCTCCAGTGGAGAAACACGAAGCCTAAAGAATTTGGGGACTTACCGAGGGTTGCGTTATTTTTACGACTCCCTCTTTCCTTTCCTCCACATTTAATTCGGATGAAAACCTTCGCGTCACAGGGATGAATCACGCACTCGCATATCTCAGATATGCTGCAAATAAGTCATAAATATTTTCCTCACTGCGGCAGTAAATCAGGATAAAATCCGTATTAAAGTCATGATTGACGAGTGTAAAGCTACGCAGTGTTTGTTCACCAAACAGCAGAAAACAAGAAAGAACTGACGGGGGGGGGGGGGGGGGGGGGTCGTGTGTAATTCACGGTAGAGTCAAAGGTCGAGGCGGAATACGGTGCAGCACAACAAGCCCGTGCGCGTCACGGGTGCGCGTCTGTAGCTGCGTCTGCACGGGTGCACCTGTTAACAGCGAACCCAAACTCCGCGGCGCAAAGTCTGAGCCGTGCGCGCCACGGAGTGCCTTGCCGGCACAGCTGGCGTGGAATTGGAGTGTGACCGGGAACCAGTACGACAACAAAACTGGGCAGATATTAAAGCGCGGCTGTACTTACGCTGCTGTTCTGTCCGGACCAGTAGACCACCGCGTGGTTATGCGCAGAGTCTCCAGTCAGAGCGAAAGTGCTGCTGGTGAGCTTGGGCTCATCCTGGCGGGTATTTCCTCTCCCTTCGTCCCTGTTCCACCTGATTTCGGACCTGCCTTGTTTGTGCGCGTCTAACATAGAACCCCGCTCATCCGGAGAGCCCACATCCACGCCGGCCCCTCCGGTCCACCCATTCTCGCTGAACTCGGCAAACTCATGACCGCTTCTCTTTGCTCTCCGGAGCGCAGAGTCCTCAGCCGTCTCTCGCTTATCATTGTTGCTTCGACTTTCTTCACTGGACCCGGGTGCACCTTCCTGCGTGCTAACTCCATCCAAACTGACATCTTGGGGGAACTGGGGGGCACCCTCGGCAGAAATCCCCGCCTCACGGTCGCCGTCCATTTCAGTATCCTGGTCGGTAACTCCGAGTTCCTTAAACTCTACTCGGATGTTTTTTAGGGTGGCAAGCTCCTCTGTCGGGTCGGCGCGTATCCCCAGCTGTAATTTCTCCTGGTGAAGTTGAACTGGCGTCGGGCAAGATGCGCAACTTATCTCCGCCTTGGCATTTTGTAGGGTATGAGCGGCTATCATCACCCAGATACCCAGAGATAAGTGCATGCCTGGGCAGAAGCCAGCCCAAGTCTCCATCGCTGACAGAGATTTCTGGGGGGTGAAGGACGGTTGGAGACCTTATCCGACACCTTAACTCCTTTGTCTCAGGTCGATGTGGAAGAACTGACGCTTGGCTGTCCGTCTACTCGTTTGGAGGAAAGAAAAGTGCTCTTCAGCGAAACTGTTCACGTCCAAGGATCTTTGGTCGGGAAAGCCACCACACAGGAGAGAGGAGGAGCTGTATCGCAGCCAGCTGCCGAGTGTGCGCCCGGAAGAGAGAGAGCGAGAGAGAGAGAGAGAGGGAGAGAGAGAGAGAGTTGGGCGCTGTCCGTGGTGCTGAGTCTCCTCCAGCTCTTTGAAGTTGTTTAGATGTGAGAAATACAACATGGTCATTGTGTGCCACCTACCATAAATTATCACACGTTTTATATATCATATAGTTGCCATGGCGTCAGTAAAATTGGCCTTTTTTTTACTCTTATTGATCTTGTTCTCACCTAATAAGCGACTCTGGATTCTGATGTTATTTTGGGTGCGGATTTCTTTCAATAACCACACCGTGCCTACAGATATGGCTCCGCTCAGTTAGTTACAGTTTCATGAATTGATGAACCTCTAAACGCTCAATCCCCCCCCCCCCTTGCTCCTCCCCTCCCCCCCACACACTCACACACATACTTGGCTCTGTATGACGTCACTCAGGAGAGATATCGCTCATGTGGTCAGCTCATATACACAACTTTTTAAGTGGGAACACACACACTCAGCTGCTGTTCAAATATTCTGTTTTCAAGTCACAGCCAATTAAAAGAAAGCGGAGTTTAACTCTAGACGGCTTTAAAGAGCCGGAAACAGCTTGTTTCAGACAGAGGAATAACTAAGGAGCTGCACCTTTGTCCACTTTAAGATAAATCTGAATTACTTTCAGCTTTGCGCATGCAGAGCTAACGTGGGAGAGTCCTAAAACAAGAATGCAGACCAGAAAATGAAGTCATTTTTAAACTTCGCTGTCACTTTGCTACGATTGTTCTCGTTATTCTGACTATTACTACTTTTTAACGAGGTGAAATTAGACTTTATCCTGATCCAGTCAGCAGCACTCACTGGCTCCTCATTCCCCATGCTTGTGTTGTATGTCCCTACTCAGCATGCCAATCTGTCTCTGTCTCAACAACATGAAAAATGAAAAAAGAATGAAGAAGAGGCAGGTCAGTGTGTGTGTGTGTGTGTGTGTGTGTGTGTGTGTGTGTGTATGTGTGTGTGTGTGTGTGTGTGTGTGTGTGTGTGTGTGTGTGTGTGGGTAGAGGGGGGGAGAACACTCACTGATGGATTGGGATGAATTGGCAGGGAGTTGCACCACTCCTTGGGGGGAAATAAGGCAGTGCCTAGAGGCATGTGAGAATGAGAGAAGGAGGGAGGGGGGGCGCTGGGATACTGTGCTAGTGCCTTCTGCGCATCAAGGACTCAGAGCGCGGATGAAACTGTTATAAAAAAAAATAGTGCTGGAAAACTGTGGGGGGGAGTTTTTCTGATGGAGCGGGTTTTGTCGAGGGTGTGTGCCTAAGTGCAGCGCGGTTCTTCATTAACAATCCAGCATGTTGTGTCCTTGTCTATCAACCTGACTGCCCACAAATTGCCCATCAGGGAAAACTCAGGGGACTCTGCCTGAATTTCAACAAATTCCCAATCATATCAGTGTGAGAAAGACAGCAGCAGAGGAAGGAGATGCGTCACATTGTGTGAAAAAAGCATGACCAGTGCAGGATTCATAGTAAGGCGTGATGCGAATCTTTCGCATTGCCGCAGAGCTCGTGTGCACATTTAATCTAAGGAGTACGAAGCAACTCAGCTGTCAGTGTCGATTAAAATAGCTACATTTTATACATTTACAGATGCAGATGACAATTTGAATGAGAATTTGTTAAGATGTGAACCCTACAGAGAATAATCACCTGAATCTGAAGCGCCCCTCAGCTCGACAGTTTTTCAAAAGTTTGAGCTCATTGTTGAGCTAAATCTTCCTTTTTGATTCAGTCTCAGCGCTCAAAGCATGAAGCGATCCACTCATGAACACATTCCCCATATCAGTGTTGGGAAGGTTACTTTTAAAATGTATTCCATTACAGATTACAGAATACATGCCCCAAAATGTATTCTGTAACGTATTCCATTACGTTACTCAATGAGAGTAACGTATTCTGAATACTTTGGATTACTTAATATATTATCATGCTGTTTACAACTACATGAATGTACTATTGCTGTGATTTATTACTGTTACTGAAGGTCTGCGGCTCCGAACCGTAGTAAAGGGACCTCTGGCTAATACGGTGGGTTCTGTGTTGGGCTAGTAGCTGAAAACTAGCTTTACTTTGTTGTCTGGATCAACTTTGCTAGCAGAGACAGAGAGAGGCGTTGAAAGGCTGCTCCAACAGAACTTATTGTTTCAGAGGAAAACACGAACACGGTGTACAGTCGAGTCTTAATAGCTTACTTACAACTGGGCTCGTCAGGCACTCTTCTTGGCTGCAGTGGTTATTATTATATTTACATGCTTCCAGCTCCCGTTTCTGCTCGATGACAGCTCGTACTTTTCCTTTTTCTCCCTCCCTCGCTCACAGACACATAACGTGTATGGCAGTCCATTCTCCCTGCAGCACGGACTACACTGCCTATGATGCTACATTCTTTAGAGCTATACCTGTAGCATTCTGCCTGTTAGCTTAGCACAACAACAACAAAAAAGCAGTGTTGCCAACTCCTCAGTAAGGAAAATCGCTATTGGCTGTCCTAAAAGTCGCTAGAAGTCGCTAAATGACGTCATCGCCTAATTTGCATAATTGGTCATGCTAATGTAATTGTAATCTATGTTGTTGGAGAGAGAAATAACATCGTGGAAGAGACATAAAGTGAGCAAAAAACGTCCTAAATGCATTTAGAATTTATTTAGAACTACAAATTAAATTTATTTGTAGCATTCTGCTACCGGTATAGCATTCTGTTCATTCATTCATACAGCATTCTGTTAGCTTAGCACAACAACAACAACAGGTGCTCTCTCACCCAGGAAACACGCAGAGAGAGAGCGTCACCCTGTAACCATGGCAACCGTAACGCTGCCTGGAACAACAGAACGTAGCTGTCAAACAAAACCCAAACAGGCCTGACCCGCCACAATATGAAACAGGGAAGTACCGCCGTGTAATCCATTTATTTCAACAAAGTAACTGTATTCTAAATACCACCTTTTTAAACGGTAACTGTAACGGAATACAGTTACTCATATTTTGTATTTTAAATACGTAACGGCGGTACATGTATTCCGTTACTCCCCAACACTGCCCCATATTTTGTGCAAGAAGAGCCATCAGGTTACCAGACTTTGCTTTTACATCTGTGCCTCGTGCTGCAGGAGCAAATGAGGACTCACAAATGCTGTATTAATACGGGAGACGCCTCACGTTCTGTTTACGCTGATTAAAGTCGATGTCTCGTTTAGCCTTTACTGTCCCACATCCTCAGCCACCCTCTATGGTTACCTGGGTCAGCACAGATCTCAATTTTTTAACCAAAAACCTGAGTCCACTGCCAGCTACAGTATGTTTGGACTGTATGCAGGACTTCAGGCATTTGTATAGTTTCTACTTTTATTATCTTCCTGAAATCCCAGGAGTTTCGCTTTAAGCTCATTTGTGTCCAACATGTTCTCGTCCCACAGACGAATCAGGTGCTCTTTGATGTCGGAGCCTTGACCCAGCTGCCATGGCGATATTAGCCGCTGACAGACAGCGGTCCTGTTTGAAAAGCAAACAAGGGCAATTTTGGAGGCTGGATAGATGTTTGCAGAGTCAGAGGCAGGTCACCTTCACTCACTGCTTGGTTAGTTTGGGGCGATGACTTCAGTGGTTTTTAAATCGAGACAATATGTAAGGTACTCGCATTTTATGGCTTTCTGTGTTATTCATACTTTTCTTTTATGAAAGCTGGCTCAGCACATGAATATGTACTGGATACTGTCCTGCCATGGACACCATCTGCTCACTGAAAATGAAAATATGTTGCTTGTAGATGAATTTGAAGGATTTTTGTTTGTTTTGTTGAATTGTTGTTTTTAACTTTTTTGCATTGGGGGAAAAACGATTCTCCGTCATTCAGGGAGCATTTTATGTCTTTAAAAACCCTCCGATGATTAAAGCTGATAAACAAGGTGCTTAGTTGCTGTTGGAGCTGCTCTATCAGCTGTTTGAGAAATGCTCTGGGAAATTCTTTTCATATAATCGTTTCATTGCAATACCACAAAAGCCCACAGTGACATCTACAATCACGGCATGCACAGAGTCTGCAGAGAGCAGGTAAAGACACTGGAGCATTCTCAGCTAATAAGCAGGATTTATTTCCTGTTCTCAGTACATACGTCTGTTTTATCCTATGCATTGTTCAGTATTTTTCCCTCCAAATTATCCAAAAATACTTTGACAGTGTGGCATTTTTGAGCTATATGCTTTTTTTGCTTCCTTGCCTAGTGTCAGACTGAGCTGTCATGATGCTATAGATATTAAGATTCGCTTAGCTTATACTTTATACTGATCCAAACAGACAGTTGGCCTTGATTTTTTGCATAGATGAAGGCAAAAATGTATGTTCAGCTACATTTTGTTACCTCAGGCCACCTGAGTTGTGCCTAGTTCCCCCCCCCGAGTCTACATATATGCTCAGCTAACTGATTTCTCACACTAACTATATATTTATCAAACATTTAGAACTTTTATATCAATCTTCTTTTTTTTAACTCAAGGCAAGAACCTGAATTTATGCATTTGGTAAAAGATCAGAAGCTAAAGTGTGTGAAGCACCGCCCTGCAGGCCACGTTCTCCACTCCTGCCTTACAAGGACTTTGTTAAACCGACCATCTCCGAAGAAAAGCTTCAAGCAGCTCCGATCAACTCTGTAACGGGGACCAGTTGCCAAGACTGAATTATTTCAGAGGGACATGTAATGAGATTTTAATGAAAGTGAATGAAACTTCTCATCTCTTCTGATGCTGCCATTCATCAATTACCATGGCTTACTAATGGAGTGGAAATTATTAATCCCTTTTAACAATAAATCAAATGGAATTTTTCAAATCAATCAAACATCCAAGTAAGATGTATTTTGTATCTTGAAGGAGCAAAAAGGAGCAGCGTCCATTTTCTGTCCTGGAGAAGTGTCTTTGTGAACGCACCGACGGGAGACCACCCTTTATGAAAAGCTAGTGTCCTTGAGAATGACACTCACGTCCTCTCTGAACCAGGGCTGCAGATCTGTAGCCGCTCCTTTTTGTCCTCCCTGCAGCCAAGCAGCTAAAAATCTTCATCATATAATTTAAAAAGCATCTTTATGTTCTGTAAGAGTTAGTGAATGTAAACTAAAGGAGTTTGAAACAAAATCTTTGAAAAACAAGACAGAAAATAGCGACACTCAGGTGTTTGTGCACTTTGAGGTTTATCGATCACATTTCAAGACTTTAATTGGGCTGCTATGCCCGTGCTACTGTGTAACATCATAAAACACTGTTCAGCTGTTGCTGTAAATCATGTGCATGTAAAAACACCATGCATATTTCATTAAATGGATGAAATATATTTTACATAACACCGACTTCCTGTCTCCAGTATCTCATGTGATTACTGTCACAGTTAGACAGACGTATAGCTGCTAACGACACAAACTGGGCAAAATACACCAGAGTTACAAAAGCTTTAACATTTCATGATGCAGCATCACCGTGGCAACGTGAACACACTGTTCAATAGAAACAACCTAAATTGACAGGAAAAAGTTAACAATTACAAATTGATCATCTCAGGGTGTCGAGACACAATTGTATACATGTGGCTGAATTGTAGCAGTGGGGCTACATTGTTGAAATTATGAAGCCTGTTTGCACCACCAATGTTCAAAACTCATAAAATCAAAATGTATATATTCAACTTTCAAACAACAATCAGATATTCAGCGCTGATGGCTTTTTATAGTCTGTTTGTGATTTAATTCAAGGAAGAAGGCATCGAAATATGATTGTACTGTAATGACTGTGTGCTAGACAAGCACAGCTAGCCCTACTGTTTTTGTCAGCAATGTTCCCGCTAAGCTGCCCGCGTGTGCAATTGCGCACTGCTGCCACGGTCTCTGCGGACAAGAAAATCTAACCTGAATTGAAATTAAAATTAATACTTTAACAATTCTGTTTTGCAGTGTTAGTCAGTGACTGGCTGCTCCCGTATGGGATCAGAACGATGACACCTTATCCCATAGTTCAGCCAATAATGCGATTCACATTCGTATATACGCAGCTAATCAACGTCGTTGACAGGCTATGACAGCGTCCTTATGTGCCGACAAGCAGCTGATGTGGAGTGAAGCCACGTTAATGACAACGTGAACAACCATTGGAGATGTGAGCAGGACAGACGAACAACTGACGGACAAAGTGTGGACTTTATACCAGTTTTTAAATTGTGTTGATCGTAAAACCAGAGTTATGATAAAATATCTGCAATGTTTGTTTTTCTTCCTGAATACTGTCGTTGTTTATATTTACTGCGGGAAGAAACGGTAAAAACTGCGTTTTATAAGGAAAATGCTCGAAAGCCTGTGAGCAAAAATGAAAGCAAAACACCCCCAGCCTTTCCTATTGGTGGAAAAATGTACCATGTTGACCAATCAAAAAATGATATGACAACATGGCATTTAGTTGTTTAGGAAGGGGGAAGTTTTAGGAGTGACGGCGTGTTTGAGATGTGAGAGATTTGCGATGTTTAGCGCAAATCTTGTGTAGTTAGTGTGCAGTTAGTGTGTAGTGTAGTCAGTAGTTGTGTTGTGTGTGTCAGAACAATGAGGCGACTGCTGAATGTTACAGGTGTTACAGCAGTGACACATCTGCTGCTGTCAGGCCTGCAGGTATCAGGCTGTTGTTCTCCTTCATCTCATAGTGGACAGAAATGATTTTTTGGAGCGGCACAAATAATTTGTGTGGCATCAGATTTGATGCAGAACAGCTGATTGTTCTGTAAATAGTTTGAAATGTTTATTTAAAAAAACACCTTGGCTGCATTTTTAGGTAAACAGCTGCAAAAACTTTGTTGTTTGCATAACTGAGTTACTTTTTTGAAGAAGTAACTATATAATTAATTGCCCAACATTGGTCATTATTTACTGTATTTTGCAGACAGAGTTACAGACTCTCCCAGACCACAGACTCATAATACATAATAATACATTTTATTTTAAAAAAAGTTGGGTTTTCAAAATTGGAGTTCAAGTTATTAACGCTGTAATTTGATTATTTTAATAAACATGTAACTTGGATGCTGGCGTGACCACAGTGCACACGTCTGCTGTTGCTCACAGTGGTCCAAGTGTCCGCTCAGGGAGTTTGTGTGTTCGCTCAGACACATGAAACATTAGAGGGAAGATTGTTTGTCAGTGTGAAAAAGTTGCAATAATTCTCACACCTCTTTTGTAATCATGTTTTTTTTTTAAAGAAAATACATTAATTTTGGTCCACTTTAATAAAACACGGTGCCAGTGTTGAACTCTGATTTATTTTCAGAATCGTCAGCGGTGCACGCGCCCATCTGGGGAAATCTGATACGTGTGACTCACAGTAACCCACTGCAGCTTTCTTTGAGCCGTAACAGGAAGAATTAGGTGTTGCTCAAGATCATCATACAAATGATCAGAACCAGGTAGAAACAGAATGAAAAACAGACATCCTGCTGATGTTACAACTGAATGGATGTTTGGTCTCTGTGGTACTTTTTAATGACACCTTTACAATAAATGGCATAGGGCATAAGAATAAAAACATCAGGTTTAATATACAATCAGTTATTTATGTTTAAGATTAAAGAAATGTACTCGTGCTCATGTTAAGATTGTTGATCTCGTAAATAATTTATATCTGTAACAATCAAATTCAGCAGATTGTAACTCATTAAGCTAAAGTTTGAACACCAGAATACAAGATCCAGAGTTCATTTGCACGGGTTGGTGTGAAAGCATCCTTCAGCACATCTGTGGTTAGTTTAGTGGTTTAGTGAAACAACTGACCCCGAAACAATGTGGTGAAGGATTCATCTTCAGAAAGCGATCGCTTAAATAAATGAAAGCTCTGCCTCAATACATTAGAAAGTGGGGGGAAGAAGTGCTTCATGTATAACAAAGTGACATAAATCCTCATTTCTGATGAGGACGTGATCCAGAGATCATGCAGTGACAATAATATTTTTAAAAAATGTCAATGTTGAGACTCTGTTGGGGTTCAGTCATGTCCAAAAGCAGTACAAAATCAGTGGTTGTGAGAAAATTGGACCCTATATGTACTTTATGAGGCACACCTGTTCAACTGCTCCTTCATGCAGAGCTATAATCAGCCAAAGTACACGGCAGCAACTCAACGACTTTGTCAAAGTTCACAGTGAGCAGCACAGCAGTGAAGGAAGCTGATTTAAGTGACTGAATGTTGGGGCGAGACAGGCTGTCCTGAGGATTTCAGAAACTGCTGATCTACTGGGATTTTCCCACACAGTCGTCTCTGGGGCTTACAGAGGATGGTCAGAAAAGGAGAAAACACACAGCTCTCTGCACAAACATGCTTTGTTGATGCCAGAGGTCAGAGGAGAATGGACCGACTGCTTTGACCTGATAGGAAGGCAACAGCAAGTCGAATAACTATTTGTTAAATAAACTGATAGGTAACACTTCAAAACACTTTTTACAACAAGCCTCAGTCTTATTGATTGGGTACTTTCCCCTACACTTTAGCACCTCGTCTAATATTTATAACTCCAAATGATAAAATAAATAAATAAACATGAGAGCCGCTATCAGTTAAGGTTCTGATTTCCCATGGTTGGATCAACAATCCAATGCTGCTGATTCAGATGTGGATAACAGAAATTGGGCCTTGCACTTCAGCTTAACAGAGCTCATCTCAGGCACTTCAGCGCCACTTGGCCTAGCTGTCAGATCAGTCTTAAAGTGAGCACCCACACTGCGTCAACACCTTTACCTGCTAAGAATAGGATCAAACGTGACCATCTAGGTGAACCAAAAGCAGCGACAAGGTTACTGTGGATGAATCTCGTCTAACAGCCTGGAGTCAACGGACGGCCAGAGAAAGATCAAGGAGGACATTTACATCACATGTGCTGGTTACAGCCCATCATGTCAACCTCTATGATTCTGACTTAAAAATACAGCATTATTTACCGATTTATTAACCGTACCTCTCTGTCCTGTTTAAATATTTTTGCCATGCATTATATTTTAATTTTACAATTCCTTTGAACAATATCAGATCACAATATCATGCATAATCTGCAGGATAATTGATGTAATTGTTGCAGCCAGTTTGTGTTTTTATTTAAATTTGTTTTCCTGGAAAACCGTCGCACCCCCACAAACGTTCAGGACTAACTTGTCAGGCTAGTAGGAACGTAAAGAAACAAATCAGTGCAGTTTCCAGCAGCGTCGTCCTTTGAAAACCAAAGATTCAATCAGCTGTGACACGAGTGCTGAATTCTGCTTTATGCCGAGTAAGTGATGCTTCGATTCCTCACAGAGCGCGGTCGTCATAAAGACGGCGTGTGTATTTAAGAGAGCCGTTTGTCATCGATCCATATTGATGTTCGCTATGTTGCCCTGCTCTACGTCTGCTGAAGGCTACAGAAGAAAAAATGTGTTTTGCTTAAAGTGCGTTGGCCAAATTAGAGAGTTTCTTCTGTTGAACGAGAAAACTTTGGCTTCTTTTATCAGGTTGTTCATTTTGATGTTCATAACACTGATTGAAACTTGCATACATTTTAAATCCTGCTTGTGTGCACCATACTACAGAAAGGAGACAAACTGCACACTCTGTCATTAGATGCATGTGTTTCTAAAACCCACAGATTAGAAAGTAACACCAAAGCGCGTCAGTGGGAATGTGTTTCGTCTTGTGGTGAGCTGTGAGTGGGGTTTGCCAGATATATTGAAGCTAAGCTAAAGTTTTCCACGACGTGCCTCCTCTGCTCAGAGCATATTTTCACTTCAAGTCACTTTTCAACCTCCGAGAAGATTGTGATGTCACTTTTATTCCAAGTGTTTCTATCGGGACCTTCTACTATTAAGATCTGATTACTTAAACGCTGCCGAGAAAAGCAATTCCAAAACATATTTGTGAGACTATTTTCTGATCTCTACGACCGCAGCTAACGTTCAATTGAAAAGCCATTTCAAACGTTTCCATTTAGCGCAGATTGTAAATTATATCATTAAGTAAGCTGAAATATGAGCTTCACAAAAACACTGAGACAATAACTTTAAGTGACGCCGTGGTCGTTAGCAAAGCAACTGATGAAATCGATGTTCAAATGAACTCTGACTGAATTACATACACATGTACCGTGGTTTTAATAAATCAAGCTTTTCAAGCTATTCTTTGGAAACTAAAGTGTGTGTTTGCGATTATGTTTGCATGTGCGCGGCTGTACAGTATGACGCTATGCACTCGATGCACAGGGGACACAGTAAATACTCCAACCTGGGGATGGAAGTGCTGTCAGGAAACGTGACATTTGGATGAGGCTCCAGTGGGTTTTCTCGCACATCCAGCTGAAAGGTCAAGCTATGATAGGGAGTCCTTGGACACGCAACTGTAATCGACCTTTCTCTTTGATAGTAGGGCATAGACTGACATATGCTTCTGTAGGGGCATCATCCGCCTCTTTTAAAATATAATTAGCCAAGTTGCTCAGGGAGTCATTAAGTAGTAAGCGCTAAGTGTAGAGGACAGAGTTCGTCAGAGGTGACTGGAGCAAAACACTGTGGTGGATTTTCTAACCAATGAAATGACTCGATTAAGAACAATATTGATCAAGTGAACATAAAATATTGGTCATCCCATTCGTGGGATTCTCCTTTTTCTGATAAAATAGCCGCTGTCTTACTTTTGCCACTGAATGTTGGTTAGTTTTCATGATGAAACGGTGGGCTCTGATTAAAGCAAGATAAACACAAATATGCAAATCAACCACAACATTAAAACCAGTGGGCACCATTTTTAACCTTAGGGCAGACCTCAAAGTGGAGGCAAAGTGAAATGACAACTCAACTAGGGAATAATTGACCACGTAAAATCACAGAGCATCGTTAGCGGATGCTGAGTTGCATAGTGTGCAGAGGTCTCCATCGCTACAGACCTCCAAACTTCAGGTGGCCTTCAGATTATCTCAAAAACTGTGCAAAGAGAGCTTCATGGAAAGGGTTCCCATGGCCAAGCAGCTGCACCCAAGCCTTACATCACCAAGCACAGTGCAAAGCTTCAGACGCAGTGGTAGAAAGCACGCCACCAGTTATGTGTTTGAAGGCAGCTGTGCATTTCTACACCCTGAGGAAGGCACAAGCCAGCATATGTTGGTGTATTTTCATGTCTTTAGCCCAGCAAAACGAAGGCTTTGCTTTAATTTTCCGACCCTATCGTCAGTGACTTCACTTGGATGTTTCATGTCACATATAATCTTTCCATTTATCATTTTGTAACTGTTCCCTTCCAGGTGGTTTGAGAGATACCAGTAACGTTCCTGTCACTCAGTTTCTTTACTTGTGGCTTATTCCCCTCCTCTGTGAACTGCACTGCAGTGCTGGATAGTAAGAATGTTTCAGCAAGTCCTTTGGGTCCTGTAGGCTCTGTCATATACCCTCCATGGACAGAATAGGACAGGGTGGAGCTAGTTCGTGCACAGGCTTGGTTGATTTGGTACCAGGGGGCTCACTGTCATGCTCCTTGTCATTGTTTTTAGGAGTCTCAGAAACCTGCTGCTGTTTGATGGAAGTGTATTTGGTCTTCAACAATACTCAGATGGATGCGATGTCTCAAAACATCCCAACAGCAGGACTAAGCAGCAATGATTTGTGTCACAGTCTTCACCATTAGGTGATCCTTGTATTTCTCTTAACCACCGCAGTACAGTGATGCTCATTATATAACACTGACTTACAGTCTCTCGTTGTCCCAGTATCACATGATCTAGCACTACAAGCATCACTCTGTATTATTTACCTTTTGAAACCTGTAACCTAGCAACCTTTCAACGGGAATCAGCGTGGGTACACACACCAGTGAGTATCACTGAATTTCTGCTAAGTGAAAATGAATTGTAGCAACTTTGTCACATTGTGTTAGCTTTGGATATATGAATGAGCCACAAATTAGGCGTAGACATCGATTAATAAAAGGGATTACGTCCCTGCTTTAATGCAGTGTCAGTTAGAGTCTACCAGCTGTCAGTCATGTGATCTTTGAAAGGAAGCTGCCTGACACATCTGAAGATCAGCCACAGCTCAGAGGCAAGCGCTATTCAGATCCTGCCTGGTGCCACAGTGGAGGCAGTGACATCACAGCTGCAAGTGAACACAGAGATGAAGAGTTTCTGCTTGTTCGAAGAAGAGCAAGTCCTTCTAGAATTTACTTTCTTCAATGGTGGACATATTTTTAAGCAGATTTTACTATATCGTTATGTCAGCATGTTTCATGAATGCCAGTGAGTAAAATTTAAATATAACTAGTCTAAAGAAAAAAGATCTCCACATTGGAACCTTTGAGTCGTTTGTTAACCCTTTAAAACCGGTCGGAGCGGCACGCTCTGTTTTGTGTAACTATTTTTAAATCCCAGTAGCTCTGCAACCACGTGAACTAGCGCAATAATTTTTTTTTGCATATGAAACCGGAGGAGTTGTACTTACATCTTATGCCATCAGCTTGTCCTCGGTCACAGTTTCCTTCCACATATAGCTTTGCAAAAACTGCATAAAAAGCACTTGCAGGAACACAAACATAATATTCCAGAAACACAATTTGCTGATCCGATCAGCTGTTTGTAACACTTCCTACGTTGGAATAGACGTCAGCGTGAACTATCGCATGTCCGCCATGACCTGCCCGAAACCGGAAGTGACGTCATTTTCGCGGAAATGTAGTTTTTTTTTACCATCAGGGCCTTATGAGCGTATACTGGTGTTTTTATTAGTTATCTTTGACTTTATGACTTTCTGTGTCGTTTCTGGGATGCTTAGGACTCATATTGCACTGCTGGAAATAGTTTATTTTGATGCATATGCTGCTTTTTTGGCAAATTTGCATTAAAATATTTATTTTCGTTTTTCCTGCAGTGTATAAAAATTGGTGTATTTCAAAAATAAAACTATGAAGACACTCAAAATAAATTTCCTGTGGTGGGAAAAAAATTTTGTGCAACTTTTTTGTATTTACAGTTTTGAGGGATAAGCCTCTTAAATTTCTCTAACTAGAAATATATGTTAAAAAAACAAAAACGATTTTCAATTTTTTTGTAGTTTATTGCACTTTCTTGCAATTTATGTAATTACTATGCACTTAATGCAGACATATTATTAGAATTTGGGCTATAATGGTTGTATTGATGTATATCAACTTGAAATGCTCCCAAAAATGGCTCCACAGCATGTAAAAACATAATATAAGCTCTGGCGGACTTGGTTCTATGGTAGGTCTTAAAGGGTTAATAAGATTGGATGTGTGGCTACAGGAACAAATATTGTCCAGAACCAAACCAGATCTCCAGGCTTGACACAAGCCGAGGACACCAGGGTAAAATTTCGACATGTTTATCACAGCCGCAGGTGGTCAGAACAGTCAGTAAAGGTTTGCTTGAGAATTGTTTAGTTTCTCTTCTCTGAGTTTGGGGCAAACGAGGGTCCAAGGGATTTTTCCAAGCAGGTGTTCTCCTTTCTATGTTGGCTTCTCTCCAAAAAAACAGATCCTCTCACTAAAAGTGAAACAAAACCCCAAACCACTACACTACCAGCCTGCCAGCAACTAAGGAAAATGATGTGGATACTCCTACAACACTTAAAGTAATGGGAAAAAACTTTATTAAGTGACTAGCGTGTTTCAGCATATGGCCTTCATCAGGGTCCCTGATTGCAGAAATATTTGTTGCTAGCAACTAAGGAAAACAACTCTTCAGCCTTAAGTGGTATCAAAGGTATCCCCTTGGAACGGTTTAGGTCGTACCTCTCCAAGAGGACTTTTTCCGTGAGCCTTGATGATTTTATTTCTTCCCCAGCTCCTTTTACTTGTGGTGTCCCGCAGGGATCCGTATTAGGCCCAATTCTTTTTTCAATCTATATGTTGCCCCTAGGCCTAATCTTTAGGAAGCATAACATCTGATTTCACTCATATGCCGATGACACCCAGATTTATCTTCGGTTTAATAGAAACACCTCTACGCCCATGGAATCGTTAGTCAAATGTCTCGACGAAGTTAAAACCTGGATGGCCTCAAATTTTCTTACCATCAACGAGGATAAAACTGAGGTAATTATTTTTGGACCAAGCGGTAATTTCAATGTCCCAGATTTGGATTTATGTAACGGTTTTCTTGGAGAGCAAACTTACATTTGAGAAACAAATTTATTCAGTTGTCCAGCGGTCCTTTTTTAAATTAAGGCTCCTATCCAAAGTGAGATCTTTTCTATCCTTTAGAAACTTGGAAGGAGCAATTCATGCGTTTGTTTTATCTCAACTGGATTACTGCAATTCACTTTATGTGGGTTTCAGTCAGTCCAACTTGTACAGAATGCTGCAGCTCGCCTTTTGACTCGTGTGAAGAAACACCAACATATTACTTCGGTGCTTGCTTCCCTTCATTGGCTTCCAGTGCGTTTTAGAATTAAATTCAAAATCTTACTTTTAACTTATAAAGTGCTAGTTGGCCAGGCACCGGACTATTTGTCTGACCTTGTGCAGCTGTATACGCCCTCTAGAGCCCTTCGATCAAGTGATCACCTACTCCTTACGAAAGGCCCCAACTGTTACTCTTTTTAAATCGCATCTTAAAACATATTTTTTTCTCTGGCTTTCGAAACTGTAGGAGAGTTACCAATTCTTTTATCCTAATCTGTTTTTAATTTTTATCTGTTGTTGTTATTAATGCCACTGTTTAATTCTTATGTTGTACAGCACTTTGGTCAACGCCCTGTTGTTATTAAATGTGCTTTATAAATGAATAAATGAAATGAAGTAAGTGGTCAGTAATTAGCAGATCGCCCACGGGTGGAAAATCACCAACAGCTTCCAGGTGTGCAGATCAGGGAGGCGGACAACAACAATCCAATAACAGGATAAATCATGATGTGTAACATGATGTTTGTAGTGATGAACAGTTTTTCTCACTTTTACCAGTGTTTACTGGTGTTTTGGCATCTTTGAGCCCATAGTAACCATGATGTTCAGTTATTTGTCACCATCAGCTACAAACAGCATTTTATTAACCTGCTCAGCTAAATGGAAACTCAAAAATGACGTGCAGAAAGCTAACCTGGTTGAGTTTTTATCAGCTAAGGAAAGCAGATACACAAGAAGTCGACAAAGACTAAAGTTAAAAGAAGAAATGTTTGACCTCAGCTCCAGCTGAATGCCAATTATTTAAATTGATGTCTCAGTGTATTGTTGCTGTTCCACTTCCTCTAAACAGCAACAGTAACTGCTCTATGTAAAAGGTAGCACCATTTTCAAGGCTTTAATTCAGTCTTAGTGCAAACCAGCGGGTGATGGCACCATGCTGCAGTCGCTGATTACTCGTCATGGGTTTGGTTGAAGCTACAACTCCAACATTAACAACAGTTTTCACTCATGCGTCTTTACACCAAATAACTGTTATTTATGTACGTACGTATGTCTTTGCACGTGCTGCATGATGCTGGTATCCTAAAAATAAGTGTTTAATGTATGAAAATAAAAATGATTTTTACATGTACTATCTTTTTTTCCACATTTGGAATAAAAGACACTGAGCGGATGTACAGTTAGTTCCAGTCCTTCCAGAACAGCTCGTTAAATCAACTGGAGTACAAGCCGATAATAACTAATAAATAATGCTCTCAGTGTTTTGATGAGAAGGAAGATAATTTACTGGACTTGCATTTTACACTGCGCGCTTGTTGAGACAAATATTGCACTTCAGAAGATGATATTTTCTTTTTATGTTGTCAAATCGTTGCAAAAGACTGGAGTCAGTCACTGATTCAATGATTTGTTTTGGAGAGAAGTGCTCGGAGAGCTGAGAGACAAAGACGTTAAAGAGGAGGGACAGAAGTTAACCTCTGATCACCTTTTCAGACTCACTTTCTCAAAGAGCCCTCACCATATCAGTGAGGATTTACTGGAGTCTACTGCATCACACTATGTAATAGTTTGATGGTTTGATGTAATGTATTATTGTAGGCTCTACCTTACAATATAAAGCGCCTTGAGGTGACTGTTGTTGTGATTTGGCTTTATATAAATACAATTGAATTGAATTAATATTACCATTGTATAGGGCTCTGTGCCAACATTTACAGGTCGTAGATAGGGATGCACCGATACCAATACCGACCGGTATCGGGTATCAGCCTCGATACCACATTTTCTAAAGTACTCGTACTCGTTAAAAGTCCCCTGATACTGGGAACCGATACCATGGTCTGAGACCTGTCTATGTTTGAGCGGCATGTAAGGGGTTAATCACAGGCGCCGAGTGCCCGCCCCCAGGCCGCGAGTGCCCGCCCCAGGCCCCGGCTGCAGCTCAGAGGCGAGACATATCAGCCGTGTGGAACTATTTCAAAGTGAACAAGATGCGAAAACAAAGGCGGACTGCAAATTGTGCTCAGCGAAATTGTCCAGAGGCTCAAAAGGTAGCGCATTTAACACAAGTAATTTAATCAAGCACCAAAATCCCAACACGACAACGAGCGCAAAGAGTTTACCCACGCTTATTTACCCACGCTTATTTACCCACGCTTATTAGCACAGAGGAGCATAGCTGATGCTATAGCAGTGGAATAGTTGGGCATTTTAAACACTCCGCCTTAGCCTACTCCCGCCTCGAGGACATTCAGGGACAGCTCAAGCAGCCAATAAAGAGACTGCAGCAGGACGTACAGACGCGCTGGAACAGCACGTATTACATGCTCCAGTCCCTCATTGAGCAAAAGCGAGTGCTGGGCGTGTCCGAGCACGAACTCCCTGACTATCTCACTGCTCACCAATGGGCTCTTATGGAGACGACTGTTGCCATCCTTTGCCCCCTTTGAGGAACTAACTAAAAAAGTGAGCAGCTACGACGCACTAGCCTCTGATGTCATCCCAGCTGTGACTGTGCTAGTGAGACTTCAAACAGAGAAACAGACGAACAAATTTACAATTAAATTTTGTTTTTTTTATAATTATTTATTCTGTAATATGTTGCATACAACATGCTTTTCATTTTAAATAAATGTTCTTAATTCCAAACTAGTCCCTTGTTGTTGTTTTTTGTTAAATTATAGGACTAAAGCTGTTACCTGCAAATTTAAATCATGTTTTTATTAAGTACTCGGTATCGGCGAGTACTCACCAAGTGGTATCGGTGCATCCCTAGTCGTAGACACATATTTTATACAAATCTCACAATAGTAAATATTTGTGCATTTGAGGAGCAGATTTTCTGGTCTAGAATAGAAAGTCCGATCAGAGTGGTGCGATGATGAATGTGTATTCCCTGCTACTGTACATAAACATCCAACAGCTGTATGACATTTTTATATCTGATTTAAGAGCGTCATTACGTACTCCTGCACTTTAAAATCTGTAAATGTGAAAATAAAAGTGAAAGTAAATAAATCTTCCTTCTTTAAGTATGTGACCCAGCAGAATGGAGTTATCTTTTTCTCTTAATACTCTCCGTGTCTCTCTCCAGATCACTTATCACTGGATCAGTCTACTAATTGCTTGTTGTTTCTACTATCACATCAGGCACCCTAATTACTCGTATTGCTCTTGTGTGTTATTTTTCTTCAGGAAGACTGCAGGTGATAAATCTACCCCTGAACAGTGTTGTTTTTTGTGACTAATTGCAGCAGCCTTGAGCCATCACTGCAGCAAATGTCATCTGTTAAAGAGAAGGTTGTAAGAACATTTAAAATAAAAAGAAGAATTTCAAAACCATAAGTTCAGCTTCTTTAGATTTAAAAACCTCCCATTTGGAAGCAGGCGGCATGAGAGGCAGGGTGAATGGCTGCTCTATTGATTGCTGCTTTAATTCTAAATAGAGACTGACGGTTAAGGCAGCTACTGGATCCTCCAATGGCTGAGTCAGTGCCTTGTCGCTGTCACAGCTGTGCTTGCCTGTGGCAGGTTTGTTCCCCTATCAGTGGATAAGGATATCAATCTTCACACCTCAGGGTCTTCAACAGGCAGCCGCTCTCCCAAACAAACAACTTTGCTGAATATAAACAGGGCATTTCAGGTGACTACCCTCCTACTTTAGGACCACTTTTGGTGCTGGAACAGGAAACACGAGGGCAGTTCTTCGAACTTCAACAAAGCGATGTGTTCTCGTCAAAAGGTCAGTCTTTTGAGGATGCCAGTGTCCACTTTTTGGACAGAGAAGACAGATGGTTTGAAACAGGAGTGAAAGAAGCATCTATGTCCACTGTTGAAAAAACTCCTTCCCAGACGCCTTAATGTCCACTCACATCCTGGGCCTTTTAACCTCAATAAATCACATGATAGGGAGGGGCTAGCTTTCACAGTGGGTCCACCCGAGACCTTGGCTGATTGTGACCCACACTATTATGTTCCCCTAAAAGGGGTCCAGGCAATGAGGGGGAAGTAACAAAATGTGTCCGGGTCAGAAAAAGCAGACGGAGGCAAAATGGTTAAATTAAAGAGTTTTATTAAAGTTTCTATTAATAGCTCAACTATAAGAGAAGGCCAAGCCGCTATCACCGTTTAAGGAAACAAACAAAAACTCAGGCATCGGTAAGTTAACTGAAAAGCAAAGAAGAGTTTAGTGACCAAACACACTCCTCTCCACCGAGCAGAAGCAACCACTCACATGGCACTCTGGACCAGAGCTCACCTTTCTATGGGCTAAAATACCTTTAATTGCTGATGGGAGTCAGCTGTACTAAGGCAGGAGAGCTGGTAGGACACGCCCACATGGGCAACTTCAGGAGGAGCAACACCTCGGCTCGTGTGATTAGGCAGAGGATTCTTGTCAGAAGCTTCTCGGATAAAACGTCTTCAAGAGAATAAAAGAAGTCCAGACGCTTTTCTCTCCAAGCTCCTTAGACTATGTTATGACAGAGGTACCCTTGCTGTGTTTCATCAGGAAAGAAGAGCACTGATGTCCGGACCACTTTGGCTGTGTTGCATACTTTACTTAATAATCAAGTTGTCACGTTTCACAGGTTGAAGACCCAAATGCAGAAAACGTCAACAAAATCACAAACCATTTATTGTAGCTCCAATCCAAACAGAAACACAGATAGCTCACAGAGATGGGTCAGCAGGAACACAGCATGACTCAGCAGTGAGAGACAGGATATTTACAAAATCAAACAGGAAGTAACATCACGTGGAAACAGAACACACAGACACAGACTTGAACACAATATATATATCTAAACATAAATGGAAACCAGATTACAAAGCATGAACTAAGCTAAACACAGTCTTTAAAATAAAACAGAAACTAAGAAGCTCGAAGAAACACAACAGTGACAACCTTTACGGTGATCACAGGAAATAAAGGCAACCTTAAAAATATAAGAAGTTCTAACAGAAGAATGACAAAAGTGTCCTTTAGTGAGACTTTCCTCATATTTAAGGGAAGAAACAAAAAACTTACATCATTGTTTGTGCTGGAGCACTTCATGCTTTCAGCAAGACAATGATTTCTTGTACTGGTATCGATACCAGTATCGGCATCGATACTGGTATCAGTATCGATATTAAGGAGTGTTTCCCGATACTGTAAAATGTGTGTGTACTCATACTCGTAAAAGTTAACCGATACCAAGAACCGATACCAACTTATTTCATTAATCAGAGGGTGGCTTGTCATTTCTGTTGTAGTTTTTTAGATTGGCCACTAGGGGGACATCCTGCGCTAAACAGGCACAGGGTTAGGCGAGTGAGACTGGCAGCTCCAGATAAAAAAGAGAAACTGGAGGCTGCTGTAGCTAGGCTAAACAAAATGTCAGCAGTGTGGAACAGCCAACTTTAACTCAGGTTTTGGAAAAGCGATGAAAAATGTCAAGAGAAAATCCACGGGCAGTTAAAATAACAGAGGCTCTGACTTATTTTATCGCTCTGGATGACCAGCCAATGCCGGTCGTGGAAAACATAGGATTGCACCGTCTTCTCAGCATACTCGAGCTGCGATATGAAATTCTCAACCGCCCAGACAGTGCCAATAGTTCAGTGATATTTTGTTAAATTACAATGTGGAGACTCTGCAATAATTTAACAGAAGTGCTTATTTTTCACTTGAAATTTTTTTGTGGTCATTTTTATTAAGATTTTATTTTTTATCGGCAGGAAATATAATAAAACCTGTCTTCCAATTAATTGTATTTGTGTGTGTGTGGTAGAAGTATCGGTTTTTGTACTCTGTATCGGGAAGTACTCAGATCCAAGTATCGGTATCGTATCGGTTTGAAAAAATTGGTATCGTTGCATCCCTACTCGTGGCCTCTACCTCGACGCTTCAGTGCTTCTTAGTATAAAAACTATTAACTTTTTTCTACCAAAGTTTAGCTGGAACTAATGTGCAGTATGGAACCAATAACAAGCATTTTCATTTCAAAGACTGGTGCAAACTTACTATGTTTGGTTCTCAAATGTATTGAAATACAGGCTGATTTTTATAAGAGACAGACGTCAAAGAGGCGTCTTCATCCTGTTTGCCTTTTCACAGCAAGACATTAACGATCCTCTCGCTTAGGTGTCGACGACCAAGACGTTTTAAAATGAACATACAGATAGATGTAGCTTGATAACGGCAGCCTCTTCCCTCTGTGTCATAGCTATAAGCATGTTTTCGTGTTTGAATAACTGCAACTGTAGAAAATCCAGCAGATGCAACAGTTTGATTTTGCAGTGGCAACCGCTCATATTTCTAAATTCATGCAGCACTAAATATTTCACAATGCAATAAATACATGTACACATTTCATCACATCGCTGCATAAATAATCCACGGTACAATAAATTATAAAAAGTGACTGAAAATCTCAGTAATGAAGGACTGAGATGTTTTTCTGCATATTTTTATAAATGTTTGTGTGTACTTCCAAACCCAGGTCCCTGTAGACAAAGTAGACTTTGAAACACTTCACACTGTAATACCAGAATTAGTCTGGATACAAATCTGCTCAATCTCAGCCACTGTGTTCCCCAAATTCAGTGCTCACTGACAACAATGGATCTTTTATGCCACTCAGAGTGGGGGGGGGGAAAGTATTGTTATATTCAGTGTTGGGAAGGTTACTTTTAAAATGTATTCCATTACAGATTACAGATTACATGCCCCAAAATGTATTCTGTAACGTATTCCGTTACGTTACTCAATGAGAGTAACGTATTCTGAATACTTTGGATTACTTAATATATTATCATGCTGTTTACAACTACATGAATGTATTATTGCTGTGATTTATTACTGTTACTGAAGGTCCGCGGCTCTGAACCGTAGTAAAGGGACCTCTGGCTAATACGGTGGGTTCTGTGTCGGGCTCGTAGCTGAAAAATAGCTTTACTTTGTTGTCTGGGTCAACTTTGCTAGCAGAGACAGAGAGAGGCGTTGAAAGGCTGCTCCAACAGAACTTATTGTTTCAGAGGAAAACACGAACACGGTGTACAGTCGAGTCTTAATAGCTTACTTACAGCTGGGCTCGTCAGGCTCTCTTCTTGGCTGCAGTGGTTATTATTATATTTACATGCTTCCAGCTCCCGTTTTTGCTCGATGACAGCTCGTACTTTTCCTTTTTCTCCCTCCCTCGCTCACAGACACATAACGTGTATGTCAGTCCATTCTCCCTGCAGCACGGACTACACTGCCCATGATGCTACATTCTTTAGAGCTATACCTGTAGCATTCTGCCTGTTAGCTTAGCACAACAACAACAAAAAAGCAGTGTTGCCAACTCCTCAGTAAGGAAAATCGCTATTGGCTGTCCTAAAAGTCGCTAGAAGTCGCTAAATGACGTCATCGCCTAATTTGCATAATTGGTCATGCTAATGTAATTGTAATCTATGTTGTTGGAGAGAGAAATAACATCGTGGAAGAGACATAAAGTGAGCAAAAAACGTCCTAAATGCATTTAGAGTTTATTTAGAACTACAAATTAAATTTATTTTAGCAATTATTGTTTTTTGTAATGTCACAATTCCAACCCTGCTTCTTTACCCGGGCTTGGACCGGCAAAAGTGACCCGAAATAGGCACTCTGGTGGAGTTACTTTGTGTGTGTGTTTATAAGTAGTTTTAAACCTTGTGATCCACAAAACAGCATAACAGTAAAAGAGTAAAAGAACTGACTGCGTTACAGCACCCGCTGCTTGTTGAGAGTAAAAGCGATATGCGCTTTCACGTCTTTTTTTAGCGTCGCTAGGGGGTCTGAAAACTCGCTAAATATAGCGACAAAGTCGCTAAGTTGGCAACACTGCAAAAAAGCCTCTCTCACCCAGGAAACACGCAGAGAGAGAGCGTCGCCCTGTAACCATGGCAACCGTAACGCTGCCGCCTGGAACAACAGAACGTAGCTGTCAAACAAAACCCAAACAGTCCTGACCCGCCACAATATGAAACAGGGAAGTACCGCCGTGTAATCCATTTATTTCAACAAAGTAACTGTATTCTAAATACCACCTTTTTAAACGGTAACTGTAACGGAATACAGTTACTCATATTTTGTATTTTAAATACGTAACGGCGGTACATGTACTCTGTTACTCCCCAACACTGCTTATATTTCACTATAAAAATAATATCCTGTATATCTGCATATACTTTAGTAATTCTAACATTATATTCGCCTAATATTTAGTTCTTCTTGTTACACTGAAACAGCTCTGATGTGTTAATGAATAGAATCTACAAGACCTTTGAAGCAGTGCTGCAGTATCAGGCACCGAACTGTAGTGCTATGAATAAAATGATTGAATAAAGCCGTATGCTCATTAAAGAGTTGGCACTCCATGTGATAAGGGTCAAACGCTGTGCTATGACTGAATTGAATTATCGTGATTGACATTTAGAAGTGCAGAGGGTTTTGCAAACATGCTTGCACAAGTCAGGGTGATGTTTTCTGGGCCAAGGGAGTCCGAACAGAGTCCCAAACTTAGATAATAAGTAACTTCAGTAGGCTAACGATCAAGGCTAGACGACGAAGGTGTTTTTCTGTCTTTTTCAGAAAGAGGAGCAGATACGAGACGAGGTCGGACACGAACGGAGAGAGGAGAAGATCCGCAGCACGGCCCGCTCTGAGGGTCATCCTTTGTGTGAAAGCAGACGGCTGATTCCACACCGAAGTCGAGCGCTGTAACTTGTAATTTCAACAGCTGAAGCAAATTAAATCTTTTAAATGATAGAAGTTCTCTTGTAGTTCCTTAAGGGGGAAAAAACGAACACGTCAGTAACAGCAGGTCCTTTAAATCTAGTCAGGTTTTTGGGTGGGTCCTCCTTGGATCTGAGAAATTGCAGAACATTGGATTGAGAGCCAAGTTTGAAGACACTTTGAAGTCTTAGTTGCCGACCAAGCACATACCTTGAAAGATCGTGTAGGTAGGTGTTATGTGTCAAAGTTGCATCTATACCTCTGTTAAAAGCCTTCACTGTCATGTCTCCCCATAGGAAATGATGCACACCTGCCCACATTATGTAAACGAAAACCTGATTCATTAGGTTCACCACCTTCTTCTTTGGTGGTCCAGTTCAACTGTTCACATGTTCAGTTCCCAGTTTGCATCTATGCAGCCTAAGGCTGTGATGCTTTGTTCTCTCACACCTGTCACAGCATCAAAGCATTATGATGCCAGACAACTTGCATTAACGGGAACCCACACAGTAGTTTTCTTTCCTTAGACTATTTCTGGTCTTAACCACCGCACACTGAACATGGCATAAGAGTGTTAGAGATGCTCTGACTTGTGATTTTGGTCACTCGGTTTCTTGTGCCGTCCCATCTTTCCTTCATTTTTACAAACTGACGGTTCATTTAGTGCGTAATATATCCCAACACCCGAAACTAGCTGCTGAAATGACATAATCAATGTTTTTCTCTTCTCCTGTCAGTGATTTTAATGCTCGGCTGACTGGTTTAAAGCTTCACAGGCACACAAAGAGGCTCTCATTACTGTTTTATTATCACCTCGCGAAGCATTCTCCACAGTATTGAATCAGTATTATGAAGCAAACAGGAACAACTGAATATTCAAACTAATTCATAAACCTGAACAAACTGAATTTAGAGGTCAAGTTTCATAAAAAAATGTTGCAAAAATGTATCTATTTTCTAAATGAAAACAGAAAAACTGATAAATTCAAACAAAACAAAAACAGAGCAGCTACTGTGTGTCTGCAGATGTTTCGTATAACCAACGTGTTCATTTTGTTCCACTGAAGCAAAAACACGGCTGTATAAGTGATTTTTTAGAAATTCTTTATAAAAAGTGACCTGATCAGACAAAAAATGTTACACTTGCTCCCAATTTATAAGAAAGGTTTCACGTCCGTAGATTTGTAAAGGACCGACGATGGTCACGATCAATACAGAGACACAAATGTGCCAGATTTTAGTCCTCAGTACAAGCCAAACTCCAAAAGAGCCTGGTTGTATTTCTTTCTACTAATGCACTTCTAAAGTGCCCTTCCAGTGTAGAATCACACGTAATCTCTGTAAAAGAAATACAAAGTACAAGAAGCCTCATTCGGCTGCTCTTATCTCTTCAAAAGGCACACCTGCTTCATTGTAGGGGCTTCAATAAAGTGAAGAAATAAGCGTGCACATTCTCACTGTTTGTAATTGGAAAGCAGTCTATATCATCGATCGCTGAGAGTTACAATAAGCACATTGTGGTTGAATCAAGAAAACATAGGAAAGAGACCTGTTTTGTTCTGGAGTGTACAGCGACTGCCAATCTCTCCATTATCTGACAAAAGATTTTTTAAAAGGCAGACGCCTCACAAATATGAATCTATTCAGTTTTGTCTGTGAAGTTATAAAGGGCATCATTTCAGGTTACCCAGCACTCGTGGTACTGTATTGATCTCTTTATGTTTTCAAGTAATATGTTTTTGCTTGTTTTTTAAATCTGTTGACTTACTAATTTCTATTCTTTTGATGTTGATTAAAAGGTGAAATAAGTGACTGGTTGAACAATTCTTCAGTTTCTCTCGGCTTTAATTGTATCCAATTTCAACTCATTGTTTTCATGCACCAAGTTACAAACAGCCCCGTCTGATACGTTAAATCATAGTTAATTCAGATCAAACTGAGGTTATTGTACTCGGCCCTGAAAAGCTTAGAAATATGGTATCCTTGGAGTCATTTTTGACCAGGATATGTCCTTCAACGCACATATTAAACAAATATGTAAGACTGCGTTCTTCCATTTGTGCAACATCTCTAAAGTTAGAAATATCCTGTCTCAGAGTGACGCTGAAAAACTAGTTCATGCATTTATTACTTCCAGGCTGGACTACTGCAATTCATTATTATCAGGATGTCCAAACAACTCCCTGAAAAGCCTTCAGTTAATCCAAAATGCTGCAGCAAGAGTCCTGACAGGGACTAGAAAGAGAGAGCAGATTTCTCCTGTTTTGGCTTCCTGTTAAATCCAGAATTCAAAATCCTGCTCCTCACATACAAGGTCTTAAATAATCAGGCCCCATCTTATCTTAATGACCTTGTAGTACCATATCACCCTATTAGAGCACCTCGCTCTCGCTCTGCAGGCCTACTTGTTGTTCCTAGAGTATTTAAAAGTAGAATGGGAGGCAGAGCCTTCAGTTTTCAGGCCCCTCTTCTGTGGAACCAGCTTCCAGTTTGGATTCAGGAGACAGACACTATCTCTACTTTTAAGATTAGGCTTCAAACTTTCCTTTTTGCTAAAGCATATAGTTAGGGCTGGACCAGGTGACCCTGAATCCTCCCTTAGTTATGCTGCAATAGATGTAGGCTGCCGGGGGATTCCCATGATGCATTGAGTTTTTCCTTTCCAGTCACCTTTCTCACTCACTATGTGTTAACAGACCTCTCTGCATTGAATCATATCTGTTATTAACCTCTGTCTCTCTTCCACAGCATGTCTTTAATCCTGTCTTCCTTCTCTCACCCCAACCAATCACAGCAGATGGCCCCGCCCCTCCCTGAGCCTGGTTCTGTTGGAGGTTTCTTCCTGTTAAAAGGGAGTTTTTCCTTCCCACTGTCGCCAAAGTGCTGCTCATAGGGGGTCATATGATTGTTGGGTTTTTCTCTGTATCTATGAAGCGCCTTGAGGCGACATTTGTTGTGATTTGGCGCTATATAAATAAAATTGAATTGAATTGAATTGAATAGTTTGTAAGATGCTGCAAGGTAAAATATACTAAAGATCAAGGTGATATAATGTAGCTGCTGAGTGAACAGTCTATTGAAGCTCTATGAGAAATTTTACAACAGTAATTGAGGAACTTAATGAAAAGAACTGACCCGACTCCAGGACTCTTTTCAATATAATTAATGATCTCACAGAGTGTCAATATGGACCTCTTCCAGGAGCTTTTTCATTGATAAAATTATTAACACATCTCTTCTCTTGCCCAAGATACAAGAGAGCTTCCCAGTCTACTATTCAATGCAGTATCTATGGAGACTCTCACTCAGGTGATTAATAAAACGAAGCCCTCTTCATGTGCAGTGTGAGATTCCTACACATTCAACTTGTAATTAATTCTTCCCTTTTGTCTGATGGTGTTTATTTTAAAAAGAAATTGTCCTTTTTGTTCGTGTTTCAACCCTTTAAGAGCAACGTTTTTAATTGCACGACCACTGGAACAGTCGACACTTCTGTGCCTTTTCATTTCCAATTCTCCCTTTCCTTCTTAAGAGATAGAAGAGGCAAACTGCTTTATTTCAGGGCCTCTGAATAATTGATGTGTAATGCTGTTGTGAAGTGGAAAGCACCTCATAGTGGCTGCTTCAGCGAGCAGAGGAGACAGTGCACTGTTTCAAGCTTTCTCCTGTCTTAAAGAACACGGGGAAGGGGAGGCGCAGGGAGAGGAAGGGGCAGACAAAAGAGAAAGACACCAAAATAAAAGGTAACAGAAATTCTCCCTCCATGTCAGTGATTTCACTGACATGCCTGACAGTATCCTCCTGCAAGTTAGACATGAGTTGTGACAGAGAACAGAAAAAAATAGCAAAACAACTCCTTTCTTTCCACCCGAGTTCCTCTCGTGTTGTTGCCCCCTTCCCTTGACTAGATGTTCCCGGTGGGTAGGTCTTGTTTAAATGCTTGGAGCAGTTTTAACTAGCAGGAAGCCCGAGTCAAAGAGGGAGATTCGAGCAGCAATCACTGCTGGGCTGAGGAGCCATTTTTCACTTTCTCATCATCCAATATTTTTCACAAGCCTGTTCAAGTGAAAGTCCCTGCCCTTTTTGACGAAAGGACAAAAACACTGGGTTCGTGGCAGCTGGTAAGACAGGCCTGCGTGTCTGCTTGTGTGTGGGTGTGTGTGTATGAATGTGCGACTCACTGATAATTGAAAGAAGCAGCCAATAGTGCAATGGAAATATCAGGAAAAAGAAGTGCTCTGAAATATTTTCCTCCTGTTCATACGCAAGTATAAATATTAATGGAAATATGGTGCCAACAAGCTTTTAAGGAAATGTAAACTAAAGTGTGGCAGAGACCCCACAAATCTGCCAGACGATTCTTCATGTTTTTAGCCGATTCGAACAGACGATGACAGAAATGTGACAGCGAGGACCTTCAAACAAACATCTGATCGGACGAAACTGTCCTGCTAGGATGATCTGATATCCTCGTGTCGGTGTTGTTCCCACATCATCATAATAAATGTTGTTCCAGGTTCAACATTGCAAGTGACCAATCACATTGTTGTGACGTCCCCCTTTTGTGCCTTTGAAAAATACCGCCTTAAAAAAATCTACTTCACTTGCAAGAAGAGAAACCGCTTCTGTCCGCCGATCCCGGAACTTGAATTCTTTGCATTTCAGGATACTTTCCTTTAATAAACGGTAAGCATTATATATATTGTCCTTACAGATGCGGTTTCTCTTCTCGCCAGTGAAGTAGATTTTTTGAAGCCGTTTGTTTTTTTCGAGGTCGCAGATGACGTCAGCAGAAGGTGATTGGTCACTTGCAATGTTGAACCTGGAACAACATTATTTATGATGACGAGGGAACAACACCAACACGAGGACATCAGATCGTCCGTCCTGCTAATGTAGTAACAATAACTGGCAATTATTACCTTTAATAATAATAATTACCTTTAAACGCACAAAGCAAAGAGTCAAGTATGATAAAAATATGTTCCAAGTGTCGTGAATATCTAAGTATTTCTGGAGTATTGTTTTAGTCGGCACTGGAAAAGGACTTTTCTGTATCCAGACACCAGTTGGTTGAAACATTGCCGGGGGCTGGCTCCAAGTACCAGTGAGTACTAGTATCAGTTCCACTAGCCAGGGTCTAAACTGCTCCCTCTGTGATATGAGATGCGTCTCGCTATGTTTTCATACAGCTACACAGCAGGGGAACGTCACGCCAAGCTGAGGCGAGCCGCACCGCTCTCAACCTACTGAGAAATAGCAACAGCCATGATCTCCTAATGACACCGACCGACGTTTAAACTGTGCTGGAGCCCAAAGAGAACTCTGACTGTTGTCATTTCCATGGCAAATATCACCAAATCTTTGGGTTGGGTTTGAGTTGGTCCTCAAAAATATTTTTATTTCAGCAAAATGACACAATTTGTCTGTCACAGAGTCGGCAAGCCAGAGGGGCGGGGCTAATTGCAGCTTTGTATGGCTCAACTGACTTACCACCGTGCAGAAACGTAGTATTATTCCATAGCAAATGATAATGTAGGCACAAAGCACAAAATGACATAAAATTGGACTTCATGCAAAATGACATAAAATTGGCCTCCTTGCAAAAGTGTGTAGAGGTCTTCATTTTCATTATCACTGCCATTCATCCTTCCCATCAGACGCTAGTAGCATGTAAAAAGGATGGGGAAAGACAGTAAAGCATAATTTAACAAAGTAACCTGGAAGCATATCTTCAACTCCTCAGCACTGGCAACTTATTCCTCAAGACCCTCTCTCCCCCTTTTTAATGTGTTTCCTATCATCTGCACCACTATAGTGACACCAACACCCAACGTGCTCGTGATCAATAGAACATGTAGACAACCGATCACGTGCAGTGACAGGGTTGAAGGACTTGTTTTTTGTTTTTTTCGGTCCCATTTGGTTCTTTAGCCGTCAGAATTGTTGTCTGAAGACCAACAAGGAGACCCAATGGATTTATTTTGCCAAATGGATCATCACGGCCTTTATTTTTCCAGTTCATGAGGACTGTTTTCTTGGCGATGCATAGGTCAGTAAAAACCATGTGGACTGTATTAGTTTCTGTAGTGACATCATCCAATTTGCCCAACAAGCATACTAAAGGGGAGGTTTGAATTTTACATTTCAGACACTTTGATAAGTCTTCACATATCCCGCACCAAAACTTCTGCACTGGTGGACAGAACCAAAGAGCGTGGATGTAATTGTCTGGTGCATTGCCTTGACAGTGTGAGCAGCTGTTGGAAGATGTAAAGCCCATCTGGAACATCCGATGACCTGTATAGTGCACTCTATGTAGTATTTTGTATTGTATTAATTGCAGACTGGGATTTCTAATCAATTTAAAGGTTTTTAAGCAAATCTGAGACCAGAAGTTTTGGTCTAAGCTAACTGATAAATCTGCTTCCCACTTTGCAATAGGAAGTGATATTGATTCATCTATTTTAGAAAGTGTTCTGTATATTTTAGACAATAATTTAGGGGATTCAAGAGTAAGAAAATGTATGGATTTAATTTATATATATTCTAAAAATCTTTTCTTGTTGATCCCATATTGTATAACTAGTCTGTCAAATGGAATAAAGTCTGTTCCTTCTAATATATGTTCTAAGTATTTAATTCCTTTACAACTCCATTCTGGAGTTGAAGGACTTGTTACCATAAAGATTAGTAAGAGAACATTCAAATTTAGTCTAAACTCTGCAGTTTAGTATACAAAGTTCGATGACTTTTAAGTGGGATGGACTTACTCCAGAGATTAACTTCAGAGGATCACATCTAAATTTGTCAGTAGCTCCACTCCTGACCAACCAGGTCATGAAGTCATTCAAACAAGGCTTTAGGTTAAAGTGGGAAATAATAAAGACTGAAAGATCCTTTTATTGATCAGCTGAATGATTCCACCAGTCGAGACTTTCCGTGCGTCACACTGAAACAGTGCAAACACAGCCAGAGTTGAGCACACTAACTACATAATGACATTTTAATTGCACAACAACTCTTTCATTTTCAAAATGATTTCTGGCTGTTGATGCATCTTCATTCATATTTCATCGCTCCAGCTCAGAAAAACATGATGCAAGTTTGTGTTTATAATTAAAATTAAAATCTCTGTTGTCTTCTGTTATGGGTAAAATCAAAAGTGTCAAAAATCCTACACGACTATAAATACAACATTGCAACTGGGAAGACTTTTCTGGTGTTGCCTACATTTTGTCTTTCTTATCCTCTCCTCTTTGTTTCATTGTTTATTATTATTGTTACTATTATTGGGGGTGAGGTGCATCTGCATCACCTATTTATAATTATTATACCCTTGGTCTTCTATCCATCAATCCATCTAGTTTTTTTCCACTTTTTTTGGGGCCGAGTTGCAGCAGTAGCCTAAACTGAAAAGCCCAGACCTCCTCCAGCATATCCGGGATCCAGCCGAGAGATGTAATCTCTTCAGCGTGTCCTGGAGCTGCACCGGGGCCTCCAGCCACCCCGACCAGTCAGATGGCCATCCCGTCCTGATCCTGGGTCTACCAGAGGTCTCTTCCTGTTAAAAGGGAGTTTTTCCTGGATCAACTGAAGGCTGTCATGGTCCTCGGTAGGGATGGGTACCGGTATCCGGTGCCATCATGGCACCGGTTCTGACATAAACGGTAGTAACCAGACCGAAAAGCAGCGCGCATTTCGGTGCTTTATTTCGGTGCTTTTTTTTCCTGAGCTGTGATACACTTTCTTCTTCCTTACATTTCTATTGGCGGTTGGCAAACAACTGAAAGGTGCATTACCGCCACCAACTGGCATGGAATGATACACTTTAGATTCTAGCCAATCATTTTACGTTTCGAGGATAGTAGGCGGGTCCAGGTACGTACGTTCTTTTAGAGCAGAGCTACAGATTAAAAATGCCCAAGGCAAAGCGGTCAAAAGTCTGGCTGTACTTCACAGCAAAAGATGCAAACTCAGCAGCCTGCAACAAGTGCTTTAAGCTGATACTGTCAAAGGAGGTCACACTTTAAATCCGATGAACCTAGCCCTGCCAGTGTAGCAGAAATGATGATGGCAGCAGCAGCCGTTCTTCTCTGCGTGAGTAGCTTAATGTTGTTCGTGTGTAATTTACGTTGAGTAAGCTAACCGCGTTATTAAATTAATGCATGTAACGTGAACTAGCAAACACCATCATAGCTACATGCGGCTGTCTTCTTGTTTGATGTCAGATACTCCCTTCACCCTGGCCAAAAAGGCTAAAATGACCGAAGAAAAAGTGGAAAACAGCTAAACATGAGAGGTTTTTGGACAAAGTTTGTTTTTTCCATTGTTTAAGCTGCTTCCAGCCCAGAGTGATACCATATATGCCGTATACCTGCAGAAAAGACTAACATTGTTATCTTTTTACAAAAAAACAGCTGAACATGAGAGGTTTTTGGACCAATTTTGTGTTTTCCGTTCTTTAAGCACCGGTTTGGGCACCGTTTAAGCACCGGCACCGTTTCAAAAGTACCGGTTTGGCACCGGTATCGGATAAAACCTAAACGATACCCATCCCTAGTCCTCGGTCAGTTGACCCATAGACTTTCTACTATTGTTTATTTATTATTAGAGCCTACGGTTCTTTAATGTTCACATTACTCATTTTATTCATCTTCTAAGTGTATTTAGCTTTGTTTTCTGATCTAAACTGCATCACAGTTTATTCCTCCTTTAGAGTTTTTCCATCCTGTGTTAAGCCTCTTGTATTAAGTTCGTTCATGTGTCTGTGTATTGCCTGTTTAGTTATCCCTTCCTGTTTTACTTTGATAGTTTCGTCCTTGCCCTTCGATCTTTAGTTTTGCTTCCTTTGTCTTATCTACTGTGATTTAGTTCACCTGTGTCTTGCTCTCCCCAGCTGTCTCCACTTCCCCTAATCACCCAGCTGTGCATATATTGTCTCAGTCTCACTTTCCAGCACACAAGAGGCTCTGGTGGCCCATCCATGATCCATCCATCCATCCATCCATCCATCCATTCATCCATGCATTCATCCATCCATCCATGCATTCATCCATCCATCCATCCATCCATCCATCCATCCATCCATCCATGCATTCATTCATCCATCCATCCATCCATGCATCCATCCATCCATGCATTCATCCATCCATCCATCCATCCATCCATCCATGCATCCATCCATCCATCCATGCATTCATCCATCCATGCATTCATCCATCCATCCATCCATGCATCCATCCATGCATTCATCCATCCATCCATGCATCCATCCATCCATGCATTCATCCATCCATGCATCTATCCATCCATCCATCCATGCATCCATCCATCCATGCATTCATCCATCCATCCATGCATTCATCCATCCATGCATCCATCCATTCATCCATCCATGCATCCATCCATCCATGCATCCATCCATTCATCCATCCATGCATCCATCTATGCATTCATCCATGCATTCATCCATCCATCCATCCATGCATTCATCCATCCATCCATCCATCCATTCATCCATCCATCCATGCATTCATCCATGCATTCATCCATCCATCCATTCATCCATCCATGCATTCATCCATCCATCCATCCATTCATCCATCCATGCATTCATCCATCCATCCATCCATGCATTCATCCATCCATCCATCCATGCATTCATCCATGCATTCATCCATCCAGGCATTCATCCATCCATCCATCCATCCATCCATGCATTCATTCATCCATCCATCCATCCATCCATGCATTCATCCATCCAGGCATTCATCCATCCATCCATCCATCCATCCATCCATGCATTCATCCATCCATCCATCCATCCATCCATCCACCCATCCATCCACGCATCCATCCATCCATCCATCCATGCATTCATACATCCATCCATCCATGCATTCATCCATCCAATCATCCATCCATCCATGAGTAAGTTTCATTTTTCAGTTCTCCTTTGTATTTTGTGTTTCACTCGGTCTTCAGCCTGAATAAAAGGCTCACTTACAGTTCACCACCACCATGCTTTTGTGTGTCTGCTTTTAGGTCCTCACTCTCCTCTCAATAATCTAGAAACCTGGAAGTAATAAATGCATGAACTAGTTTTTCACTGTAACTCTGAGACAGGATGTTTCTAATTTTAGAGAAAGCACGTGCAAGAAAGCAGTACTATATATTTCTTTAATATACACACTGAAGGACAGAACCTTCTCACATTTTTTTCATATTGTAAAAACACGTGAGAAGTTTAAATGTGGCTGAAGCGATGTGCAGTTATCATATAAAATATAAAAAGGTACCATCTCCTTGATTGTTGCAGCATTATTTCTAATTACAAACCCCACCACGCTGCTGGTAAAGCCAGAGTGAGCAGATGCAGCCCTGGGATGCGTTTGGCTGATTTCAGGCTCAGTGAAGGGGCACAATGACAAGAAAGCCAGTTGCGATTGGTTTGTGACAGTGTTGGACACACCACTGCAGTCTCTGCTGGTTACTTTTCAGCTAATCTTAGGTAAACATCACTGTAACAGTAACAAATGGAAGTGGAGCTGATTAGAATACTTCTTATTTTACAGTAGGCCCTTGTTGTAAGGTTACTGACACTCAGAGAGAAAAATATTTTCCATCGAAGATTTTTTCTTTTTACAGTTTGGAAAATAAACAGACAAAGCTGTCACTACATAGCAGTTACCTTTTGCTTCAGCAGAAACTTGCATAATAGACGCATGTGGGATAATGACTAGATGTTAAATATTAGTCACTGCTGGTACAAATGTAGGAGGAGTAAGTGAACAGTTTCAGCATTAACACTCCATCCTTCCTGATATTGTTTTTCTTTAATAACACAGTTTAAGCATCTAACTAGACGTCACTGACATAATTAAGGATTTTCAGGAAGACAAAGACTCTAACTGATGTCAATGTTTTGCTTTTTCAAACTGTAACAGAGCACCGTGAGATACTGCAAACTGCTTCCCATCCAATCTGTGGCAAAAACCATCCAAAACAAATGTTTGACTGTGGCATTCACAGACTGAGGATGTGAAAATGTAATGAGCGACTGCTCATCCTTGGTGCTTTACAGACAATCTGCACTGACAGAAAGTAACAGGAGCTCAAATTCTTTGAACAAATGTTGTGCGTCTGCCAGAAAAAGCTTTTTGTTCCTCTAGCATTTCCCTATTTTTATAGTGCACCGGCTCCTCTCTACTCCGTGTGTCGCTAAGCAGCTCCGGCTAATTATTGTGGTTAGGTAGGTGTCAAGTAGCACAGAAGATCTGCACGGCAGCATCTGCCTCACCTTCTTCAAGCAGTTTATGTAATTAGCTGTTTTGAATTGCACCTCTGATCTTCCTTTAATTTAGTTCACGTGGCTGTTTCCAGCAGGTCACTTTATAGTGGGACGACACCGAGTGGGTTCGGGTACATTAAAGTGAGTGCCGTAGATATTCCATCACATAAAAATATGCTCGATCTCTATTATTCCTTTGTATGCAAATTTATTCTGGACTGGGAGCGACGTATTAACCAGTTTGCACAACTTTCCTTCCAATTTCCCCTCGAATTACTGATTTTAATATGGTCTTTGATAACAAACCCTGGTGAGAGTACACAGCAGGGATTTCATTGTGGTGGAAAAATGATGGATTCATTTTCATAGGCAGTTGAGGGATCACTCTTAATTATTTCAGCTTCTGCCCTTTGATCTGATTTCCACCCAGATCTCTCGGTGCCTCCGGCGTCTTTACGCATCCAGTGTATTTTATGTGTGCTTTTGGGCTTGTGTCTTTGTGAGGATAGGGTGTCCTAGTTAAACTGGAAAAAAAGAAAAACTCTGAAACTGGTTGTTGGTAGTGAATTCAAGGACTACAGGTAAGGATTTCTCTTAATATTAAGGAAAGATTTTAGAATTTAGATTCACTACAACAGAAAATAAAAGTCTTTATAAAACAGCTGTAACAGCATAAGATATTGTGTGGTTAGCACATTCTTTTGTTTGGGTTTTTTTTGCAAAAATGCACACAAAAGTATTTTAATACTGATGTAGAAATACATGAGAGTGGTCTGTGAGGCAACTGAGAGAAGGTGTTGTTATCAGTGGCTAATGACTGAGCTCTTACAGGACGTTGCTGTTTCTGCAATCGGCCTCAACTAAACACAAAACCTGTTCTCTCTGACCACGACTCAAATCTAAGTCTGTGTTAGCTTCCAGCTAAAGTCCAGGCCATTCGTTTGGCTCATTCCAATCATGTTTAAACAATGTCCACGACTTTATAATGAAGTATGATGAAGCCTAAGTAATGAGGTGGCAGTGAAAGGCCCTTGTATAGCTTTTCCCAAGCCCTTTAACACAGAGCCTTGACCTTTTTAACTAGCAGAATTAATTGGGCTGGGCTAACCTTTTAGAGCCTAGCTGTGAAATAAAACCAGTGTTCCCGGGTCGCCTCATTATACCGTTCTAGCTTTAGAGTGTGAGCACTCCTTTTCCCCTATAGTTTGAGGACACACAGCAGCCGGTCAGCGGCTCAGATGGGGAATAAATTTCAGGTCAGTCCAATGAAGTCCGACACCTTTAAGCCTGTTTCCTTTAGACTCTCCAGTTGAAGAGTCATCAGTATGGTGCGTGTAAATCATTTGCGGTACAGTAAGTTTTTCTTTTCAGAAAACATTAAATCCAAGTATCATGGTTTACGTGTGCTTTCAGTTAAGTAATTAAAGCATCGTTAATTTATCCTGAATCTTCTGAAAGCAAGAGGTGAGATACGTACTGCTCAGAGGTCAAAAGGGGAAGAGAATAATAAAATGCTCATTTCAAACCGTCTCATGCTGGATGCAAACATCCTACACATAGACAGGCGTTCTTACCGTTACCATCAAACTTAAAACTACTTACACGTTGCTGGAGGTAATTCTCCTGCATTCTCAGAGTGTTTCAGGCTCCAAACATACTTTTTGTAATTAGTGATTTTTATGTACTGATGCTGGAAAACAGTCGACCAATAAGGGAACAGATTTTGTGGTAATTGTAACAGACTGTTACGGTTTAACGTCAGCCTCCGTCCAACAGGAACTCCCAAGATTCTTTCAGCTGTGTCGATATGATCACTTATTCAGTTTTGTCAATAACTTGAGAATAGACCAATATGACCCGAGTGGATGCACTCTGCTTAATCAGACGTCTGTAGCATTATAGTTAAAACGGTAGCTATAGAAACGGTTCCACATGTTCTGCCAGCAGCTGGTGCCGACGTGGTTTGAGACAAAGTGTATCCGTGGTCGTGACTGCAGCGGAGAGCAGTTACAGTATGGAGCGACACAGCGCCACAGATTCAACCACAAATGCAGCTGAGTCACAGCAGCAACGCATCCACGGCTTTAGCAGTCTGGCCCGGAAGAGCAACTGCAGCTGTGCTCGCATACAGTCGCTGTGCACTGTTGCAGACTTCTGAAAGGAGTAATGAACGTGAAACGCGTCATGCAAAGTGCTACAATCCCACTAATTCCTCTATCTGCGTAGCCGTTCCCTACAGTGGGCTGCTTTAACTAGACTAAATCAACTCTGAAAAAACATATAAGGGAATGAAAAGTGTAGTGGAGGAGAGTGCAAACTTAAATGGTAGTAATGCAAAAGTATTTGCTTGTTGTTACACGAGGCTCTGCCGTGCTGTTTGTGCTATAAAGATGCGTTATGAGCCAATAGTGTATGTCTGACACGGCTGTACATTTACAAGAGGACAGCATGAGATTGTCTCCATCTTATTGATCGTTTTTGGAGCTGCAATCATTCACATAGACTTCATATCAAGCTTGGTGAGTTTCATAGCTGATTACTTGAAAAACAGAAAGCTTGTATATGTCAGGATCTGGAGACTCGACTGGAAACTTCCATCAGGCACCTGAGTTCCTTGGTCTCCACCCCTGGGCGGAGCCATCATCCCTGCTGCAGTCCTGCACACCTGAGACTGATTCAGGGCAATCAGGTTGAGGATTTAAGGCCCCCTCAGACTCTCCTTCACCGCCAGTTCGTCAACGACCTCACGTTGGTATTGACTCTACGGCTTTTGCCACTTTTTCCTTGTTAACTTTGGTTTCATGCGCTTCAGATTCCCTGGACCTTCTTTGCGATCACCCTCAGCTCTCCGTGGATCATCTTCATATTCAGGAAAAATACAAGGACCCTCACCTGCCTGCCCTCCAGCCTCACTCACCACCTTGGACACAGCAGAACTCAGGTCTGCCAGCCTCTCCACTACTCCCCTGGACTATCGCTGCCTCTCCCTCAAAGCGAGGTTCGCGCCGGTCACCAACGCAACCGCTCCGTTCCCGTCGCAACCTGCTAGACCCCCGTTCACCCCCACTGTCACACAGTTACATCATTAGCGACACCCTCCCACATATTCACTTGTTGACTAAATAATAAACACTGCAAAACGTTGAGCCGTCTCTGTTGTGGTCATCTGCAATCGAGTCCGATCTAGCTATCGGCCCGTGGCCATTGTGACAGTATAGTAAGGCGCACATATTGAAATATGTCAGACAAAACATTTAAGTACAGTAATATAAATTTGTATTGAATTAGCAAAGCTGGGAACATTAGAAGACTTGATCTGTGCTGCAAATAATGTGACTGTAAAAAGTGAAGACGAACAAGTCAGAGGAAATAAATTTGGGTTTTCCAGAAGTTAAGCTGGTTACACTTTGAAAGACTTGGCTGATAGCGATTCCTTTTTATTCGGGAAACTATCAAAACTTTTCCAAAACCGTCGGCAGCAAACACTGTTGAGACTTCAATAAAATCCTCATTGAAAGTCTCAGGGGGAAAAGAAGAGTGATAAAATGAGGCCTGAAGAGACATTGTTTCTTTGGCCACTCAACATATCACACAGAGTAAAAGAAGTAAAATTTGTGCCTTGCCACCTGTCTAACACTTTGAATTGCATTAGATTGCTTTGCTCAGACAAAAGTGTCAAATATAATTTTAAATCAGCTTCCTGACGCTTTTGATTTCAGCGGCTCTGCAGGAAATTAGCCCACAGAGACATTTGAAGCACTGTATGCACATTTTCTCTAAATCCAGATTTCTGCAAAATTCAAATGACCCATTGTTAACAGCACCATGGTGTTAAACATGGGTTTGCAGGAATGCATTAGAAGAAAAGTGCACAAACAAGTGTGGAAGGAGCACCAATCCCAGAAGTCTGGATGACGTTTATATATGTCAATGAATCTTTTTTATGCTCATTAATAAGCCTAAGTCAATTAAAAGGAAGCCCACATTAAACATGACATAAAGTGGCAGTATTTTACATGATAGACAAGATGGTAATAACTTCGAAAGGACTGAACACATGTAAGGAAAAGCAAATATCAGTAAACTATCCTAACTCAAGTAATAATTAGTAAGAGCAAAACAACTGAGCAACTGAGCAGAAAGGCAGAAGAAGAAGGGGCTGCAAAGCTGCTCTGCCTCCTTGTTCGCATGAAAACGTGCCTCTCCAGCCAATAACCAAGAGGGTTGAACCATCAAGAGAAAGAGCAAGGATGAGAGAAGAAAAGTCAGAGAGTAAATCTGTTTTTTAGCACCGGTTCACAGTGATCGTTGTCTCAAGGCTCTATTACAAGACTCCACAACAGAGAAGAGAAAATGTGGCAGGATGCTTGTTTACATGAGTATGTGTTGTCCTGGAAGATGTTTAAACTTCACAGTTAGTCCTTAAAGGTTCCTTTGGCATTAAAACATGCATTTTTTTAAAAATTATCAAATGTGTGTTTTGCATCATCAAGGTGACATGTCACAGACACCGATTCCATTTAGAGTCTTTGTATTCTGACTCTCGAGTCCTGATGCTTCACAAACAAATCATGTTATTCAGGTTTTTGAGTAAATGGTCTGTATTTGTATGGCGCTTTACTTGGTCCTAAGGACCCCAAAGCGCTTTACACTATACACAATCATCCACCCATTCACACACTGGTGATGGCAGCTACATTGTAGCCACAGCCGCCCTGGGGCTTAGCTTTCCGAGCTTCCTTTTTTTTTTTTTTTTTTTTTTTTTTTTTTTTTTTTTTTTTTTTGCCTGTCCCGTTTGGTTCTTTTGCCATCAGAATTATTGTCTAAAGGCGAAGAAAGATGCCCAACGGATTTTCTTTACCAAATTGACCATCCCAGCTTTGCCGTAATGGTCCATTTGATTCACCTTTTATTCTTTATTTTATTTTCACTTGCTGAATACGGGACAGACTTGACTGGGGGAAAGAAAAGGGAGAAAGAAAGAGGGGAAGAAAAACAGTTGAGAAGAGGGACGGGGGAGAAGGGCAAAAAACAAAAACCAACAGAATAAGCAGAAGAAAAAAAAAAAAAAAAAAAATACATATATCGATCACCTGGATCACCTGTTGAGAAAGAAAAAAGAAAACAAGCAGAAGAAAACGAGAGTAATACAATAAACCACATCACAATGATATATGGGAATATGACAGTAAATACTAAATATTAAACATTATTGTGCAGCACGTAAGATCGACAGCACAGTGTGCATTGAGGTAGGAGCCAAAAAGGGTGTAGTTTGTGTGTGTGATCACCCGTGTGTACACCTGTGAGCATGGACGCGCTTGTTTTCTTAAAAGGTTCCCTCATGTAATGATCTGCTAGAGGGTGTGGGGGGCCACTGCCCCGTCCTCCAGGGCATGAAGCAGGTATGGAGGAGATCAAAACCCCAGACATCCAGAGGCCCCCAGAACACAAGAGACCAAGGAAGACCAACAGAGGGGCAGCCGCGCCACTGTCCCAGAAAGAGCTGAGGAGAGTCCCAGATGAGGGGTCACCCAGCAGCCACGGAGCAGAAGCCAGGGGGGGCTGCAGTGACGTGCCCGTGAGCTCCGCCGGCAGCCAGCTGTGCCTGAGTGACCGAGCCCCAGGCCGAGAGGCCGGGGGCACCCCACCTCCGAAGTGGCCCAAGCGAGCCCCAGGCTCCAGGCCCCGATAAGCAGCCGCCAAGGAGTGAGCCGGTGTGTACCCGGACGCCCACCCCCGGACACAAAGAACCACCAACGCACCGACGTCTGAGGGAGTCCGCCCCCGGCAGGGGAAGTGGTGGGGGGAGATAGGCCTCCAAACCTTGGAGGGCCTGAGCTGTCCTCAGAGAGGTGGCATCTGATACCCAACCTGACATACAGACACAGACATACAGGCACACACAGATACAAACATCCATTCCCACCCTCATGCTCTCATATGCACTTACTCCACACTCAACCAACGTGGAGACAGACATAAAGAGACGCTGTACACACAATCACACTCCCCAAGCGTACTCTACGAACCGGGTCTAGGTACCCTTGCCCCTGGAGGGGGGAACTGCACCCAGACCCAGGTTGTGTTACCCTTTTCCCTGCAGTGGGGAGAAGCAGACCGCCCCGACTCCGCAGCAGCAGGGAGGCCCCACACTCCGGACCCCAGTCGGACGGCCAACTCCTCCTCCTAGCCCCCCTGCTCCAGCAGAAAGCAGAGAACGAGGGTGAGAGAAGACTCCTAACCTCCCTCCACCCGCTCATTGTAGTGTTGATGTATGTGTGTTCTAAGGTGCGTTTAAAACCCAGGAGGGCATGGAGCTACCTGCCAGAGAGCAGCAGGTAAGCGCATAGTCCCTCCTGCTAGCCCTCAATGTCTACGTGTATTTAAAATTGAGAGGTGGGCAACGACGCCGGGGGTGAGGTGTACACCCTGATGGTAATTGGGATTCCGTGTAGCGTGCCCACCCCCAAGATCCTATATTTATGTGTAATGAGAATGTGAGTAATGTGAATGTCTAAGTTGCGGGATAAAATTGAGGCAGAGGCAGCCAGAAGGGGACAGAGGGGGGGGGGGTTACCTCCTCTGCACCCTGGTGACACACCCCCACTCCAAGGCCCTGCATGTGTGGGTGGTTGTGGTGGAGCGGGAAGAGGGAGGCAGCTGGAGATGGGGAGGGAAGGAAGGGAGGAGCAAGTGACCCCTCCCTGGGGCCAGCTCCCCCGCTGACCCCAGTAGGCACCCCCATACTCCGCGACCCACCAGGGAAGGGGGGCCCAGGCCCATCCGAACCGGGGCCCAGCGCAGCGGCGCCGCCCGGCCCCACAGAGCCCGGGGCAGTCCACTCAACCCCACAACAGAGAAAACTGCACCCACCCCATCATCCACTCATCTTCCAGACTACATAAGACAATAGACGCCCAGGCTGAGATCTTCCTCCACCTCTCCTGTATCTCCCCCTCTTGCAGAGAGAGTTCCTGAGAGAGGAAAGCCCCTGCAAGATGTGACAACCCCCCCCCCACCAGTTGAAGAGCCCCCCAGCTGGCTCGGCGCACCGGCGGCACCCTGCGCCAGTGGCGGGCCCCCATATACCCACCGGCCCACAACCCCGGCAACACACCAACCAGGACCCAGGCCCCCGAGGCCCGGCCAGGGCCCCAGGCCAGAGCCGGAGCGCCCCCAGAACCTCACGCCCGTCCCGGACCCACCCAGGGGCAGCCAGGCTACCAGGTCAGTAACCCCGGTCCGTCAGCACAGACCCTCCCCTAGCCCCGCTGCACGTAGCCACGAGGAAGCCGTCACCTAAGAGCCAACAGAGCCCCTAATTGGCCATGACCGCTACCCCGGGTTGAGCCCCCCAAGGAAGATGCTCCTGGGGAACCCCCCGACGCCCCAAGCCTGACCCTACCCCCACACCAATCACAACAGTGAAGGCGAGACCAAAATATGACCCCCCACCCCCACTAGGTGATGGAGCTGATCAGAGGAGCCCAGAGCGATTGATCTGATGTGGTGGCAGAGGCTGTATCAAGACTAATGTAATCTAATAGATAATTTCTATATTGGTTAGAATTAAGATTGTTTTTATTTTTCCAGTTCATGAGGACTGTTTTCTTGGCTATGCATAGAGCAGTGAAAACCATATGGGCTATATTCTTTTCTGAAGTGACATTATCTAAGCTGCCCAACAAACACACTAAGGGGGAAGTTGGAATGTTACATTTCAGACACTTTGATAAGTCTTCACATATCTCGCGCCAAAACTTCTGAACTGGTGGACAGAACCAAAGAGCGTGGATATAATTGTCCGGTGAATTGGTTTGGCAGTGTGAGCAGTTGTTGGTAGATGCAAAGCCCATCTTGAACATCCGATGACCTGTATAGTGCACTCTATGTAGTATTTTGTATTGAATTAATTGAAGACTGGGATTTCTGATTAGATGAAAGGTTTTTAAGCAAATCTGAGACCAGAAGTTTTGGTCTAAGTTAACTGATAAATCCGCTTCCCATTTTGCAATAGGAAGTGATATTGATTCATCTGTTTTAGAAAGCATTCTGTATATTTTGGATAGTAATTTGGGGGTTTTAAGAGTAAAAAATTGAACCACACTTGGTGGTGTTTGTAGTTCAACTTGACCCAGTTTAAATTTCTTTTTTATTATGGATTTAATTTGTTGATATTCTAAAAATCTTTTCTTGTTGATCCCATATTGTGTAACTAGTCTGTCAAATGAAATAAATTCTGTTCCTTCTAGTATATGTTCTACATATTTGATTCCTTTACCATTCCAATCTGAAAAGTTTATCATATTATTGTTTTGTAATATGTCAGGGTTGTTCCAGATAGGTGTACGTTTGCATGGGATTAATGAAGACTCTGTCAACTTCAGAAACTCCCACCATGCTGTCAGAGAAGAGCTTTCCGAGCTTCCCTCGGGTCCTCTTAATCAGCGGTCCCCAACCCCCGGGCCTCGGACCGGTACCAGTCCGTGAGTCGTTTGGTACCGGGCCGCAAAAGTTGAGGCTCAGGTGTGAAATGTATAGTTTTCAGGGTTTTTATCAGTTTTCAGCGTTATTTTGTTATCGTTTTTATCGTTTACTCAGTTTTCCTGGGTCTTTTCAGGTGTGTTATGAATAAATCTTCTTTTTTTCTGTACCGGTACTAGTTTTATTTTGTTGTATTTATCCGCGACACCTTAAAGGCCGGTCCCTGAAAATATTGTCGGGCATAAACCGGTCCGTGGCGCAAAAAAGGTTGGAGACCGCTGCTCTTAATTGTTGTGACACGTGTTCGAAATGCAGAGAGGTGCGCTCGATTTGCCACACGGAGCAGCGCGAGAGTAAAGCACGAGGGAGGGGCTAATAATCGGCTCAGTCATTTTTAATGATTGTTGAAAGCCCAGATCGTAATCGTGATTAAAATTCGATTAATTGAGCAGCCCTACAACTGGGTGAAAAAAACGAAACTATTGAGAGGACTTCTTGATATAGATTAGAACAATACAGCTGCCGGACACTGGCGCCACCGGGCCCTCTGACCACCACCAGTAGGCGCTAGGTGAAGTGTCTCGCCCAAGGACACAACGACCGAGACTGTCGGAGCCGGGGCTCGAACCGGCAACCTTCCGATTACAAGACAAACTCCCAACTCTTGAGCCACGATCGCCCCACTTTGTTAGTACAAAGTGGTTCCACCTGCTTTAAGATTGGGCTGATCAAATGTATAGTTAGGGCTGGATCAGGTGACCCTGAGCTGTCCTGTAGTTATGCTGCTTCAGCCTCATGGCGAACATCACATATCACTCTACATTTAAACATCAGTAAATAATTCCAAACTCTGGCTCTCTCCAGTGCATATCTTTGTCATATCTTCACTCCATCCAAGTTTGGAAGATGGATGTCTTTTCCTGAGCCTGGTTCTGTCTGAGGTTTCTTCTTGTTGAAAGGGAGTCCCCCTTTAGCTCCTGGTCTGCACTGATTCAGTGACTGCATGGAAACCCAAACAGGCCAAGCATTTTGTCCACTGAACATCTATTTTTATTTTCACATGTCATTGAGTGCTAATCCACCAATGATTATGGCGTGTACAGTCACGAATGTGCAGTCAACGCGTGAAAAATCGATCAAGTCGTGAAGAATTCTAACCTAAAACGTACTTGGTTCAATTAAGATTCCAATTAATAAATCAATTACAAATGAATCCATTTGATCCTTTTAAATTGTACTGTTGGTTTCAGATGTTTTTCGTTGGTTTATTTGCAGCTGCACTGACTCATAGTCTGGTTTATTCCAAGGTATCCATTAAAGTAGTGGAAATTCAGAGTGGGTGGTACCTTTGAATTCTTGTTGGCATTTCATCTTTTCATCCAAGTTAATTTCCAGCCTGGGTTACAGAAGCTGATTCACAAAGAGGAGCTGGAATCACAGACAACATGTTGAGGGCTTGTGTTGAAAATATTCTTGTTACTGTCAGTCAGAGTGTGTGTCTCTTAGCAAATTGCAGAACTATTAGCTTTTCTGTGTGACATCTTAAAAGGACAACGGCAACAACATCTTCTCAGTTCTTGTTATTTTACAAGTTATTTTTCCCCCCAAAGGCTTTTGGAAAGAAGTTTATTCCAGTGGCACAAAGTGTTAGCCACAAAGTTACCATTTGAAATATTTTCTCACAACTACCTTATGAACAGAAAAGACTGTTACACTTGACAAGAAGCAGTGAGGCAACGAATAGATAAAACTATGTCAGCTATGGAGTGAGTGTGTCTTAAGAATTGTCAACTTTTGGTTTCCCTTTAAGTTTGTTGCTTATATAATACAACTGGAGGTTTTTCTTTCTTTTTCTTGGAGTTGTTGCAGTTTGTCTTTATTCTAATCACCCACAGTCTGTCGCCACATGAACCCCAATAACCTCTTTTTTTACCTTTGTTTGTTTTCATGGCCCAGAACCATTCGGTTCCTGTAGACCACCTCTCAGATCTGCAGACTTGCATGGCCCTTCTTCCACACTAAGTATTAATGAAGTAGACTGATTATAAAAATCAAGTGCTAACCTCCCCAACTGAAGCAACAAAATCTGCAGTTCCTTTAACGTTCACTTGAGGCTGGTTCCAAAACTCTGTCGTTTTAAAATGTCCAAGTCTTCAGAAGTTTTCATGCATGGAAACAGTGTTACTCTAATTGAAAGGAAGGTTGTGTATAGGAAACGAATTACTGCTGTACCGTGTGTGAAACAAAATAAAAAATGAAATGAAGTCAACATGCTTCCAGCCTGTTGCATGAATCATTTAATGGCCAATTAGACTGCAGCTGTGAGATATGTGGACAGTAACATCAGTTGATCAGTCTGATCGACTTTGAGTGAGGTCTCCGGAGGTGACACCGGGCGAGTGTGTGCTCTGGGTTTGATGAAGGAAAATCACATTTGCAACTCTGTGTTTTAAAAGCCCAGAAACTTGCAAAGTTCCTACAGTTTGAAATAAAAAGTGTATGTTCCAACATACAGGCACATAATCAACCATTCGATCTATATTCATTCCAGTAGACACAATTCCATGCAAATAGATACTAACTGTGTTTTAGAAATTAACCTATAAAAATAAATCAGTCTGCTGACCTGATAGGCTGAGGAAGGCTGTTCCAACGTTTGGGTGCTACAAACTCAAAAGCACAATCGCCTCTGATTTGAAAGGTCTGAGGATTGTGCATGAGTGATAAGGTCTCAGGAGCTCTGATATATATGAAATCTGTCCATGTAGGCTTTATATGTTAATAATAGGTTTTTCAAGTGGATTCTGTCATGGTCTGGGTGTGTGGCTGTAAAATTCCCTTGAAGGTCTGGACCTCCCTGGTATCCACCCATGGGCAGGGCCTACAGCCCCCCTCACCTGAAGCTGATTGAGGCAATCAGGTTGGAGATTTAAGCTGCTTGCTGACGCTGCTTCCTCGCCAGTTTGTCAACTACCCTATTTACTCCAGGAAAACTCCATCATACTGAACCACTCATCTCGGAAATCTGGTTAACCTGCCAGCTCTCGGAATTCAATTCAATTTTATTTATATAGCGCCAAATCACAACAAAAGTCGCCTCAAGGCGCTTCATAGATACAGAGAAAAACCCAACAATCATATGACCCCCTATGAGCAGCACTTTATTTTATATTTGCTCTAAAAAAGCCGTCAAAGGCAGATTCCAGTGTAAACGCTGTTCCCACATGGAAAACTGGACTGATGCACCTCCTGCTGTCAGACCTGCAGGGTTTAGGCCTGTGGTGTTCTCCTCTGTCTTATACTGAACACAAACTACATTTTCTGGACTGGCACAAATAATTTGTGTCTTCGTATTTGATGCAGCACACCTGATTGTTCTGTAAATAGATTTAAATGGTTATATAAAAAACGCCTGAGGCCTTGGCTGCATTTTTAGGTAAATAGTACCATATAACTTTGTTGTTTGCAAAACTTGTGCATAATTTTTAGAAATATACAATTTCTATTTGCATTTCAAGTTGTGAAAATGATTCGTTAAACATGTTTGTGGGTTTTACAGTAAAAAATATAACTTTTTTCTACTCGGATTTTGAATTTTTTGTCTGAATTTAGATCAACTGTGCTAATATAGTATACCAAAATGAAAAAATAACTCAAATTTCAGATATTTGAGGTTGTGCTGAAAATAATGATACCAAACAAGGCAAGAAAAACATATTTTAAAGGTGAAATATAGAGGTAAAATCAAAAGTAGTCAAAAACGGCCAATTATACCCTGGACCCCAGAGGGTTGATAAACCTTTGTTAAACCCTTTACTCTGCCTCCGCCTTGGGTTTCCTGCACGTGGGTCTGATTTTTGGTGCTGCTGATATTAGCAGGAGTCTGTATTTGTGTGTTTCCACAGTTTAAGGGTTCAACTCGCTAATTAGGCTTTCTGATGATAGCTGATAACCACCCACTCCATGCTCAGTCACTTCTGACTCACAAAAATGAAGACTGAGAAGCGCAAAAAGTCACAAAACACCAATTAAAGGTCAACAAACCAGTAGGTGATGCTATGTTTGCATTTTATCTATAGACAGCATGCACATGAAAAAACAATGTGGTTATAAATAATTTCTTATTCTGAATGATTACATCCGATTCTTTTCTGTTTTCTGTTCCTTGAATATTCCTACACTTTACACTTCCAGTCTGAAACTGTCAAAACAACAATCCCACAGTCGATCAAATCCCGAGTGAAATAAAAGCACACCGTTCACGACTATCACCTGCTTCTGAATTATAGAAGTGTGTGTAGCAGCTGCCATTTAAGGTGACTCGTCCAAATCACGCATGACTAATTGCTGATGAGTTTTAAGCCATGTGTAACTAGGCGCCGTACAGCAAGCACAGCACTTACAGTATAAAACGACCGTGACCTTTTTAATCGTATTTAACATTCACGGGTGAAAACCGACTCGTCACTTTAGCATCCTGATAATAGCGTCGTTGTATTTTATGAATTGCAATAATTTACACATAAAGAAAAAGAAACTTAAAGCATACTTTATTGGAGTTTTAACAATTCTGTTGAAATTGTTCAACTGCATGCTTTTTTTTGACAGTTTCACTTGGGTGGCAATTTCCTCGCCCCTGGCAGCCGATGAAATGGCAGCCTGCATTAACAGTGTGAGGTTTAGTTCACAGGGTCTTAGCCAGGCTTATCCCTGCAGTGTCTGATGAGCTTCTTATTCCTACCAACCCACCCGGTAATATATATATTTATATGTTTGAGAGCAATTCCTGCTTCAAGTAGAGGACCGGTGAACAAGCTAAACCAGCAGCAACAGTATTAAACACAAACACGCATCAAGCTAAATATATCAGCTGAAAGTGGAACTTTAAGCTCCCAGAAAGTGGTTAATATTTGGTTTTTCCACTGCGTGTTACTTCATTGGCTGATTCATGCATGATTCATCCCAGAGCAGCAGTATTTATGGGCTGAATTAAACCTGACTGGGTAATTGCACAGTAGATATTATCTTGCTAAACAGAGAAAATACTCGCTATTTGCATTTTTTTTGGGCATAATGAGTATTTGTCATTTGTAATTACATTGTCAAGTGGCACACTGATGCTCGTGCTTTCACTAAATTCCAAACGCTACACAAACTTTCGAATCAAACCACCTTCAAATTGTATGCCAGCTTTTGTCAGTACAATTCAGCTTGAAGAAAGAAAAAACGCCACACAATCCTACTTTATATGCTAAAGATTTACTCTAGGTAAGAATGCCTTATCTATATGCAAATTATAAGTTATCAACTTCAATAACTGTTGAACGAGGTGTCTCCAAACATGCCACTGCCTTCATTTGTCAGGCTGCCAGGGTGGCCCAGTTTTTAATGCAAAGCATTCAATCTTGAGGGAGATGGCAGCAAACACAGACAAATAGTCCACAGAAGAAGGAGCGGATAGTTAAGAGCACAGAACGCCAGTGATGATAATGAGTCGTGTTTGTGTTGCCCACTTCATCTTTATAGCAAATGATAAAACTAAGCTAGTCAAAAGCAAATGACAAACACCTCTGTAATGCTAATTGAAACAATTTCCCTTTGCAGCGACGGGAACTGTGCAGTTTTAGAGAAACGGGGAAAAGATGTCCTTGAGAGTTTCACGACACACAAAACTGTCCAACAAAGAGAAAAAAACGTGGCATCATTTCAAAATAATGTCTGACATTTTACATATTGGTGGTCTGCTTAATATCGTACAGAAGTTACTTCCTGTGGCCTCGAGACGGCTCCTTTCATAAGGTTTATTACAGGCACACAAACACACAGGAAACAATATCACTGCTCTTGGATTCAGATATGGAAATCGTACTGATCTATTGGGCGGGCGCTGATATCGAACAGCGAGCGGGTGGGGGAGGAGGGGGGCAGGACAGCCAAGCAAACAGCCAACATTTACACACATTTCTTTCACACATCTATTTTCTTACTAACAATATAACTTTTCTGGACTTTTCAATTCATATCAAATCTGTTTAGTGTCTGTGGTGTTATTGAGGCGACCGTGGCTCAGGGGGTTGGGAAGTGTATCTATAACCGGAAGGTCGCCGGCTCGATCCCTGGGCTCTCTGTCCTGGTCGTTGTGTCCTTGGGCAAGAAACTTCACCTACCGCCTGCTGGTGATGGTCAGAGGGGCCGATGGCGTGATATGGCAGCCTCGCGTCTGTCAATCTGCCCCAAGGCAGCTGTGGCTACAACCGTAGCTACAACTGTAGCTGCCTCCACCAGTGTGTGAATGAATAATGGCATTGTAAAGCGCTTTGGGTGCCTTGAAAAGCGCTGTATAAAATCCAATCCATTATTATTATTATTATTATTAGTGTGTGTTGTGGTTTCGCACCCCTGTTTAATTGATTTCACATTACTCTTAAGGCTTTGTGTGAGAATGTGTTTGTGCGCATGTCACGTCTGACTCGATGACCATCTGAGTGTTCCAGGCTGTTACAGCTGCCTCCAAAGCACACATGCTAAACTCATTGATATTGCGTACTTTCACCTTTCCTGTTTTGTGCTTCAGTCATAAAGATGATTCCCATTTTCATTTTAAGACATTTTCCATTGTGGAGGACAGAAACATTTCAAACCTTTTGTCCAGGCCTTACACCCTATGCATATTCTCCTTAGTAGTAGTAAAAGCTTAAAAATAAGTCTTTTATGAAAACTGACTAACACACAAACTTTTCATATTTGTTCAATTAGACTAAACTAGAAGGTTTCAAACGAAGAGCCATTTGGGAGCCGAATCTCTGAAAAGAGCTCCAATCACTAGTTTGAAGCGGGTTGCAAAGGGGCTTGCAGAAGCAGCAGAACCTGCTGGCAGGCTAAAGCAAACTAATGTGACTTCTATGAGTTTGACATTTGGATGTGCAGATAAGTAAAATCCTGATTCCACTGAAGCTGTTTGATGAGGTCTTGTGTTGAGAAGTTTGATTTAAGTACATTTCTTGCACGAGGTCCCAACTTGTTGGGTCGCCAGGGTTGTTTTTATTAATTGATTAATTAATTAATTAATTTTTATTAAAAATTGCAGGATTTTTAGTGATGCTGCTATATTGTACTTTTAATATTTCAACTTAGGGTGCTGACACTTTCCCCTATTCAGATAAGAAAAGCTGGTTAAACATTTTAAATAAACAATAATCTTAAAGGGAATAATAATGATTGCTTAAATCAAATATTTACGCTGCTTGCATTTGGTTTATTTCATGTGAAATGCTTCCTGCAGGTAGGGCACTGGGCAATCAGAGCTGCACACCAGACACAATTAGGACTCCTCTGACTGGAATATTCTTAAACCACGCCTTAATTCCATGCCCCGCCTCCCTGAACAGCCTGTTAATTGAGCAGCAGTGAAGTCATTTTATTAGCACATAGAAAACAAATGTTAACCAAAGTGCTGCACAACGTCAGACATGTTAAAACTAATTAAGTCATTAAGAACCAATTAAACTGAAAAAAATAAACAACGTAATTGCTTAAAACAATTACTAACAAATTCAATCATTAGAAGAAATTACAAAACAATTAAGCCAGCACATCGTTTGTTGATCATCAGGGCTGATTAATACTGTACACATAAAATATGTGACACAACCTGGAGTGGAGCCGCTGTTTCCTGTTGGTGCTGCCACCAAAACTGTGTTCTGTACACCAACATAGGACTGTTCCCCAGTGTGAGGCACCAACACTTACTACACAATACGGCTGATGCTCCTTTCAAATAGCTTTTCTATCATTAACACTTGTCACAGTAGACTTTTTAGTCTGACAAAGCCACGTGAAGTTTCAGCAATAACAAGAAGTACTGCTTTCGACAAACAACCCGATTTTAAAAAGATGGGCTCTATCTGTGAATAATGACAGTAACCCATAGGTGTGGGGCAAAAACTTTACCTGCTGAAGGTGGAAACAAAGAGAGAGATAGGAGCAGCTGGTGACACGTGACCTAAATATGAGCAAATGTCTCTACTGAGCGTCGCTGGAACGCTCGCCGTGACAGGAAGAGCAAACAGCAAATTGTATCTTAAATGAGTTAAATGGTTCGGTTTCATTGGTTACTGGTGTGGCTCCAACGTAGAAAAGCAGGGCTCTAAGCAATTGATTTAAAAACCTCAGCCTAAGACACAACACCTCTACGTCATGTTTAGATGTAGAAAATCTCATCTGCTGAAGGCTTACATGGCTCAGTTTCATTGGCTGATATTAAAAGTGGTGGAGTTCGTTTTCAGATGCTGAACACCTCAGACAAACACACTTTAATCAGCTATTTCAAACATATGTAGCTAATGTTACCAGTTTAAACTAACCGGTTTTAACAATAAATGTATGGCAGGCTGCTGTTGTAAATACAAAAAGTCTAAGAAAGACTCTTTTACTGCATTTGGTGGACTTATTTGGTGGAAATATTCAAAGTATTTGGGAAGAGATTAAATTAATGTGAGCAAATTCTGCTTCTTTTTTGTATCCAGATAATAATTTTATAATAATCATAAAAAACGATTACACTTATTAAAATAATGAATAATAATGGAGGTTAATTAATTATAACCCAAATCAAGAAACATTACTAAACCTAATGGTTTTTTAATGCTAAAATACTAAAATCATTGTTTTGGGAAGAAAATCTGAGTAAATGCTTCACCGTGGAAACAAATGAGGTTGAACATTTCCCTCAAAAAAAATAAACATTTAGAGACAGAGAAACATCTGCAGTGATGTCAGGGCCCTATTTTAGAAGGTGAAAACTTGGATCTTGTCGTACACTTGGTGTAGAAAAGGTGTTTGCACTATTTAAATGTACAAAGGTTTTGTTTGCTGAGATGTTAAGCGCCTCGAAGAGCGGTTTTCTGAAAATTGGCATGTCACTATATTTGTATGACCAACGGCCACTTATGGGAACAAAGTGTCCGTCCCCACGAGTTTGAGACATTTTTGAGGCTCAAAATGTGGTTTGAGTGTCAGGGTTACAGTTAGTTATGGTTAATGCTTTCCCCAGCCGCTTACCCTAACCATCAAAGATGAAAGCCTGTTTATATTGTTGATTGTCATTTATGCTTAGAAATATGTACTCATATATGCTTAGAGTTTTATAGTTTTATAATCGATTGCATATTGATAGGATGTCTGATCCTTAGCAGTGTGCAAAGACTCTGTGTGCCTCCCAGAGCACTCTGGCATATACACACATCTTAAGGTCATGAGAGAGGTCGTACCTTCTCTTACTGATTTATGGGGCAGGAGGACACCTACTCTGTTTAAGTATAAGAGCCCTTGTTTAGGTGGACCGCTGGGCTCCTAGCACACACACACACGCGTATGCCTATATGTATAAACAGACAAGGTACTCTTTGTTTGCATGTATGCCTGCGTAAGACGTCATATGTTAATGAACTTATGTATAGTCATGTAACGAGGGAGCAGACGAGAGCGACTGGGGTTCACGAGATCAAACAAAGAGCTCTGATTGGTGTCCAATGCTTTTTGCTGTTGTAGTAGAATCTGTGCTACACAGACCCAACAAGCATTATTTCATTAGATGTAAATGGTATACAGTGTTGGGGAGTAACGGAATACATGTACCGCCGTTACGTATTTAAAATACAAAATATGAGTAACTGTATTCCGTTACAGTTACCGTTTAAAAAGGTGGTATTTAGAATACAGTTACTTTGTTGAAATAAATGGATTACACGGCGGTACTTCCCTGTTTCATATTGTGGCGGGTCAGGACTGTTTGGGTTTTGTTTGACAGCTACGTTCTGTTGTTCCAGGCAGCGTTACGGTTGCCATGGTTACAGGGTGACGCTCTCTCTCTGCATGTTTCCTGGGTGAGAGAGCGCCTGTTGTTGTTGTTGTGCTAAGCTAACAGGCAGAATGCTACCGGTATAGCTCTAAAGAATGTAGCATCATGGGCAGTGTAGTCCGTGCTGCAGGGAGAATGGACTGCCATACACGTTATGTGTCTGTGAGCGAGGGAGGGAGAAAAAGGAAAAGTACGAGCTGTCATCGAGCAGAAACGGGAGCTGGAAGCATGTAAATATAATAATAACCACTGCAGCCAAGAAGAGAGCCTGACGAGCCCAGCTGTAAGTAAGCTATTAAGACTCGACTGTACACCGTGTTCGTGTTTTCCTCTGAAACAATAAGTTCTGTTGGAGCAGCCTTTCAACGCCTCTCTCTGTCTCTGCTAGCAAAGTGACCCAGACAACAAAGTAAAGCTAGTTTTCGGCTACGAGCCGACACAGAACCCACCGTATTAGTCAGAGGTCCCTTTACTACGGTTCGGAGCCGCGGACCTTCAGTAACAGTAATAAATCACAGCAATAGTACATTCATGTAGTTGTAAACAGCATGATAATATATTAAGTAATCCAAAGTATTCAGAATACGTTACTCTCATTGAGTAACGTAACGGAATACGTTACAGAATACATTTTGGGGCATGTATTCTGTAATCTGTAATGGAATACATTTTAAAAGTAACCTTCCCAACACTGCTGGTATATGGCCTGTATTTGTATAGCGCTTTACGTCCTCATTACGATAAGAAATAAATCAAATAACAGCCTTACTGTTGGGTCTTTACCTCGTCATCTGGGCCTGTATAAATAAATGAGAATTGCAGAGATTTCTTTAATGATGGTGGGATGGTAAACCTACATTATCAGCATCCATTTGATTCATCGGTGTTGTCCTTTCTGCTGAAATATTAAAGCAATATTTGGCTGCCTGTTATTATTATAGTAAACACAAAAACAAAAGCATGATTGAATGGTGACAAAACAGTGATCATGGAAATACTGTTTAATGTTTTAGCCCACATGCGTTTGTGCCACTGTTGTGTTTCTGGATGTGAGTCTCTGCTTTCCCTCTTGTCTTCTGAAGCCTCCCTTTTTAAAATCCCTTCACCTCGTCTCGGACATCCAGGGTCAGTGAGAAGCTGTAGCGACTGGGGCGCCAGCATACACCTGCTGAGAAGAGCCTGGCTCCCTATTCTTCCATCTGTCTGCCTGCAGAAATTCAATCCATAAAGGCAAATTGTCACAGAAATCCGAAAGGGAAGAGAGTCTCTTTTTTCCAGCTGCTTTGAATTTCAGGGAGTTGCACATATCTAATTCACTCGGAGGCAAAATTGTTGAGATCCAACGAGTCTGAGGCAGATGATTTGAGCCTTAGAAGCCCTAAGAGCTCTAGTCCTTATCTGGTCCTCCTTCCCTCAGCAGACAGCAACTGTATGAACGTCTCCTCCAATCGTCCGTGCTGCAAACGCTCTTATCGCCGCTCCGCCGCATACCTTCTCCCTCTGCTCTCAAAATTGAGCCACAATTCATTCAACTGCATGTTAACGGTTTCATCCCGAAACGTGATACGTGACAGATCCATTTGGAAGAAAAGCTACTTGATATTTTTCCTATTAACACATAAAATCTCGTCCTCTAAATGTGTTTTCTTTCGACGTAAAGGTCACAGGATTGATGACGACATAAGCAAATGTTGCAAAACTAGCTATTCTCACCATAACCAGAACATCAGCCACACAGTGTCACCATATCTGTTTACATCCCTTAACATAATTATGGATACAGACGGACTTTTGCCGTTACCTGGCTCTTCACAAATGTTGTAAAAGCTCATTTTCACAACAACAAAATCAATAACACTGGGAAGATAAATGCTTCAGAGCACTACAGCAGCTTAAACAATAATTTTGTTACAGTTGGCTTAAATTCCCTGCTTGCCTTCCACAAGGTTTATTAACAAAGGTAGAGTTTATCATGGTGTAGCACCCTGCAACAAATAAAACAAAGAGAGAAATGTGTTTGTGTGGCAGCACAGCACACTTTATCACCTTAATTGAGTGTATGCAGGCAGCTCGGGGCAACATTTCAAATGCACACCTACACACATAGCTCAAAGCCGTTAAATGATATGAACTCAAACTGTAACTGCACATTTCTTGTTGCACGGAGGAATAACAGAAGAAATCTTGCATAAAATGTAGTTTAATGTTAAAACACCAATAATTTAATATTTCTCCGCCTGTATTTTGCTTCTCATTTCTGCATTATGTGTGAAATAAATGCTACACAGTTCTAAATTACCCTGAAAAATGCAATCTTACTATAGTCTGCAGTAGACTGAGTGAAATGTTACAGTCAGCGTGTCAGCCCTTCATACAGTTCCATCCAGTTTTTAGCAGCTTATCAAATTTCGGATGGGTGAGTGAGCAGGGTTGTGTCTTCACCTTTGGACCTAACCTAGCATGTGCCGCCAAACACCAGAGGATTAATGGCTTAATGTGGTTGAACAGTCATGAGCTTTAAAACTTTGTCACATTTATATCCAAATTTGACCAGTGTTGGTCAAGTTACTTGAAAAAAGTAATCAGTAACTAATTACTGATTACTTCCCCCAAAAAGTAATCTCATTACTTTACTGATTACTTATTTCCAAAAGTAATTAATTATTAGTTACTTAGTTACTTTTTAAAAACACGATTTACAACCTGAATAGGTGATAAAGTGATAGATCTTTCAGCCCAATTCTACTTTTTCTACATAATCATCATACAAAATGTAATCAAATGGAAAAGTCTCTTTTTAAAACTTGTTTTATTAGTTTTAATCTTTTAACTTTATGCATCAAGCAAAAATTTCATTATCTGCAACATTCACTGACTGGAAGAAATTAGTTTAACATTTAAACCTATTTTCTGCACATTCCAGCACATAAAATATTTTTTGTGTTTACACTCAGTCTTTCAAATAGATGCAAGTAAAACACAGCAGAAAATAAATAAAGTCAAAGACTAGCGGTCCTGTTGCTCTATTTTCACCTGTAAAGCAGGAGTGGGGTAGGCGGAGGTTTACCCTGGTGCAGGTGTGCAGCGGTCAGTGGAAGAATCCGCGAGTTTCTCTGTGAGTTTCCCATTACGTCGTAGCTACTCGGTGCTTGTTTGGAAGTTTAGGGTTTTTTTCGCTGTAAAAAGAAGTTTTCTTCCCACGCACAACGGACACTAATGTTTTTGTCACTTTTTATGGAATCAAACTCAAAGTAAGGTCAGTACTTCCACGCTTTAAACGCTGCACGCTCATACTCTCTCTGCACTCGATATATGATCCATTGTTGATCTGCACACAGCTGTTGTCACGAACGTCGCACTCGCTTACGTCGCTGTCATGAGACATTCTCGCAAAAAAATCACGGTTTTAGTAACGCAGTAACACAGCGTTCCTACGGGAAAGTAACGGTAATCTAATTACCGTTTTTGCAATAGTAATCCCTTACGTTACTCGTTACTTGAAAAAAGTAATCGGATTACAAGTAACGCGTTACTGCCCATCTCTGAATTTGACTGGTCAAAAGTTCTGTTTTACAGGCTGGAAAGATGACAAAGTTCAGGTCGAAGGTTCAGTCCTGCGCATGAACATGAAACATGAGGCAAACTCCCATTTCCTGGTTTAAAGCAGAGCAGCTTTTGAACTTGTCTCTGCACCTGTGTGCTCGCTTCAGTGTGTTTTTCTGCAGTAATGTGGGTACCGATCTGGACTGATGACCTTCGCACGCGCACATTTCCCTCAGCCATGTTTTCCCAGATCAGAAGGAGGAAGACAAGTTAAAATAGCTCGTAGTGTTTCAGACCTTCTTTGAAAAAGTACAAGAACACGGCTCTGTTGTCAAGCTCCTATGAGCAGACCTGCGGAGGATTTATTATGAAAACAGGGTGAACAGAAGAAGACAGAGTGAACTGAACTAGACTGAACTGAGAACACGAGAGGGATCGACAATGAACACACAACAATGTGTAGGAAACTAAGGCCCCAAATACAGAGGATGATGATGATGATGATGTTTAGAAACAGGTGAGTACACGGCTGAGCCAAATCTAACTAATGACACAGGAAGTGAAGCAGAACATAATGCAGGTAGGAAACACATGGAAAATAAACAGTGATGAACTGAAAACACTGAAAACGACCCAGGAACCCGAAAAACTAAACAATATTTTTTTCTTCTGGGAAATTCTCTGATATTTCTTTTCATTTTCTATAGTATTCACCCTTTACCATCACCGCCAGTGTAACATCTGTGGCTCTCTATAGTGGATCAGCCTTAAGGGTTGCACAGTTTAGCACCTTCTTACCTGTCTGACCTTTTCACTAAATCACCAAGGTCTGCAGATGCTGTGCATTAAAATACTGTGACTGCTGACTTTAACTAATTTAATGTATGTACATGTAACTCTTCTGTGTATTTTTGGTGTGTAAAGATTGTAAACAGTGGTGCGTAAAATGTACTTGATTGATATACATTAAAATGATACCACATTTTCCTTAATGATTAAATAAACCCATTTTAGCTACTCAGAATGATTGCTTCCTGTTGACTGAGGGTGAAGGATCATTTGTTGAGTGTGTGAAACAAACTGCCCTTCACATCAGGACAACATTGGACACTTTTAAAATCTTTCTAAATGTCTCGTCTAACTGTGGGCGGTTTGGTTAACGGGTGCTGTTTCTTTAAACTTGACTTGGCAACAAAGGAAAACCAGCAGCTGAGGTCAGGACCCAAAACTCCATCTGCACCTGAACGTAGAAACACATCAGAGCACAACAACTGGACCATTATGGCCTGATAAAGTTTCACTCATGTGGCTTTAAAGGTCAAAGGGCCACTTTCAGTTAAATGGATAAAAAAAAGTCTAATGTGCTAACGTAAAAGTGTTAGCTAAAACGAAATACAAAAGGAAAGACGACGAGAAAGTGATGAACCCTCTCAGACTTAGAAAAAACTCAACTAAAAGCCAAGTACAAGTTCAGTCTACTGGGATTTCAACATGATTTCTCAGCAATAATCGTAGAGCACTTAGCTTTAGCATTTTATTTCAGTAGTTTAACAATTACAGCTCCTTCTTTGCAAAAGTTCTCAAACTGTAGATGGGATAAGAAGTGTGGCTTTGGCTGGGCTACTTACCACTCCACTTCTGTTGGCTTTTAGCTGTTTAAACATTATTATGGCGATCGTGGCTCAAAGAGTTCATCTTGTAATCGGAAGGTTGCCGGTTCCAGCCCCTGCTTGGACAGTCTCGGTCGTTGTGTCCTTGGGCAAGACACTTCACCTACCGCCTACTGGTGATGGCCAGAGGGGCCGATGGTGCGATATGGAAGCCTCGCTCTGTCAGTCTGCCCCAGGGCAGCTGTGGCTACAATGTAGCTGCCTCCACCAGTGTGTGAATGAATAGTGGAATTGTACAGAGCTTTGAGGTTCTCGAAAAGTGCTATATAAATGCAATCCATTATTATTATTATGTTTAAAGATGACCTCAGCTTACGGCTAAATCCCATAAACCTTGTGACAGTTCCACCAAAAACATGTAATGATGAGCAGTATCTCCTGTTCGACAAGTTTAGTTTACTCTGGGTCCTTTCTGCAACACATACTGATCTTAACAAGATGCCAGTTACTAGGAACAGTTCGAAGTGATCCAAGCTTAGCTTATATGTTTCATATTATTTTGTGACAGTGCTTCTGTTAACACAGAAGTTTGCTGCTTTTATTTTTTTATTATTTTATTTACTAGTTCATTATTCAACTTTAAATTTAAAAAATGTATGTGTACACTTTCACAGATCACTTTTTCAATATCCCGGACGAGCCCCCAAAATGTTAAGGGTTCAAATATTGAGGGGTACAGGAGGTAATCAACTTTCAAAATAACAACACTGATCCGGCCAGGTGAAGTCAAACGATGATTTTAATGCACGCGTGGGGGGACCACCGCTGTACACAGACAGCGCCGATCCCGACTTATAGAGCATAAGCAGATGCTTTAATCCCCACACCCATTAAGTAAACAAAATTTAATTAGTAATCAAATATTTAATTTAAGTACAAACCAGTTTGGCTCAATTCAGTGTAATTGAGTTAAATTCAGTTCTAGATATGAAGCACCAATCCACAACAGTCACCCCAAGGCTCATTATACTCTATAGTAAAGACCTGTAGAGAAAGAAACAATCATACAACCCCTATAAAGAAGTATTTGGCAAAAGTAGGAAGGAAAACTTCCAGCGAAACCGGATTCATGGAAGAGAAAGATTGCTGCCATCCCTGCTCCTCAGGCTGTGCTTTGAGGAATCTGACATTGTGATAAATGATTAAATAGTTTAGTAATAGGAACTTAAAAGAGAGAGACCTATTGTTTAATAGTCCACATGTAATTGGAGTATTAATCGATTAAAGATTAAAAATGTAAACTACTCCTGTGTAGAGTTAAGAATGTTGTTATTCCAGCTTTGTGAATTTTTATATTTAACTTGTTTTTTGTCGTTTTTTGGTTCATGCTTGATGCTATTGGAGACCAGACAGAGTCTATGTGGGGACGAGGTGATGACATGAAGACAGAACTTGCATATGCACATGTGAGACTGCAGCTTCGTTTGCAGGTCATAACTCTGTCCATTTTGGGGAGTTTAATAAAATCAGACAGATTTCTAGAAATGAGAGCTGTGCCATCTAATGTGTGATGGATTCCATCTCTGAATAAAACCAGATTTTCTCCCAAAAGTTTTCCAATTATCGATGAAGCACATGTTTTGGGGGTTTGGGGACATCACTCGGGCAGCCGACGATTTAAGAAGAACATGCAACTAACTACTAGTCCAACTGGGGAGGGGACATTGTTTTAGCAAAATTACATTCAGCAATAATTTCAGTGATCGTGTTAAAGAGAGGACCATCAACCTATGAGCAAATACTAGGCAACCGTGAGGAGAAAGAACTCCCCTTTAACAGGAAAAGACCGAAATAGTTTCAGAAAGCTGCAGGAGAGAAAAGAAGGGCAGAGAGATGAACAAGAATGATTGGACGGTGATCATACACACATGTGTGCGCTACACAAGTCCATCTGAACTACACAAAGTAATCCAACTGAGTCCATGCCTCTAAGAGCTAAGTGTTCTGTCAGGAAAATACCACGACGACTCTAAGATATCTATAAAAATGAATAATAGTAAAAGTATTTGATCGATATCTCTGAATACAACGTTAAACCGAAGGCCAATTACGTTGTAAAGGGCTTTAAACGTAGCACATGTCTGAATGTGGTTTTCTGGTCTTGTTTTGTATTCCAGTCCCTGCCTTTGATTTAAGACAAGAAATCTTTACACCACCTGAGGTCATATGAGGACAGGTCATCAAGGAAAAGCTAGTATTGTCCATTAATAAAGCGATAAGAGCCTATTATTGTGTTTTCTCTTCATCTCTGTCAAACACACACACACACAGTGATGCAAACAGGCACCTATTCCTCAACAATCAAGGGCACAAAATCAATCTCAGTGTATAGCTCGAATGAGTTCACTACTCAGAGTAAAACGTTCATCCTGAGACGCTCACATGACAATGATTGTAGCGTAGGCAAAAAACCTCATTTTACCAGACATGTCTTCTTCATTGTGCGGCGAGAAGCCCCGCGGGACTCAAGGTTACCCTCAATCATTGGAGGAAATCATTAAGGCGGGACAGGGAGACAAATCTGCAGAGCCGGGTACCGTTTCCTCAGCATCGCGGCCAATCTGTTTATCGGTATCCTAACGATTTGCAGTGAACGGATGTTGTCATGGCGAGGCCAGCTTTTGCAGCCCTTTTCTCCTTGCACAATTGGCCGTTCAGCACATTTAGAGCACATTAAAATATGCTCGGCAGCTCCCCTGATGTTGCCTTATTCTGCACCATGCGCACTGCTGTGTGGCATATCATAATAAGCTGATGTCCATCAAAGCTCTGAGCTCTCAGTGCATTTGCAATATTCACAGTAAAAAAAATTTCACATCACGTTTAATAGTATGTAAATGCAAGATTGGGGGAAATTGGAAACTATTCTGTGAAACCTGAGTCAGTCTCCGCAGGTCTCAGGTGAGCATAAACTGAACTGTGCAGCCTCTTCACTGAGCAGCTCTACTTAGCAATGCTAAGAAAAAAAAAAAAGGAGTTCATTTTCAGACATTTATTACATTCTTTAACTTGATCTTCTCTCTGGCATGAAATCTTTTGCAATTAACAAGTTATTTGTATTCCTTTATTGCCAACCTGACAGCTCCCTGAAGTTCATTTTCTCCAGAGAGCTGCAGCTACACTCTCTGCGATGCCTCCATTGATTACAGAGGCTGATAGGACTGTGCCTTTCGGGATAACACGCTCGCCGTTCCCCCGGGTGCTGTCCACACTCTGCTCTCTGTCAAGTGGAAGGTTGCATGTAGCGTTTAAGGTGCGCGTATGTTTTTAAACAGCAAGTCAGACAGTATGAGGTTGAATAACCCGCACAAGGATAACCTGAGGTGGGAGAACGACTGCAGGACAGAGAAATAAGTGTGCAGCAGCCATCAACGTTGCTTGTGTCAGCATCTCAAACAAATGCTTCCTTTCTCCTACTGCTTCATCTTTCTTCTCTTTAGTCTTCCTCTTTTGCCACCCCCTTTCTTCCTTTGTATCCACATTTTGTTTTATTCTATTTTACTCGTTGGCCCTCCCATCCTCACTCATGCTATTTTACCAGCTACATTAATGTCAAATGTGTAGTTGTTGTGTAATTGCATGGTTCTGCACTGTTTGGTAACAAGGAGCAGCTCATGCTTATTAAAGTAAAGTAAAACTTGGCAGATTCAGGTCAGATTATGTGTTTATGATGAATCTGGGAAAGAACTCGTGCTGTTGGATGTTCCAGTTAGTGATCTGTGAGCACAAATGAAAGGTTCAGAATTTCTGAATTAATGACATCAGGTCACAATTGATTAATTTGTTTGGTGGTGAAATGCTGAATAGAGCTGTTATTGTTGTCTGCAAATTTTATTAGCTGGTTAGATTTGCTGCAGAACAGGAACGCAACAATTTTGCAACATTTGTTGATTCCCACATCAAGAATATCAGCAAACTATGAAATTCTGAAAAGCTAGAGAACAGCTAATGAATGGACCAAGGCTGAAATCAAAGTTCGTCTGTCTCTGTCCGAGATGAAACAAAACTGCTTTAAACTCGAGACGAGATAAGTCAAAAATGTCCTTTTTGATTTGACTGCATTAAAGTAAATTCAGGTTGATTTTTGATCCGTTTTGCTTTCAGTCCTGCTGGAGTCAGAGCTCGTTTCTACTTTAAGGTTTGTAGGTTGTAATTATGAATCCCACAGAGGGAAAATTTCACCACAATGTAGTACTTCCTTCAAAGTAATTGGACTAGAAGTAGCGAGCCACTGGTTTATATCTTTTGTGTCTGGATAAATAGACCAAAAATTGACCATAGTGAAACACAAACAGTGCTTCCTGATTTTTGTCCGATTCTTTAATCCAGACTTGAAAATGACCAAAGGCTGTTTTTCTCAAATGTTTTATGCAGGCACAGTGATTTCTAAAGGGGCGCCTGTAGCCCTACGGTGCTTCTACTGCATGCAAACATGAGGCTTATATCATAGTGAAAGAATACTGGAGTATCGTGCTGCTGATATTTAGCACTGTGAGAATCCAGTGTGAAAGTTTCCACATTTCTTCTGTGACCACGAGCTTTTTCCGACACTATAAATGCAGCACTCGGCAATCAGTGGACTTCAAGGCCGAAACGATCGAGTTAAAGCCGGATGTCCTGCACTTGGAATGTCCAAATGGTTCTGGTGGAACTAGTCAGCAGTGTTGGTCAAGTTACCTGAAAAAAGTAATCAGTAACTAATTACTGATTACTTCCCCCAAAAAGTAATCCCGTTACTTTACTGATTACTTATTTTCAAAGTAATTAATTACTTAGTTACTTAATTACTTAGTTACTTTTTAAAAACACGATTTACCTGAATAGGTGATAAAGTGATAGATCTTTCAGCCCAATTCTACTTTTTCTACATAATCATCATACAAAATGTAATCAAATGGAAAAGTCTCTTTTTAAAACTTGTTTTATTAGTTTTAATCTTTTAACTTTATGCATCAAGCAAAAATTTAATTATCTGCAACATTCTCTGACTGGAAGAAATTTGTTTAACATTTAAACCTATTTTCTGCACATTCCAGCACATAAAATATTTTTTTTGTGCGGAAGAATCTGCGAGTTTCTCTGTGAGTTTCCCATTACGTCGTAGCTACTCGGTGCTTGTTTGGAAGTTTAGGGGTTTTTTCGCTGTAAAAAGAAGTTTTCTTCCCACGCACAACGGACACTAATGTTTTTGTCACTTTTTATGGAATCAAACTCAAAGTAAGGTCAGTACTTCCACGCTTTAAACGCTGCACGCTCATACTCTCTCCGCACTCGATATATGATCCATTGTTGATCTGCACACAGCTGTTGTCACGAACGTCGCACTCGCTTACATCACTGTCATGAGACATTCTCGCAAAAAAATCACGGTTTTAGTAACGCAGTAACGCAGCGTTCCTACGGGAAAGTAACGGTAATCTAATTACCGTTTTTGCAATAGTAATCCCTTACTTTACTCGTTACTTGAAAAAAGTAATCAGATTACAGTAACGCTTTACAAGTAACGCGTTACTGCCCATCTCTGCTAGTCAGCAACAGAAACCGATATTTTTCGTACAGGCCTTATCGTGCTCAGAGATGACGTACTGGAACTTACACTTCAAATAGAACAAACGCTTGGATCTGTGTTCATTTATTACCTGCATCACAAATGAAAGCTGTTTGGGACAAAGTCAGACAAACAAGATAAAACTGAAGCAGAGACACAGGATAAGAAACGCTACAGGTTACAAGCATATCTTCAGTTTTTATAGCTGTCTGGCACCTCTGCTTATCTGCTGGGTTGCCTCTTTATGCATTCATCTCTCTCTGAGATTTCCTATAAATATTCCCGGAGTTTTCTTTCACCGTTGTGAGGCTGTAGACAGTTTAACCAGAATTTCACCAGTTACTTTAGCAATACAAGTAAAATATTAGCGTACATGAAGTTGTGATAAATGCCACAGTGACACATGTATGCATTAAAAATCTAAATGCAAGTCAGCAACCAGTCTTGGGTTCAGTATTAGAGAAAGGGAGGCCTCCTTACTTCCTCCCTTGCTGAAGGGATTTAGCAGCGCTTCAGTTGTTCTCCTCCGTAGTTGGTCCACTGCACAGCTCCATTTGTAGCATCAACTGTCTGAATGCACAGCTTGTTAGCGGCTCCAGGCCAGCGAGCTTGCTGCGGTGCAACGGAAACGCAAGCAGGAAAGCAGCAGGCCCACCGGCACCACTGGCCCTGGCTTAATGGTCATCATAGCAGACAGGTCGGATGCTGGATGTGGGGAGAGAGAGAAAGGGGGAGAGATGAAATTGGGAGAGACGGGGAGACAGGAGATGAACACAGAAAGCAGAGATGGCAACAGCATGACGCATCTTTGATGATATTAAAAACAAAAATGAAAAAACAGACTTCCCGGGGCCCTCTGTCTATCAAAATACTCCCTTTGACAGAAAAGGCCAGGAGAACCGTCAAATTAATGTGGGCTCTGGGCTAAAGGGTGCCAAAGAACAATGAGTGGTGTGGATTGTGAGTGTGAGGATTTTCTGCATAGAGACAAAGTTGCTGTACCTGACTATCTCTGAGAAAAGTAAGACGGGGCATGACCCTGAGGTGCAAATATGAAATTGAAGTTCTGAAAGACACATGGGATTATGGGTTTAAAGAAGAGCAATTTAAGCCTCTATATGAAAAAGTTACTGAGTTGATCCAGCGAAGGTCACCCACTTTGGTAGCGCATTGTGCTGAACTCTTTCTAGCTACTCTAGCAGCATTGCTGCAGGTATTGCAGTATCAGTCGGATATGTGCCAAAGTGAAGTATCAGCTAAGTCTGATGGACAGATTGCTTCATCACTAGGGATGGGTATCGTTTAGGTTTTATCTGATACCGGTGCCAAACCGGTACTTTTGAAACGGTGCCGGTGCTTAAACGGTGCTCGAACCGGTGCTTAAAGAATGGAGAACACAAGCTTTGTCCAAAAACCTCTCATGTTCAGCTGTTTTTTTTGTAAAAAGATAACAATGTTAGCCTTTTCTGCAGCTATAGGGCATATATGGTATCACTCTTGGCTGGAAGCAGTGCTTAAACAATGGAAAAAACACAAATTTGTCCAAAAACCTCTCATGTTTAACTGTTTCCCACTTTTTCTTTGGTCATTTTAGCCTTTTTGGCCAGGGTGAAGGGAGTATCTGCCATCAAACAAGAAGGCAGCCGCATGTAGCTATGATGATGTTTGCTAGTTCACCTTACATGCATTAATTTAATAACGTGGTTAGCCTACTCAACGTAAATTAAACACGAACAACATTAAGCTACTCACGCAGAGAAGAACGGCTGCTGCTGCCATCATCATCCTCATCATTTCTGCTACACTGGCAGGGCTAGGGGCCAGGACTCTACTCTTCAGCTTTTTGGGGGATGTTGCTAACTCTGGGTCCGATAACAGGCACCACACCTGCAGTAGATGCGCTCGGTGTGAGGTCTCGCAGCAAGCTATCAAATACGGCGCATTTCTCGGCTTTTAAAAAAAGACGCTATGCGTCGCCAGGTGTTTCATCGGATTTCAGGTGTTACCTCATTTCCACAGTATCAGCTTAAAGCACTTGTTGCAGCTGCTGAGTTTGCATATTTTGCTGTGAAGTACAGCCAGACTTTTGACCGCTTCGTCTTGGACATTTTTAATCTGTAGCTCTGCTCTAAAAGAACGTACGTACCTGGACCCGCCTACTATCCCCGGAAACGTAAAATGATTGGCTACAATTCGAAGTGTATCACATCTCAGGAAAAAAAAGCACCGAAATAAAGCACCGAAATGTGCGCTGCTTTTCGGTCTGGTTACTACCGTTTATGTCAGAACCGGTGCCATCATGGCACCGGACACCGGTACCCATCCCTATTCATCACTATGGCTAACTGCATGGGACCCTGCCAAAGGCTGCAGTAACACATTGTTACCATACCTCAGTGAGACCGAGGAGGTCCAGGAAGACAGAGCATGACCTCACCTGGTCCCTGAACACTTCACACCTGGTGAAGAAAGCCCAACAAAGGCTCTTCTTCCTCAGGAAGCTAAAACAGACTCTTCTGGCCACTTACAGAAATCCTCCTCTGTCTTAGTGTGACAGCACGGTGCAGCAACTACACAGCACAAGGGATTGTGGGAAGTCCATGTCCACAGCAGGACCCGTCTTGTGCTGGATGGATCCAAAAAAGGGCCAGACGTATTGCTGCAGACCCCGCCCACCCTGGCAGTGGCCTGTTTATGCTGCTCTGTTTTGAACAGCAGTACAGGAGACAGCTTCTTCCCCAGAGCTGTGAAATCATATCAATTCTGTGAGTTTTGCACATATTTATTCTGCACATCTGCACACACAGATAGTGTGCATTCACTTCTTTTATAGAGCTGCTTTTTTATAGAGTGTCTCTCGTTTGTGTGTATGTATGTAGATAGATGTGTGTGTGTGTACAGTATATATATGTATGTAACAGGGTGAGCTGAGTGCCTCTTCTCTTCTACCAAACAACATTTTGTTGTGTGAACACATAATGACAAAAAGGATTCTTCTCCGAACTACTTGGGTGGATGTTAAACAGATGGAAGAAATATAAATGGTTTGCACTAGTTTTCATCTCAGTAACATGTCCAGGTTTCTACCGAAGGAAGATTTCTCGGGTTTGGATATTGTACTGCTGGATTGCGTCCGTCTTATTCACTGAGAGACAGCACTTCCTGTTTGAATCATTTGAATAAACAAACAGTTTGGATTCCTCCTTTAGCTGATGCAGAGGTCATTTAAATGACTATGGTAAGTGGCTACGGATAATTAATGGATCCTGACCATGCAGGCAAACATTTTCTCCGACATCAGCTTCATCCCTGTAGCCACAAGGACAGATAAAGAAAATCAAAGCATAATAACTGATTTGATAACTGTAAATGTGGTCATGCCAGTAATTGCAGTATCCAGCAGAGATGGGCAGTAACGCGTTACTTATAACGCGTTACTGTAATCCGATTACTTTTTTCAAGTAACGAGTAAAGGGATTACTATCCCAAAAACGGTAATTAGATTACCGTTACTTTCCCGTAGGAACGCTGCGTTACTGCGTTACTAAAACCGTGATTTTTTGGCGAGAATGTCTCATGACAGTGACGTAAGCGAGTGCGACGTTCGTGACAACAGCTGTGTGCAGATCAACAATGGATCATATATCGAGTGCAGAGAGAGTATGAGCGTGCAGCGTTTAAAGCGTGGAAGTACTGACCTTACTTTGAGTTTGATTCCATAAAAAGTGACAAAAACATTAGTGTCCGTTGTGCGTGGGAAGAAAACTTCTTTTTACAGCGAAAAAACCCCTAAACTTCCAAACAAGCACCGAGTAGCTACGACGTAATGGGAAACTCACAGAGAAACTCACGGATTCTTCCACTGACTGCTGCACACCTGCACCAGGGTAACCCTCCGCCTACCCCACTCCTGCTTTACAGGTGAAAATAGAGCAACAGGACCGCTAGTCTTTGACTTTATTTATTTTCTGCTGTGTTTTACTTGCATCTATTTGAAAGACTGAGTGTAAACACACAAAATATTTTATTTTATGTGCTGGAATGTGCAGAAAATAGGTTTAAATATTAAACTAATTTCTTCCAGTCAGAGAATGTTGCATATAATTAAATTTTTCCTTGATGCATAAAGTTAAAAGATTAAAACTAATAAAACAAGTTTTAAAAAGAGACTTTTCCATTTGATTACATTTTGTATGATGATTATGCAGAAAAAGTAGAATTGGGCTGAAAGATCTATCACTTTATCACCTATTCAGGTTGTAAATCGTGTTTTTAAAAAGTAACTAAGTAATTAATTACTTTTGAAAATAAGTAATCAGTAAAGTAATGGGATTACTTTTGAGGGGAAGTAATCAGTAATTAGTTACTGATTACTTTTTCAGTAACTTGACCAACACTGGTATCCAGACAGACGAGTTGTTAAAGATTAAAGTGTCACAAAAGGAGAAACTAAGCAAAGAGGTGAAACACGTTTTTGTACAGGCTGTTAAATTGCTTGTTTATTGTAGAGAGTGTTTTCTTTTAACTTTAAAAAGAAAAAATGTTTGATTTCTTCAAAGGTGATATAGATGATTCTTCTTTACTGTCTTTATGAGTCTGCAACAATGAATCGTTCACATTCTTCCACTGTGTTCGGTGCAAAGCTGTGGTCTGGGAAGTAATTCATTCAGCCTGCAGAGACCAAAAAACTAAAGATAAATAAATAAAAATAGCATGTTCATAATGTTGTAATTAGCATAAAGTTACTCAGCCATGTAGAAGTCTAAACAGCGTGGCAGGAGAGGAGACACGCTGGGCGCCAGTGTTTGTTTTCTGAGGAAGAGCGCGACGAAGACTAAAACAAACAGCATCTGTTAACAAAGGCAAACTGTATGACCCACTTAGAGCAGTGTTCCAGAGACAGAGGTCCTCTCCTCTACGTTCTGCTCACTTTGCACTTCAAAGTTGCTCTCTCATTACTCCTTTTTGAACCGGGCCAACTAAACGCTCCAACGACTCTCCCCTTTAGCCGCCATCCCCATCACGCCATCCAAGTCCAGATGGAACTAAATGCAGAGCAGGCATTTGCACTTTCTGCAGGGTTTTGGACATCTGCGTCAGGCTTTGAGTCCACTTTGAGCACACTTCCTCGCTTAAGAAAGCTTTGATATCGCAAACAGCAGGCAAAGAGCCACAAGTAGCAGTCGTGTGCAGAGCAAGTCCACTGCTAAAGCTTTAAAATCACCAATTAGGATGGAAATGGAACCAGGACAGTCGCCACTGTGGCGCTAAACAGAAAATTGATAAACAACCCACCTGGAGATACTAGCAGCATTCAGGTGGGACTAACAACCAGAGAAACCTCAAACAAATTAGGTCCTATTTAAAGAGCGGTGACATGGCTGAGCTGTTGCTTTGTTGCCGCCTTTGTTGCCGAGATGAGAGAGAAACCTGAGGAGTCAGAGCAGGGAGAGAGTGAGGAATGTAAAATGGAACAACTCCCTGGGGCATGAACATTCATATTAGCAAGAAACCTAAAAGGGATTGTTGAAGAAATATAACAGCTATTAGCTGTGCAGAAAGTGGCTGACAATGAGAAAACCATTTTCCTTTAGTGTCGACCGTCCCTCAGAATAGAAAGAGTCGTGTGGAGGAAAACAGTCCAGGGTCGTGGAGGTGTGTGTGTGTGCAGGTGTCATGGCGAGGTTACTAAATAGGCAGTCTTCAACACTGGTTAGCTTATTAAACACACTAAAATAGCCATGAAGCACACAGCAGAAGGAGAAACAGTAACAGGCGGTTAGTTCCCCCGTAAATTATTGACTGCAGGGCTTTTCAAGTACAGCTGACCTTCAAATTACATGTTTCTTTGCACGAGTATTGTGATTACTGCACATGCCCGACTACCTAAGCTGAGGATGGATACAGGTAATTATGAACAACCGAGTTTAGAATATACCAGCAAAATTATATGCAATTTACCAAGTGGAGATGGAGGAGTGGTTCTCAGCATGTGTCAAGCTAAACAAGACCGCAGAGCAGAACAAGAACTACTTTCACTGGCAGCAGTCAATAAAAATGAAGTTCAAGTCCTTCTGCCAGACAAGAAAGTCACCGGTGAGGCAGCTTAATGACCAAACAACGACCTGGCAAGGCTGCGAGAAAGGGAACCATGAGATGGGACAGGAAGCATCGACCGAACCTCTGCTCTGCTTTGTGAATCCCTGATTCAGATGATGGATTGTTTTTTTTCCAAGACATCTGGAATTGATTCGTCTTGGTGTCACAGTTAAAGGGGAAGAATAAGTCTTAATGCCAGTACAAAATAAAAAGCACTGCAACACTGAGAGGATGTAAACTACAGGTAACTAAAAGTCCTTGTTTTCTGTTTTCCTCTCCTACAGTCGGATCACATATTTCTGTTAAACTGAAAATGTTGCTGTTATGACTTTAATTCAAAAAGGACTCCATCCCTCATTCAGACAAATGTAAAATGGCATCAGATTTACATAATGAGATCCTGGAAGCTTGATTAATAATTAAAAGCCATAAAAGTCCAATTTTATGAAGTGCACGGTAACAGCTAAAAGTGCTACAATCAGTCGCACTTTAGTTAACAGAGGGAACTCAAAGCAACTCGAGGAATAAGCAGCATCCATGATGAAAGTCTCCTGTCTGCATTTCAGTGCTCGTCAGAACATAAATAAAGTTTGATGATTTTCACCTTAAATTAAATTTAAAAGCTTTTTTGTCCCCCACACATTTTTTTTCCATGTTGCACTTGCAGGTTTGAAGACATTACAAATCTTGTTCTCCCACCAGAGCACTGATGCTACAGCTGTGCTGTGAAGAAGGACAAAGGTCTGGCACCACATCATTTAAATAGTAAATGGACTGATTGTTATGCAGCGCTCTATGCAGTTCATTCACACACTTTCTTCTATCCTTTGTAAGTGTTTTCCGTCTAACATCCACACACATTCATACTCTGATGGACGCATCGGAGATCAACTTGGGGTTGGTGTCTTGCTCAAGGATATTTTGGCATGCAGACCGGGGGAGCCGGGGATCGAACCACCAACCTTCCGATCAGTAGATGACCTGCTCTGCCTGCTTTTGTATGGCCTGCTTTAAACTAACACATAAATTAATCGCCCCCGTAGGTGTGTTCCTGTTGGAATCAAGTTCGTCCTCTTCACTTCGA